>NC_083612.1:21340416-21698749 GCF_963584025.1 Labrus mixtus | reverse complement strand
TTGGGGCTGGGGCCGCCTTGGCAGCCACCAGTCATTGTCTCCCATCTGTGTAGACATAGTAGCCTGGGTATTCAAGGGCGAAGTCTGGTGTGGGGAGGGGTTATCACACTTTTGACTCTGCAGTTGTTTCATTTCACCACACCATGAGAGCTTGTAAGTGGAACTTAAGCCTCCAGTAAAGATCAGCGTTACTTTTAATGACCAGTTTGAGAAACTGGGCAGGGGCGTTGTGTCTGCATTATTAACTGGAAATGAGACGAAAAGATGCATACAAATTACTGCATAATAGTGGAATCCAATATGAGATCCATTGCTTGTTTCGCTAAAAGGGGTGCGCTTTCAGGGTCACACACCTAATAGTAAGGCCTGTTCTGACAACAGAGGCATTTCTCTTCGCTTCACATGCCTCCCTCTCCCTTTCTACCTCATGCATAATTCTACAAATGCTCTGAAAGGCTGGAAAATGGGCTGCTACACGGAAAAATGAACTAATAAAATTAAAATAGAGAAGAGCCTGTCATATTTAGGGTTTGCACAGCTCCTTACAGCTTACGCAGGATGTTTCTTTTCTACATTAAGCATGTCAAAATTGTTAAACCACGTTTTTTTGCATTGCATTGAACATTGCCTTCCTTTTGTCTTATCCACTGCTTCCATCTGCTTTTTTTTGTAACATATTAACAGGGCTTTACTCTCCCCTGCTATCACATTTTTTATATCTGCATGTCCAGTAGCAAGGCTAAAGCTGTTAAAGCCAGGTAATATCAGAGGTGAGCCAGGCCACGCTCTCATGGCATGCAAGGGCCAGAGTATGAGCTTTTTTCTCCCCACAGGCAAGAGTGAAACAGACGGTAGCCATTTCTGGAATGTCCTCCTTTATTCATGCTTGTTAAAATGCAAAGTAAACCTTTCCAGAAACAGGATATTGTAGCCCCTAACCACCAGACCCTCTCTACATGCCACATTATGGCCAATCTGAAAGTAAGTCATATAGTCAGACACTGCTGCAATGCGCTTTTAATAAAGGCTGTTATTGCCCTGGTGGTGCAGAGTGGATATGAGGATGAGAACTGTGCAGGCCTGGATGAGTAGGGCCCCAGAGGGCCCACAGCTCAGTCAGGCCTCTGTCAGTTGCCTGCCTTCTAATCCCTGTCCGAAGGGCATCAAAGCAGCATAGGAAATTGTTTGCTGTCCACAGAACGTGCCAGGAAATTCATAAATACATTACTTTTCATTTTGAAAATATTACAAAAGACTAGACATTTATTAAAAAGCCAAAATGATGGCTTTATAGATTTTCCAGTTTTGTATCATCATTCGTATGACTAGGCTGCTCTAACTAACACAGGGAAGGTCTTTCTTTCACTGTGCCCCCTGATTCATGGACCAGCTTGATAAAAATTCCTCTGCTGGCTCATCCTGTAATAGCAAATTGACCAGAAAGCCACAACTCTATTCTGGGATAGGCAGTGAATAAAAATGTCCTGTGTCCCAAGTTTTTACTACCTCTACTGACTGAAGCCTCGCTCTGTAAACATTGGCTAGATTCTCTCCCAGCCTGATAGGTAGGCAAAGACTGGACCGCGCTGTGCTAGCCTGGCTCATAGATCCACAAGTCAGGAGGGAATAAGCACTGCAAGTGTCAAAGATGGGTGTAATAATTCCTGTTAGCAAAAATAATGTAATTTTCTCTCAAGATTTGGATATTAACTTTTTATGCAGTTAAATGATTCCCTGTATTTTGCCCTGTGTGTGATTTCACTGTCAGTTTCGTCAAATGGGTGTAAATACACACCATATTTTCTTGCATACCCACAATCTAGCAAACACAAAGGTGTCCACACAGAAAATCAGTCAGTGTGTGGCTGCAATAGGCTCTCCCTGTCATCAAGCCCATTTTCAGAGGAGACTGGCAGTACATTATAATATTGGTTTCCCTCTCTTGTCATTACTCAGACACTCTCCTTGAAAGCTGATCCAAAAGATAGTCAGTCCATCAGGAGACAGTCATCTCATTTGTACTTACTAAATGTGTTAATGAGTTCTATTTTCAGGCCTAGAGGCTTTGCTGCTGGATATTAGAGCAGAGGTGGCGATCGCTGGTGTGAGCGGCCGGATCTGAGGATCCGGGGTAGCTCAGAGGGAGGGAGAGAGGGGAGGTAATGCAGAAGCCCTGCTGCTCCTCATGTCACTCACAAGGAGTGACCACACTCTCCACAGGGGCTGTCAGTCAGGGCTGAGGGCGGGAAGTCAGTGGTTGCAGACTGACACAGACAGTGCTGAAGAGAATAGATTAGGTGACAAAGACATAATGGTTTTGATGGGTTTAATTATAGCAGCAGTCATGTAGATGCCATACAGGTACATGAGATGAAGGAGAAACAAGTCAGTTGACGCATAGAAAACTGCTTAGTAGAGCTCTTATATAAAAAATATGTTCATTGCAGAGTGTTATGGCAAGTGGCACATAATGCACAATTTTACCAATGTTTATTTTGACAAAAACTTAAGTTGATCTATAAATGACTCCACTGAGATTCTTAGTGTGATTTTATGTACCAAGAAGTTTTTTTTAAATGTCTCTAATTGTTGAATGCTCACCAATGAATTTGTTGTATTTAGGATCACCTTTAGTTATTATTGCAATAGCAATTTTCTTCCAGGAGTCCAACAACAAAACAAGACAAGACATTTAAGGATTAATAGACTGTCTTCCACACTGATAAACAAAACAACATCAAAACACCAGACAAAAGTAATAATGTTTGATATCATTGTCTTAGTTCTCTCACTGGAGTGTGTTAGCCATGAGTCCAAATGTTTCTTATACTGGTTAACCAGCACATTTTGTACTGTGTAAATACGGGAAGAAAATACTTTTGTTTGTGATATAGTGCACATTCACATTTCCTTTGTTTGGCTGTTCTTTACTGGTATTAAGTAGTAGTTGTAATATTTTATGTTTCTTAAGTTTTCTGCACTTATTTTCCTCACTTGAATTCCTCCCTCAGGCGCACATTATCATCTTACATGCAGCATGGTCTCATCTATGATATTGATTGTAGTGCAAGTGTATGCCAGGTGGTCTTGGAACTAGATCCAATAAATTGTTAAACACTTAGCTAGCTCCATTTGTTATTACGCTTTGGTATTGGGTGAACAGAGCGGCTCGCTGTCAGAATTAGGCAGCTCAATTTGACCATAGGCAGCATCAGAGAAGAAGCGGGGGTAAAGTTTGGGAACTATCGAGTCGAGGCAGGGAAAGTTTTATGTAGCCATTTTTAATAAGGCTGTTTGTGCCCCCAAGAGAGAGCTGGTGGATCAAAGGGCATGATCTGTGCTATGGATGAGTTCACCCCGGGTCCAGCAGAGACGATCAGCCTCCCTGACAGCAAAACAAAACCAGAGAGTGAAGGATGCCCTATCCAGCAGCATGTTGCCCTCACACTCCGAAGGCTCCATTAGAATAAAAGCAGATGAAACAAAGACTGGCTGAAAGCACAGATGTTGTGATTCATTATCCACTCTATGATAGATAGGCATGAGTAGTGAACAGAGCGTGCGTAAGTGTAGGTGTGTTGCTTAATGTGCGAATTCATGTTATGTTAGTTTCATTTGACAAAAACATCCTGACAGACAAAAAACATACAGACACTTCCAAAAAGCACACACAACACACACACACATAAACATGTGCCCATATTTCGAGTGCATTAGCAAAAAGAGTCCCCTCCAGTGCCTCAACCACTAAAAGCAGCCAGGCAGATGGCAGCAATGAGAGAAGTGCAGAAATAATTCAATAATGAACCTTTCTAACCTTTACCTGTGGGCGTGAGCACCAGTCATTGATTCATGCTGTGCTCGACAGTACACTACACACCACCTGAGGAGGGTGAGAGGAGGGTGGATGAGGAGAAATTAGTTTGGTGAAAAAAACACCAAAGGATAATATGAGTGGGAGGAGGCTGCTGCACGGTGTGCTGGTGATGGTAGTGTGAGACTTTAGAGGGAACTTTCAAAATTATCCGGGATATGTGTAGTTTCCACGCATGCTGCATCCTCGGCCCCCTTGCAGCTTAGTGTCAGCATAAATTCTCACACCTCTTGGAGTGTGATGCAACTATCAGAGGCCACAGTACACATACACTGTTGTGTGGCAGCTATTGACCAACACTTGAAACACCATTTGTTAAGAAATTAAAGTATTTTAAAGGTGTTATACCCACACCCTGCTCCTTGATGATTTAGTTTTTTGTTTGGTGGAATCTTTAAATATTCCTCCTGTGTGACTCAGTCAGATTTATGACGTCCTGGTCCACAGTCGCTCTTTGTTTGGCTTAGAACACTGCTCAGTCAGTGCTGTTTTATAAGTTGGCTGTGGGTATGTTCTTCCCACTGTCTATTTGGAGCAAAGCAGCTTAGATGAGGACAGTGATAAATGATTTTAAAGTCAGAGGAAAATGAAAGAGGAGCCAGACATTTGCACTGTAAATGCACACTAAGGTTATGAAGTTTCACAATGTCCATAGTGAGGGGGGAAAGGAGGTGTAGTGCAATGATAAGACTTTGACCCATTAGCACACAGAAAAACACTTTAAAATTTTTTTTTTTTTTTGCATTATCTAAGGTTTGGACTCATAACTATCCTCCTCAAATTTCAATTGCATTTTTAGTCATGCTCTCAAAATATTGTTTTATTACTAAGTCCCAGATGTTTCTGAGTTTAACAGACATGTGACCTAAGTT
This sequence comes from Labrus mixtus, assembly GCF_963584025.1. NCBI lineage: Eukaryota > Metazoa > Chordata > Actinopteri > Labriformes > Labridae > Labrus > Labrus mixtus. Next base: position 21,694,003 of record NC_083612.1, on the reverse strand, counting down.
AGGGATAATGAAGTATTTTGTTTCCACATGTCTAATCCTTGTTGAAATACTTCACAGTGCTTAACAGTAAAAACAGAAAAGTACAGAAATGTCTTCATCATAAAGGTATACTGACTTTTTGGTGTCTTTGCTTTACATATTGCCTTCAGCATTAAAACTGCATTTCAGTTATTTTACATCATTTTTAAATCTTGTTGACATTTACAAGGATTTTATACCTTCTTTCAGTGTTATAGAACATTTACCTGTTTATTGTTGTGTCCTTCAGTGCATTTCTAACAATTACTTGTCACATAAAACCATATTTCTAAATATAGCGTGTGGAGAAGAGGGAGACCGCGCAAATAAGTTGGAAACAGCAGAAAAAACCCACCCTGACCAATTTAAAGCATTAAGGTGAATAATCCAGTGTTTAGAAAGCAAGCAAAGGTCAATTGTCATGCTTCTTGCTCAGTACGCATACAGGAGAGCATATCGAGTCAATTCAGCAGAGTTGCACAGTCAAGAGGGAAGAGCATGTGGGTCCTTCCGATGTGAGGCCAAGTGCTGCTGTAAAAAGATTTTCTAGTTTCCACTCAGAAGGCAGATGGCTTTGTTTTTGTTATACTATTATGATAAATGTGCCCTTCATGAGCATGATAAGCAGTATAGTCATGTTTGTACAGAAATACTCAGATGTGTGTGTTGTTATCTATTCATGGTGTGTACATTTGTATGCTAATGACTTTGTGCTGAACCTTCACATACTATTTTTTAGTTTTTAGACAATTTTTTTGTCATACTATCTTATTTAGCGGGCATACTCATTAGCTTGTTATTTTTTTCCCCCTAATGTTTCCCCCTTTTTTAAATGATCAGATGTACAATCTGAGCTGAGCTGTGTCTCAGGAGGAGCTCATTGACTGTCATTTCTAGGTTAAAGTGTCTTTTTGTAGCAGGAAACATCAACTCTGGGTTGGCACACAATATCTGTTTGGCTCTCTATTCCTTTAAAAAAATGCAGCTTTTTCTTTGTAAATCAGTAATAAAAGTATTATCCTTAGCAAGCCTGTTAACTGAAGGTTACTGGAAATGAGTTCTTCTCATGAAAATGCTAAATACTTCACACACTTGGGAAACCTTAGTTGGGGCACATATTTGTGAGATTGGTAGAAAGGAGAACACAGTGGATGTGTTTGAATCCATGTCACAGGTCGTTGTCAGTCTAACAGGCAGGCCAGCACTCAGAGGTCTACTCCATTTAAGGAGGTCCAGAGGCCAGTAAGGCAGCCAGAATTAGGAAAAATGGCCTCTGTTTTTGTCATGTTAAACTAGGCAAAAGAATCTAATTGGGTGGGGGAAAGGGAATGCCAATACCGTCTTTGTTTAAGGGTCCTCTGCAGTCACTTTGCAGGAGCCATTGTGCATTGACCACAATAGCATTAGTTTGTGCTCTGGTTCTGGCCTCCTCCTTTCTCTGGCTCTCTGCAGTCAGCTCCTGTCCGTTCCACTCTGTCTCCACGCTTCACTTCCACGCTCCAACAGGGCCAAGGAAGGGACCCTGTAACATGCCCCCCCTCCATCATGATTACCCAAACCAACCTATCTTACATTATCCCGCCATTATTATCCTCAATCTTCCCTGGTCAGCTTTCTTATCCACACAATTTATCCACAGGAAATCGTCATTTTTCTGTTGCTTTTTCTTTTCGTGAAGCCAAGAAGATAATCTTTATATTCTTATGTTCTTTTTCTCTGTTTTAAAGAAACAAGCCATTTAATGAAATATTATTTAAATTGATTGCTTCATATTTTAGTGAGACTCTTTTTTCTTCATCATCAAGATTTTTTTTCTTTCCTGTGCCACTATGACCAAACACTAAACAGATGCAAATCTGACCGACTGATTATTGAACAGACCATGATGGTAGTTCAACATTGAGAATGACTGTCAATAGGCAAACACTGGAGTATATCCCAGTTATTCTAATGATTCCACTCAACTGAGAGTTATTTTTTCATCTGCTAGATAGGGGGACTATCTTTGAATTAGCACTCGAGCAATACTACAAAGAAGAGCACTTACCTTCCATAATGTCTTCCCGGAGCAATTCTTACGTTGCTTGGTGACCAAAGCTTCTACTTATAGTGGATTATAATGCACAAGAGGTACAAAAAAAACACATTTTTGGCCTTGGTATACTGTAGAAAGTGGTTGTAATCCTCTATCAAATATTTTAGAATGCATGTGCCATGAAGAAAATACATCAAATAACAGAAGATAGCAGGTGAATAAATGATACTATACCGCTCTTGTCTCCTTATGCAAATAGTATAAGAACTACTGTAACCTTGGTATACTCAGTGCACTGTTAATGGTTCTGTGCCTTGTATAGGTGTAATCATGCGTGATAAAAACCAGGCCCAAGTTACTAACCTAAGAGCAATCTTGTGTGCATTAAAGTGTCCTTTTTTTGTTACAGAGGTCATTCATAACTTGGTCGCGCTGTTGATGTACGGTGAAAGATATTGATTGATTAATGCATTAAGTGCTCACAATCCATTAGGTTCTGTGAAAGGGACTGGAGTGAAGACTTGCTCTTTCTCTCACGGTGTATTTTCACCTCTCCCTGTTGTTCAAAGGGCATCATTTTTATGCTGCCAAAGTTTAAGGGACAAAAGCCTGAATATCTGCCAAATAATGCATTCAAAAGAACATTGCTTCTCATGAGTGTCAGTTCAATTACTCTGAAAAGCCTGACAAGGAATTGCTCTTACATTAGCCCTCTGTTCATTGACCCAAAAGGAGTATGTTATTCATCGTCTTCACCTACTGTGTAACACACATACTTCAGCATCTGAAGTTAAAGATTTACTGTCATCTGTGGGATACAAAAAGGGAGATTTTTGTTTGGAGCATACGGTAACTAAATTGTGCTATTTGCCACTTCTCATTGCAGTCAGATTATCTTCCATTCATTGGTGGAGTGCCACAAGTCAAATCAAGCGATGACAAGGAGTGTTATTTTCAGTTTTGCCATTTCACAGCAAGGTACTTTTGTCTGACCATTGACTTAATCAGAGTAGACACTGGTGTGCTTTTCTCCCAAACTCTCCCAAACCCAAACAACTGTCTCGAATGGTTCCCTACACAAATAAGAGCAAGGGTCATGGGGTTCCTTCCTTACTACTTAGTGATTAATAATAGGAGACCTTTATCACCCAGGCCCTAAGAATCAGTCATTACCTTAGAAACATGGTCTGCATTAGAGATTCATAACAGTGTGCCATCTCTGCACCTTTCATCTCAAGCAGGGCCAGCTCCATTAGGATCTTTTATCTTTGTGCTGATGGCTGTTCTTGATAATGGGGCTGCCGAGAAATCCCAAAAAGTAAAGACTCAACTCTGACATTACTGGCCCTCCCTTTCTTCAAGGAGTACATCAGAGTACAGTACAAGACATATACACTCTTATTTGCAGTCTGAAAACTAGCTCTTTTTTTTGCAACTTTTTCTCTTGGATGTTGAAATCTATCAGGGAAGTTCAGTTAATGGTTTGTCGTTTGATAGCTGTGTTGGTAATAAAGACCGAAATGGATTTTTCAACAGCAATAATGCATTTTTACATTTCCCTTTTTCATGCACACTATCAATCAGTGCGTCTTAGCTGCCCACATGATGGGTAAAGTTTTTTTAAGGTCAAGGTTTACTCGTGCTCTCCCTGCTGCTAATCGCATAAAAATGCATTAACGATATCCCATGCAAACCATCATTGAAAACTTTGCTTTTGGGCAGACAAACATAACTGCATAATGGTATAGTAATTCATGCAAGCCAATGTTTTTCAAATGTTACAGTAATTATGAAAAATATTCTTACTTTTCTCCTTCATACCCGCAGCAGAGCAAATCTCATTTCCAAGGCAAAGCGGGAAGGAACACACTGAATAATCATTGTGTTTAATGCTCTGGTCATAATCCCAGGTTTTATGATGGTTTTCTAATGATTTTCTAATGATGTTAAATATTAGTAGAGAGTACAGCCATAATTTGAACACAGCAGTCGTTTTTTCAACGCTCTATCAGCACAGCCGATTGCGACTCCAATGAATATTGCACTGGGAATGAGATTTAAGAGCCATCCCTTTTGGTGTTTTATTTTGCCGTCTCCCCATCTGCCATAAATCCTCATTGCTGTGCTCTTGAAGCCTCCGCCCTCGCCTGCCTTCCCCAGGTGGGAATACAATTAGGTGCAGGGGCCATTTCATTCAGTGCCACTGTCTGTCCACTGCAGTCATTCATAAAAAAAACGGTGGAGCTGTCCCAGTGGAGAAAACAGAGGACTCCTGGGAAATATAAAAAACAGGGAAAGAAGAGAGGGAGAAACAGAGAAGAAAATAGCAAGGAGACAAGCACAAAGAAGGGAAGAAATCTCCAGAATTGCTGTCAGAGGAGATACAAGCTTGGCCTCTGATGAGTGACAATATTGAGCAAAATATGTATTGGAGACAAAGGCTTTGTCTCCTTCCTGTGCCTTTTCAATGAATTACACCTCTCCACCCCCTACCCCCAGCTTTTTAATTAAATGGCTGCAGCTCCATCTCTCTATCCGTAGCTCCCCATTACAGAGGCTAGATAAGGGATTGCTATCTGTAGCATGTTAAGAAAGGCTGCTGGGCAGCCAAGCCTCATGAAATTTGTCACAAGATCTCATTTTCCTCATTGCCAGACGTGATGCTTATAATTGATGTGGAGGCAGCAGTAATTTATTGGCCGTCCGCAATTATCATCCCCTTCTAGCAGGGGGATGTGACTGCAATTTATAAGTGTGTGCGTGTGTGTTGTTGGTGTGTCTGGGGTTGGGGGTCTGGCTTTGTATCGTATAAATTAACGTAAAAACATGTTTCTCCTTATCACATGGTAAGTGTGGATGTGTGTGTGCCACTTAAGGATGCAAATTAATGGCTCCATATCATAAACAATATGGGGTTAAAGCAGCCATGTTCAGTCGAGGTGTCGAGGCTGACAAAACGCCAGCTGGACTTTCACACACAGCCGGGGGTTGGAAGGGCAACCAGAAGCCTGAGAGGTGGGGGTCAGAGAGGGTGGGCCAGAGGGAGCATAGGGGGCTGGTGCCGCAACCCTTTGTCCAAAGCTCCTCCTTATGTCTTTAGGGATTGTTTTCACATAGTAAAAACAATTTAAAAAAAGGGGGGTGGTTGTTATTAATGTTGCAGTTTGAAAACTAAGGCTGTGTGATATAATGACATAAGTCTTTTACTAGTTTGTTTTAGCAAATCAAAAAACACTTTCCTTATAACTTTTTACTAACAATATTCATAAAAAGCAATGCATGTTGCATCTAGAGGCCATTTACTACCATGATACTAATGACAAAGTGAATGGAAGTCATACTGGGTAATAGAAAGCTTCTCCCTGTGTAATACACAACCTGAAATTGCTAATGATTTCAAGACACCTCCTTAAATTGGAGTGCATAGAGTATATTACTTTCTCTGTGCTGTCTGATGATACCATTACAGTCAAAAATAAAACGTTTTCACATTGCCACATGATCTGCAAAGACACTGCATTAATCAAATCTGTATTCATTAACCTAGGAACATCATTAGTGGTATCAAGGCAGCACTTGAGCTTCTTTGTATTATATGTGTAATGTGAACACACTAGGCTGAGGACATTTTGCTATCAGTGTTATCCACACATTAGTAGCGATGGAGGGGCTGGGGTTTTCTTTGCTGTGGGTCAGTCCATTTTTTTGCTTTTATGAACAATGCATTCGTGGAGTAACACATGAGATAGAAAAACACCCTGCTACACACTGCTTTTAAAGGCCTTATCATTTTGATTATATACTGAAAAGTTATTAACAAATGTTGACAAATGTAATTTGAATATTATTTTCTGTACACAGACAAAAACAGAACTACTATTGTAACTGATGGGAAAAGTCTTAGGTACTATGCAATGTTCCGCTAGTGTTTTGGACTCTTTTATACACTTTGCTCTGCATACCAATACCAGGTTTGGTGTTGGAAAGATTTTCCTGTTGCACAGCGGTGATCTCCATGGACAGAGTGGATTGCTGTCATGCCATGGCGGGGAAAAGAATGAGGAAGATTTAGGCTGTCACCAGCAGACACTCTGAGCATGCTCCCTTTGTCTGGGGAAATGGAACCTGTTTGTTTTGTCTACCTGCATTCCTGTTGTGTGCAGTTGCCAAATTAGACTTTCAAATCAAGAAGCCAGTGGGAGACCAAGACTCTAGTTTTCTCCTTCCCTTTAATAATCATCCCTGTTTACTCTTCAGGGAGTCTTCTCTATATTTTTTTTTTTCTTAAATGCACCCTCTAAGCAGGGAGAGTGTCTTTAATAAAGCAAGCAGGCAGAGCGCCGTTCCAACATGTGAATTGCACAGGAGAGAATTGAGAGATGGAAGCAATAGAGGATCACCAGAGGAGGGAGGGGGGGAGTAGGGGCTGCTGCTGCACCCTTCATGCTATTATCTTTATGGCATAGCAAAACATGCTTCGGGCAATCAGCATGAAATTGTTAATTGCTCAGCCCACTTGTGCGTTGCTCAGGGGACAGGGGCCTTCAGGAGGTCCCACATTGAGCGATTAAGGGGTGTCCATCTATCTGCCTGCACGTCTGGGCTCTCACCACACAAAACAGCAAACATTTTGTGTCCTCTTACTCTCAGTAGCCTTTGTAGAAATGAAGTGGAAATCACCAGAGGCATGTGCCATATGTTGCATTTAAGAACTAATCCTTAACAAAAGAGTGTGTGCCTGCTTTGTCGCATTGTAGTTAGCATAGCTTGAATTGCTAAAGGAATTGTGGTCACAGTAAGGTACGGTTATAATTAAAGTTTTAATGTTAATCATATGATCTTCTTACATGTCTGAAAATGCATTTCTTAACACCATGTAAGGAAAATAAATATTCAGCAGTACTGTCTTTGTTTGAAAGCCTCTCTGTTGATATGTGTCAGGTGGTCATAGGTGTAATGAAACCAAACCGTATGTGAAACAGCCATTTCTTGTGACAACTTGTGGCGTGAGGCCTCCTGTTTGTCCTTGGGATGTTCATCACAGAGAGCAGCAATATTGGCTCGAACACAATTCCACACAAAACACACAACAAACTCAACTCCCACCCCATGTTCGCCTCCAAAGAAGAGGCTCAGAGGAAGATATGTCAGACATCTTCCCAAAACGAACAGCACCCCTCCCGTTACATGCTCAGTCAGAACACATTGCCCCTCCTCTTTGGCTATCAGTTTTGTTCCTGTTGGAAGAGAGGGAGAAAGAGCAAGGTTACACGGGGCGTCGTATTAATGGGGCCTGTCATGCGCGTTGATCGTCTTAGGCGTAGAGGAGGATGAGCGCTCAAAAGGTGTTGTCTTCAAATAGGATTTCTGCAAGTGAGACATCCTTGTTGGGTGATATCCCCCTCAGAGCAGCCACTTTATTATAGAATGATCTGTTATTAAGCAAATGAAGTGCTGCGGGCCCAACGGTAAATCCCTCCACTTTGTCATGGTGTGCTCTCAGTTATCACACCCTGCTCCCTCATTCATTCCTCATATTCTACCCATTTCACCATGTTATACCCAGGAACACCAGCCTTGTATTTAAAGTCAGTCACCCCTTTGGAGCACGCATGACACGAGGAGGATTCCAAGTTGTAATCAATGACTCGTTAAAAGGTGCATTGATCTCTTGTAAAAAGAGGAAGTTTGAAACTAAGCAGGCTTTTCCTCCTCAGTAGAAGAAAGCTTATGGCACTATTTGTGCTACAAATGGGAATGAAACGGTCGAGCCGCTACTAAATATTAAGTCTTTTGATTGGTCTCCTTTCACTTTAGGACTGGTTTTAAATAAAACAACTTAAACCACAAATAACCACTGCATAGATAAGTGGCAAAATCAGATGTTTGTTTTTCTTCAAACATAATTGCTTAAGAGAAGAAGAAGAAGAAGAATTTATACTTTATTGATCCCGCGAGGGGAAATTCGTTTTTACACTCTGTCTAGTAAACATGCTACACAAACATGCACAAACAGAATCCTATGGACATGCACTAATGGAGAGGTCTCAGAGTGAGGGGGCTGCCCACAGCGGGCGCTCCTGAGCTTGTGGGGGGGTTAGGTGCCTTGCTCAAGGGCACCTCGGCAGTGCTCAGGAAGTGGCCTGGCACCTCTCCAGCTACCAGACCAATTTCCGGACTTGGTCCGTGCCGGGACTTGAACCGGCGACCCTCCGATTCCCAACCCAAGTCCCTACAGACTGAGCTACTGCCGCCCAATTAATTGTGTTTTTATGGTAAAATAGCACAGTTTTTTTTATAATCTTTTAAACTAAAGGAGCAAAATACCTTAAAGATATCAATTAAAGTTTTACTGCCTTGTTGTCAGATCATTCGAAATGTCTTTCTCCTAGTAGTGTGATGCCTGTATGTTGCATCTCCTGTTTTTTTTATTGCAATCCCTTCGACTACACCAACTGGTGGCCAATCAGAGGGATGTTTTCTCTGCCGGCACCCTAACATCACTTTAATCAGTCTACTGTGCAACAACCTCAATTTAAGGAACAATTAGGAAATCCCTTAATAAACTTTGTTTTGACATGGGTCTTTTGTCCTGGCAGTGCAGATACATGATAGAGGAGAAAGAGAGGGGTGATTAGAACAGGGTGAGGTAGACATGGGGAATGGCAACTGCTAGACAGGAATTGATTGCATTAATTGATATGCCAATATGTAAGCTTGTTACATCCACCATTGCTTAGGATGATGGCTAACAGGTCCTGCTGATCAATGGAACCAATAAAGGCTTCATCCATTAATGAGCAATGTGGTAATTAATGTTATCCCTAAACCAATTACCTAAGGCAGTGCATCTACAGGAAAGTGCAGCAAATGGTCCGACCAGGTTATCTCTTTTATACTCTTAGCGATTTTCTCATGCTGCCTCTTTACTGCGAGTTAACATGGCTGTATGCCGGCGCTTTGGCCAAGTCTATTCACAGCCCATTGAAGAAATCTATTGTGATGTAACTATAAAAGTTATCAGAGAAAAAAAATGAACTGAATCAGTCATAGTTTCATATTGTTGTGTAATCACATTCATGTTTTTCCTTTGTTTGGAGAACATTGAGCATTCATGGCAGTATTAAAACAAACACCCTTATTGGCCAATACTTCCAATGACATGTCAATACACGGCTAATTATACATCTTTACATGGAGACTCGTTAAAGCGTTGAAGAATATGTCCATAGAGTGTCTCTACAGCCACAACAGCCTGATTGTCTTGACAGTTGGGAGAAAGAGCGAGCCAGAGAGTCAGTGCCAAGTAACAAACCACAACCCTCTCTAATAGACACACTGTCTGTACATGAATAATAGCAGGCTTATAAATCAATACTATTGTTTTTGTGTTTTAAAATAAGAATTTTCTTACGTGGAATTCATTACTTCCTTCATTGCTCACCATTTGAACCCCCTCTCATCTTCATCCCATGCAAGTAAAACAGGGTTTCCTGCACTTTAGTGCACAGTTAGTGTTCAGGAACAATTAGTGCTTAACTGTGAGTCTAACTTAAGAAACAAAAGAGTGTCAAGTAAATGAAAGTCATGCTGCTTGTCGGGCCCTACCCTCAATGTCCTCTGATTCCCATTTACAATAAATGCTTTTCACTCATTGAGCATTACACAGCAGCTGCAGACGGTTTCAATTAATTATGGAAGCTAGTCTGAAAAGTGTGTTAGCTTTGCCTTGTAAGGCTTAAGCATCACTTAGGTATATCAATTTTTCGTGTCTAAATATATGAACCTGTATATTTTTATGATTAAGTGAATATTTCGCCCCAAACTGAACAATACTCTGTCTGTTTATGACCATGCAAACGGCATGTATTCATATATGTATTGTTTTTTTTTACCTTGTAGAGGAGAGCTTTGATGATCACATTCATACTAATAAGATAATTGAAAAGATTTGTTTATCTTTATACTTCAACTATTCTAGACTAAACAGACTATTCCTGTTTAAACAGTGTGAGATAATGACTTATTAGTTGAGACAAACCCTGTACAACAAAATCCTGTTTATATAATGAGTGTTGTAGAAGTGCAGAAAGGCCCATCTGTCTCTTTGCCTATTATCCCAAGTCTTAATCGGGACTTACAGCAGGGCAGGCTAAATAAACAGTAAGTAAGTTGTCTTGGGTAGAGGAACGTCAATGCCTGCAACTTGCTCAAGCCTTTGCTCTGAATAGTTCTGTATTGACCCCTCAGGACCCCCTGAGAATTCCCTAATTGAAAATTAATATTGAATCAATGCCGCGGGCCATTTGCATATTGATTATAAACATCCAGGAAGGCACCAAGTATGTCTTGGATCAATAGGGCCCTTCTGCAGCAGGCCGAGTGCACTACATCACATGGCAGCTGCCTGCTCCGGAGGTTAATGACTGCTGCTTGTTAAGGAGCTCTTGTCAGGTAGAATCCAGCCGCCGGGTCTTTCTGCCACAGCTGGCAGCAGGTGAACTGTGGAGTGTGGAAAAGTAGGAGTAGATGGAGCAGATAAAGGGGAAATATTGGATTCTGGCAGCCACTTTTCGTTACCGAGTCTAGTTTTATTTCTACATTAGCAGGTTGTAAGCATCATTGTTACTCTTTATTACCCTAACTTTTAAAGCTCTTTTTGAATTCTCCTGAGATTTGTATTTCTTGGCCTTGGCACCCTAGTATTGAACCCTGACCACTCAATAACACCCACCATAAAATACTGCAACCATATGTGTTTGTACTGTATATGAGTGTGTATATAAGACAGCTTAAGGAAAGGGAGGCTGATCTAAGATAACACCAACCATTTCCAGCCCCTGAAGGGAGAGAAAACAATATTAGGTAGATCAAAAAGGCCCTTTTGTAATATGAAATGAAACTTTCACAGCATTACAAGACAAAGAAGAGCAAGAATCCTCTACTTAAAGGCACTGATTAAGATTCAACACATACATTCCTCTCCTGAACTCCCAAATAATAGTTTCCACATGCTGAAGGGATGTGAATAGGTGGAGGCAGACGGGATGGCAGTTCAGGCAGCAAAGGGAAAAGGTTGAATACAGATGTAAAGCTGCTCCCGTACTTATAGAAGTATTGGTTTCGGCTTCCGATGCTACTTAAAACATAGTATTGGTTATCAATGACTTCCGATTCCCATAAAAAATTAGCCTCCAAAGAAATCCAGTGGTTGTTTCAGTGAATTATCACGTGAGGATAACAAACAATAACAGCATATAGCTAGTGGAGAATGCTATATCAGTAAAAGCTAGCAGAATATCAGCAATCGTTTTTGTTTTGTCAAGGCGTACTCTGTGACGGTCAATACTTAAGTTTAGGTATTGGTATCAAAAAAGCTCTATGTAGGTTAAGGTAGGTGAGAAAAATAATTATTGATGAGAAAAAAAACAATTGTTGACCTTCTACTTTGACATAACCTTACATAGAATTGTCATTTTCCACCAACATTTATATTGTTTGTTGCACTGCTATCCAAGGATTACTCAGTATTGGTAAATCTTTAAGTTTTGGTATCGCTAATGGTATCTCTAGCGGTATCAGTAAATTCGTTGCAACATCTCTGTGCAGATGAAGGGAGATTTAAAACAGAAAAAGAGTAGCTCCATAAAAACAACATAACTGGTACCCTGAGCGTATAATGCCACAGGAATATCTCTGGCTGGTTTTCTCGTCTGTGTTTGCGCTTGGTTTAACTAATGCAGCTCTCTAAAACTGCATGATTCTCTGAACCCACAGGAGACAGCAGACCTGGTGAGAAGTACATGTGAGAGCAGCTTATCCTCCAGTCTATGAAAGGCAAGGTCTTGAATTAATGCCTCTGTGCAGACTGTGTCCATTCTCCCCCTTGTAACCACTGCCTCCCCCCACACCATAACACAACACCCTACACTGGGAGCTCGGGATCTGGGGGCTGGGAATGGAGTGCCGGGGTCCAGAGAACCAGGCTGCATCTGATTGCTTCATTACAGGCCCTTTCATTGACTTGGTTGCTCTGAACTGATGAACTGAGGCAGTGGACAAGAGCACATAATAGGAAGAAATGAATTCTTATCACAGCCTTCTCAGGAGGCTACTGGTCCTGGCTGGAGCCAACAGAAGCAATGGCTGAATGGAGAGGAGGGGGCCAGTATCTGGGCCTACTCATGAGCCAGAAGCAGGATCTAGACTAAGTACATGGTGGAGCTTTAGGATGCTGGATCAGTCCACAAGGGGGGAACCATGAATCCATAGAGAGAGATATTATGGTAGGCAGCTTGTTTTAATGATTAGTTTGGTGATTAGTGTTTGCTTTCTCCTGGTTACTGACACCCACGGCAAACATTTTTTCAATTGTTTATTCTAGCAGTCCTCCAGAGGCAGACCTCTGCTAGTTAGAGTCCCTGCTTTAGGCCCCATAACAGCACCCAAACATCAACCACAGAGATGAATAATTAATTTTGTACCTTATTGGGCCCTCACCCCTAACTCGCCAACCTCAGGCTAATGAGTGAGAAGAGTCTTCTGCAGTGGGGACAATAACGGCCCCCATTATAAAAACAAAACAACAACACTAACAACCACAGCCATGTATACCATCCGAACACAGAATATGGTATAGCTCAGCATCAATTTAGCAGCAGGCGTTAGTCTCCATAGGGCAGGGGTTATTAATCCCTGACCATGCGTTGGAGGGGCTACGGACTCCACAACTCTGACCGGCCTGCTTATTTCCATTCTCCTTATGCACAGTCAGCACTAGATTGGGGAGGGGGTCGGCAGAAAATCCCTGTGTTTTATAAATAAATGCTGCAAATGTGACCCTTAAAGCATTAACATAACCTGTAAAAGTAAAAGTTACCTTAAATTATGTGATGTTGTGTCATCATAATGTTCCACAAATGTGCATAAATTATATTTGCATTAAGTAGAGTGTGCTGACGGGCCGACCAGGTACAACATCTACATGCCTGGACTCTCTCCCCTCTTTCTTCCTGCTGCACAACCTACCCCTCCCCTTCCTGCTTGTACCTGTTCACTTGGCACAAAATGGATGCTGCAAAGCCATTTAATTGGCCTCCACTTCAGAATTCAAGGGCATTTGAAATGTCTCTTTAATAATATCTTTTCCCCTACAGAGTTTTTCTCGACAGCGTTCGGGGAGAATTCACTGTGTTGTAAATGGCCAGTGGACATCAAACATTCTTGGTGCTCATCTTAGAGATCTTTTGGCCTAGATGATTGCTACTTTCCTGTCTTCTGTTTGCTTTTTTGCTTTTTTGTCTTTTTTTAGGCATGGGGTAAATGTTACAAGAACAGCATCAGACATACTGGTAATTTTGGTCATTCTAGAACAGCTGGCCCATGTTTAAGCCACATCATCACTTCACATTTTTTCTCCCTTTGCCTGTCTCTTCCTCTCCCTCTCCTGTGGCTGAGCCAAAGATAACTGAGTAGCAGTGTTTGACTGTAATCACTCCAAGTCTCCTTCTCTGGAGAGCAGCACAGCGGGCAGCGCGGTTCCACCCCTTTAGGAGCTTTTAGCTCACTTTCACAGTATTATGACATGTTCATGAAGAATCTGAAAAAAAGACACGTTTGATTACATATAAGCACACTTACAAGCTCTGTTATTTTCTACTAATTAACAACAATAATCAGAGTAGATAAGAAGAGAGAACATTTGACTCATTATTATTAAACTTAAAAACAAAAGGAAATGTTGGTCCGATGTCATTCTGATCAATTTTGAATTCTGTTACAAGCCTAAAGTCATTTCACATATTGATAAGTCTCAGATTTTTACAGACTACATATACCAATGAGATTAGAAGGATAACCAGTTTAAATGATGGATGTGTTGGTCCACTGCCTCCCATCATTATCTGGCACTGAGTCTATTTTGTAATTAAGGCTGTAAGGTGTGCACATAATCAAATAAATAAATAATGCGCCAAGAATTATGTGCTAATAAATTAATACAGTACAAGAAGTGAATAAAGGAGCAGCTAATTGCATGCGATGAGTCTTTTTCATTAGCCTTTTGAGAGGAAAATTCATTATATGCATCATGAGCCATACTGCTGGATTGAATCCGTTTTTTTAAGTATGCAAAAAAATTAATGAAGGGTTATATTTTGAAAACCATAGAAGGTACAGCACCACATTTGAATAATGTAGTTATGATTTTGTTGTACTATTCCAACTTTTCTTCAGCCCTAAGTGTATGGAGGTGTAAGCAGGAGTCACGGGAAAAAGGGGGCAACATTGAGTCTTTTAAGAGACGTTTTCATATAAAAAGTGCTTACCTCTTCTGGAAGGTACTGTGTCTTTAAGAGAGTCAGTTTTCAGTGGCAATTACTTACAACCTTTTTAAGAAAAAGAAAAATATGAGTATGTTTCAATATATTTACATTTAGGGATATCAGTTGGGATTGCGATATAACATTTACATTTCCCAAACATTGAGATGTAAGTACATGAAAGTTTTATATAGTAAAAAATATCCGTGCCACTGTTTTTGCTAACTAACTAAGATTATTCTAAAGACATACTTAGAATAAACCTTGCAGTATTGATATTACCATTTGTTCGCTTCCTCTGCACATATTGTTGCGAGGAAAACATAAACTTGGTTAAGTGCATCTCCAATAATTGCACTGCAAAGTTGGTTTATTATTTTGTACATAATTACAGTGGAAAACAACCTCCCTATTAAGCCTTTAATGCCAGTAATACAGAACACAATTACCATTACTTTTCTGCTCACACTGAAAATAAAGATTTCTCTAAATGAGAAAGATCCTCTGACTACTGCTAAGGCTAATTGTGTTCGGTATTTTACAGACATCTGGTTGTACATCATTTGTAAGGGCTAAATGCTGATCAGTTAGGACAGCCTTTACAAGCTGTGTCCTATAAGTGTGTGTTTTTGGGACTGCTCTGCTGCCAGGGAGTCTGATAGCTCTTGAATTATTTATCTATCTGGCTGCTGGACGGTAGTCACGGCGACCCAGGCCCCGTAGTGGTTGTCTGGCGACATCTTTGCTCCCACAGTAGCCTTTAGCAGACGGGCAGGGGTGCTAATGAGCAGGGTGCAGCATGCATGGGACGAGAGTTTTCTAACACTCCAACCCTCCTTGCTCACATACAGACCCGCCACACTGAGTAAAGACTTACAAAAGATTTACAAAGATCTGAGCGCAGAACTTTTTAATTAGGGGGAAAAACCGAGGTTACAAAAAGAAAAAGATTGAAAAAGAAAGATAGAAACAACCAGCCGTTTTCCTATTAAGGAGAAATGTCAAGCGCGGTGGTGAAGCAATAGTCTGTGTGCATCCCTTTGTTGTCCTCCCTGACATTGAAGGCTAATTTTTCATGGTTATTTGAACTGGAAAATGAAAGAGAGGTTTGCGATTATTTCCTATAAATGACAACACAATTGCATTACGCTTCAGTACAAACACAGAGAGGATATTGCCTTTTCATATTTCATGTGAAAGTAATGGATGGGCTATGCAAAGAGGAACAGAAAGAAAGACAAATGGTGAAAGAAAGCTCCACATGTTTGATTTGTATTAGAAACCGAATAGATAGAGGTAGCACCATTTTTTTTTCAATAAGTGGGAGCACTCTCATGGATGTTTTTAAGTGCCTGTGCAGTGTAATCATTGGATTTCTTTAGCAATTATAGGAGCAACCAGCCAGAGTGGTTGTTAGAGGAATAGTTGCCCACTGTATCCACAGAAATCTCTACCAGACAGATATACTGTACATCCACAGAAAGCTCCTGAATACACTTGTCTGCATGAATGTATGTAAAGATTTGTGTTGTAAGTAATAAGAATAAAATCCACCTGCCATCCTCTACCTCAACGTTTCAACTATGAAACATCTGAATTCAGCGAGTTAAACTTTGAGAGCACACACATCAATGATTCCTATTTTTTTTACATTTTAGATAAAAATTGATTAGAAAAATTGGTATTCATAACCTTGTTAGATTCTGTTTTATCTGGGCGTACGCTTTCATAAACAAACAGCTGGTTAGACCCTGGGCTTTTTGGAGTTCAGGAGGCAGGTTGACCATCAAGGAGGATGGCAGCCTAGCCCACACTCTTGAGGGGCCTGCTGAGAAATGTGTTTATGTACTTTAATTTTACAAAGATTGAAGCACCGGCAGGAAAGCCTCTGTCGGCAAGATTCATGTAAATAGGACTCATGTGGGAGCTGTGAGCCGGACTCCCAACGCACGCCTTGGTAGGTGCTACATACATCCAACCATGGCAACATTGATTTTCTGAGCTAATACCTCCACAGAACAGTCCAGAGGCAGATGGATGCACTACAAAGATATGCAAATGGTGTATTCAATAAATCGACAGGCAGAGATCTTTTTCAGACAGTCCACTGTACTGGTCTGCGGTGCCTAAAAGGAGAGATAAACAGATAAGTACCTGTTAATGGACACACATACGCAAGTGTGAACACTCAGACTAACATTCACGCACCTGCCTGCCTGTTACCTGGGAAAACTCAGATCGATGATAGGATTTCATGTTAAGCAGAATCTCCTCAGAAAGTCACATCAAATAAAAAGCTCCAGCTCTAGATTTAATATGAAAGTGCTATTTTTAATGTGGCACATCACATTTTTTAATTTTCCTGGTTCCCTTCAGGAAATCTTTTTGCACTATATATCTTGTGTATTATAACAAAACAAACTATGGGTATAGTCATATTCAGTGCGCTTATTAGTCAGATATGAAACAAAAGCTGCCGGGTGTATGTCATATATAATAGATGTGGGCTGCCTTGTTAAGCCCAGCAGGCTGTATGTGGCTGTGTCTCTGTGGAGGGAGGCTCTGAAGCTCGCTGTACCTGGTAATTAAAAAGAGTTTGTGGCAAAAGCCAAACATCAGGAGAGATGAGCTATGAACAAAAGAGCTGTGACAGTTTCAGGTTATGTGATTTTTGTGTCCCTTTTTGGGCCAAATGAAAAATCAATACATTTTCCGGGTTATACATATTCAGAGTGTCCACCGTGCTTCCGCCCTGATAGAGAAAGGAGGAGGGGGGGGGGGGGGGGGGCTGTGTGCTTGAGTGGGGGGAGTAGCCTGTTCGTCTGTCATAACTGTACCATCGCATTTTCCAACCCACTGGTGAATATTTCAGAGTTGATGTGATTGCCCTTCATGACAGCGGTGATGCTTCTTTTTTTTTTTTTTTTTTTTTTTTTTTTCAGACACCCCTTCAGCCACCCCCACCCACACTCCTGTCAACCCACCCCAATTCTGTTTGGTCCCTTTGAATGGCTGCAAATAGGTGAAGGCATTGTAGTGTGAGCTAGTGGAAAAAGAAAAAGATGCATTAATAAAAGGAGGTTGATTTAAGAGGAGGCAGCATGGCGGGGGGTGGCAGAGAGGCAGAGTGGCTCTTTGTGCAGGACAATGTCCCTCAGGCAGAGTAGATGGAAGAGCGCTGCCCAGTGATGTTTTTGCCCCCTATACGGGCTTTTAGTCCACCGTGCTAGCCGGGAAAAGTACAGCCTGCATCTTCCATTGTGGACCTAATATGCGTTAGTGAGCAGCCATCATCTTGGACATTCAAGAAAGTCAAAGAAGTGTGCTGTGTTTATGTGTGTGTGTGTGCGTGTGTGTGTGTGTGTGTGTGTGTGTGTGTGTGTCAGCTGGGGCAGAAGGGTGAGCAGTCCCTGAATGCTCACTCCCTGTGTAGCCACATTAACCCAGATCTTGCTCTCCTTCATCACTCAAGTAAAACACAAAGAGAGAAGAAGTAGAGCAGCACTCACTTTATCTACTTTATTTGTAATGTATCTAAACATGCCATTAGCATGAGAAGTATTTCTAATTAGTGCAATTTCCCAGGAGGTATCACTTTGGGGAAAATATTTAATACATGGTGTTAACAGTTCTTAATTTTCTAAGAATGATGAGAACAAATTAGCAATCAAATTAGCCAAATGTTGGATTTTTAACTCTCTTGAAGAAAACTTTTGAAAAAATATGACGATTATGTTTGGCTCGAAGTGTTCTGAATACATTACGTTTTCTTCAAAAAGACCAGTGACTTTGAAAGGCATGGGTGTTCAAATTAAATGTTGTGTTTTACCTATGGGACTCCTCTGATGAGGAGGCACCACCAGGAGAAAAGCAGAGCAGTGAAGGAGGAGGGGTCATCGCGATATTGTTCTAAGGCAGTGTCAGCTGTCACTGCTGTTTGTGATTAACTCGCTGTTAAAGTTTTTATTTTTTTTAGTTATTAGCTGCCCTAAACCCCCATACCCCTACTCCATCACCATCTCCTGCCCCCCCCTCTTCTTCTTCCTCCTCCTCCTCCTCCATCCACTCCCCTCCTGCCCTCAGCCCCATGGAGACACAAAGTATTCATTGACATTTAGATCCTGAGGTCACAGCAGGGCCAGCAGGGAGAGGCCAGCGAATCCCCACATAGACAGGTCAGGAATCTAACACGTAACTCCAACCAGCAGCGCTGAGGTAGCTTGCTCCTCTTATTCTTTCCTTTCAAAATGTGCAAGTGTGTGGGAGAGAGAGGGAGAGAGAGGGAGGGAAGAGGGAGAGAGGCAGATATACTTTCATATTTTGTGTGGCTTATCTACTGTGAGGTGCACTTTTTTTATTTTTTTACAATTTACCTTATTGATTTTAATGCTGGATTATGTGGTTTGATACAATTTTCTTCTCATTTAAAGAAGTGTTAGCAATTTTCTTATATTATATTTAAATTTGAATAATGAAGGGATACAACTTGAATATCAATGTACATATCAGTAGGAATGTTTGCTAGTCATTTAAAAAGCTTGTTTTTGCACAGCATAACACATGTCTGAATTTTGGCTCAGCTTTGTATTTTGTAGTCCTGTCACCAGCATTGTCAATGATAAATCCATGTTGTGGTTTATTGGTGGTTCATAAGAAGGAGCCCCTCTTGACTCTGGCTGGATTGTGGCATGTTTCTGTTTGTTGTGGTTTTTATGAGAGGTAGCATGTGAGGACATGAGGAGGGAGCTTATGTGAGTGTGTATGTGTGTGCGTTGGTTGGGGTAATGAGGGGTGGGAGTGTTTTCCTGTGTGTTGTGCTTGAAAAAGGGGGGGGGGGGGGGGGGGGTCTTGCGCATGGGGGCACAGAGGTGCTGATATGAGGAGCGGACAATGCATGAAAGCCCTCAGCATGGGTCCTGTGTCTCATTGTCCCATGGTACCCTCCTGTCACTTTCATTTTGCACCC
This sequence comes from Labrus mixtus, assembly GCF_963584025.1. Taxonomy (NCBI): domain Eukaryota; kingdom Metazoa; phylum Chordata; class Actinopteri; order Labriformes; family Labridae; genus Labrus; species Labrus mixtus. The sequence goes on along the minus strand of NC_083612.1, from coordinate 21,674,664 downwards.
TCTAGTCCGGAGTCAGGCCAACTTTGATATAAGGAAGGGGTGCAAGGGATGATGGGGGGAGCAAGAGGGGGATTTAAAAAAAGAAAAAGTAGGGGAAAAAGATAGAGTCTGTGAAGTGTGAAATAAGATTGCTTTTTATCCGACAGTGCAGCGTTAAAGAAAAGGAAGCTGTCCAGGCCTTGGATAAATCTAGTGTGTGTGTGTGTGTGTGTGTGTGTGTGTGTGTGTGTGTGTGTATTTATGTAAGGGGGGTACACACCTCTTTGACATACAGTGTCATCCTGTGACACCTGGTTAAAATGATAACAACAGCCTCAATAATCATAATGAAAGTAATGAGAGCTTAGACACACACAGCTCCACCACAAGAGCCCGGAGAGAGGCAGAGCTGAACCCTCGCTTCCAGCACTCGAGAGCCGGGAAGAGGGAGACGTTTCAGCTCAGCCCCCGCGCTGGTTATACAGGACTCACGAAAAAACCAAGAGAGATAGCAAAGCTAGTGTTGTTGACTGAGAAACTGTATGTGCAACCTAAAAAGAGCAAGCTGTCACCGCTGTTTGAGGGAGACATTCTCAGGTAGGACTGGAATTTTGTACTTAAAGAAAGGCAGTTATCATCCTAGCAGTGTATTCTGCTGAGGCCGAGCAAGGAGGAGGAGGAGCCTGACCTAGTGAAAGATATCTAGAGTGACTATTATTACTTGCTCCTGCTCTTCTCTACAGTCTGGGAAGGAATACTGGAAAGTGCAGTGGTTACCATCAATTATTTATCAGGCCGTTTGTGCTTGTCAGTCTGATTAGCATTACTGTAATCACTGCTCTTCAGGGGGAAAGGAAGGCCGCTCTCTCTCATCTGAAGGTAATCTTGCCGTTTTCAGTGTCTCATCTTCACCGGACGCCTCATGCATAGCATCTGCTTTTGTCATCTCCCACATATTTCTTCCCTTTCCCCCCTCCTTCCTTCTCTGTGTGTTTCTGTCTGTTGCTGCTCATCCTCTTCCCACCCACCCACCTACCCTCCCGTCCCGCACATCATTAATGTGTGTGAGCAAGCTGCTCTCTCCCAGCTTGTATAGAGTGACACCTATGGGTCTGATTAAGCCTCTGCACTCACTGGCAAAGCACAAGAGGAGGCTGACTGCTAAGCGCCTGTGTGCTGCTCCAGTGTGTGTGTGTGTGTGTGTGTGTGTGTGTGTGTGTGTGTGTGTGTGTGTGTGTGTGTGTGTGTGTGTGTGTGTGTGTGTGTGTGTGTCTGCGAGATGGTGGATCACAGAGACCATGGACTGTCCCCACTGAGTGACTGGCAGAGCAAAGCTGATATGTATATGCTCAGAACAAATGAGTGTAATCTCTGTGTCGGCAATGGGCTTATTCAGCTTGCATGATTAGATTAATGGAACTGTTTCATATCATTGTATTAGGATGGTTAATGAAGACAATTAATTAGAAGACAACCTTCAGGCTATTGTCCTTTACATGTCTCAGATTTGGGTTAGAAATGGCCTGCTGCCATAGCTTTGAGTGTTTCTCCTCATCTATTTCCAGAATTAATCTATGGCTACAGTTTTAGTGTCTCTTCCATTTGCATCCTACTCTTAGGCCACTCATGACCTTTCATTAATTATGGCTGGCCTGGCTTTAATCATTCTGTAATCCTGTTGGAGATGAGAAGAGGAATAGGCAACGCTGTTTGCCACTTAGAGATGTAACACTGCTCCTGGAATTAAATGTCTGCATTTCTGCATAAATTATGGAAGGGGCTTCGTGTTGTGTGCTAAAAGTGTCACATGCTTTGATTAAACATCTAAATAAATAAGTATTGAAAACAGCAGTAAGGATAAAAAATATCAGTGCACATGTGGGTATGTATGAAATGTGTGCAGGAAGTTGAGGGTGGGTACAAGGAAGCTGAATGGCATTAAAATGTTGGCTGCCTATCACAGGAATGTTTAAGCACCAAGTGTGTATTAATGTGTAGGTGGGGTATTAGTCTCACTACAAGTGTCACGTCGCTAAGAAATGACACCTTGCCCCGTTTTTAAAGGTGAAAAATTTACCTGGGGATTATTTTGTAATCTGAGCACCTATGCAGCTGTACAGTATCCTAATTCTGGCACAGTTGTGGAGATTTATGCAGGCGGGGAGTTAGATGGGATTGTGCTACTCGGCAGGAGATCTCTGGTTTTTCTGGGAATGTTTTAAGATCCGCCTCACCAGCATGGGATGGGATGGGCTGCACTGGATGGAATTCATGGGTAACCTTGGAAACAAAATAGAAACAGGGTTAAAAATAAAATAATACGATTTCTTGTGGGATCCAAGAACTCTTAAAAACATTTATTTTACAAGTAGCCGGTCATCCCTTTTGAATGTCTTTTCTTTAAACACAGGATCACTGGATTACAGGATCAGCTTTTAGCTATAATGTGTAACGACACAACACACACACAGCAGTCACTCTGCTCACACAGCTGTTTCCTACAGCATTTGTATTAGCAAGCAGGATATGGTAAATATATTTCCTGGCCTGCCAGTAATACAAAGGAGTTTCACATTCACATAGATTTTTCTAAACTGAGTAACCCAATTTTTACAAACATAAAGCACATTTTGTCTGAAGTCAACTATTAACTAGAAAGGCAGTTTTTATGCTTCAGATGAAGAAAATAGTCTTACATACTGCTAATCTTTTTTTTTTTTTTGACTCTAAGAGACAAAGACTTTCAAATACACAGTGTTAAAGGGTAATTCAAATTAATTAAAAAAAAGACAGCAATAATGTGTTTAAATATATCTTGAACTATAAACATGATTTCATTTCATCTCTCTTTACCCTTTCTCAATTAAAAGTGACATGTTTTGAGTATGGTTTAAAGGTGTGCTCCGAGTGTATCTATGATAATTACACATAGCTGAGTTAGAGAACATGATGTTGACTCTGTTCACGGTGTGTGTAATATTTCACAAGTGACAGGATAAACAGTGAGTGTAGGGATAATGTAGTATCATAAAAGTGGTTTGGGCTGTGGGTAGTCATGTGGTGAGCTCAGATTGGCTGTGTGATGACTGCAGGGCTGAATACTTGAACAGGATATTTCAGTAGCTGTTGTAGCATTGTCAATATATCAATAGCTCACAGAGCTGAGACCTGAGCATGAAAGCACTTTCTAAAGAGTATTTAAGTACATTTGCTGAGAATTAGCTGACTGGTGTAATAACTGATAGGGCCTATTGACTGTGGCCTAGTTTACTGTTGTCAAATCAATGCTTTTGCATGCAAGTCCCACTACTTTTAAACAAACTTAACAGGCAGAGGGGATGTTCAGGGGGCACTGGAGGAAAATAAACAAGATTGATGCCCTTTTTATTATCTGTTTTTTTTCTTTGTATCTTTTCCTCTGTGTGTTACTTACAAATGGGGGTTGTCGGATATCCATTGTTTGGACTTTGATGCTTCTAAATGGCCTGATATATCGAGCTGAGGCTTTTAAGGTGGTTACAAGGGATTTCCGCATTGGACTTGATGTAAAAATAAAATCAATTGTGACTCAAAAAGTTTTAAATATTTATCATTTTTTTCTTGCAATAGGGAGATAGCAACAGTGACATGAGGTTTGTATCTTTAAGTAACCCCATGCATATTGCAGCAGGGGGACATTAAAATATATGTGTGTGTTTGTGTGTGTGAGAAGGAGAATGTCTGGTAAAATGTCTTTCTTTTGAAGGATACTACTCACACAATTATTTTTTCCATCAGCCCTCTTCAGACCGGTTAGTGCTTTGTTTCCGCAGGTCTATGACCACAAACCACATTTGTGTCATGGTCATGAATACATAAAGCAAATGTAGATATTCTTTCTAAAATATACTATCAAAATAAACTTATCTGATCTATTTTGACAATAAATATTGTTCCTTCCTCTTTCCCAAAAAGTCAAATTATTATTTAGATAAAATATCACAGAGATGATCTGGCAGCACAGGAAGAAAAGCAGAACACAGATTATGCCCTCTTTGTCTGCCAGCCTTGCAACTGTGTGTCAGCATATGTAATTGTTGCGAGCTCCTATAGAAAAAAACGCTGCCGTCCCTTTAAGTGCTTCCACCAATTCTGATGGCTTGGTAATTTACATATCCCATCCTCCCTCCCCCTTCAGGAGAGCTGAGTGAGGATGTGGAGGCTGCTAGTGAGACCACCACAGACCAGGAGGACCAAACCAAAGACAGAGAAAGTGGGGGGGAGAAGGAGCTCACCAAAGGGACAGGTAAGGCCAATATTTACTCCACACACCATTAAGGAAAAACTTCACACAGGAAACATGTGGCCCTGCAGCTGAATGGTGCTATACAACAGGCCTTCTGTTAAATTAAATTACTTATATTTTAACAAAATAATTTAAGCCTTTCAAAGCATTAAGCACTCTTTAAAAAACTCCATAAATATTGTTTTACTTCTCAAGTTTTGCACTTTTATTGTGGCTTATTCATGCATAAAATCCAACCAGATACAATCAGGAGGAAAATATACAGTTAGTAATTATGTTCAGGTGACATGTGACCCATGTTTTGTTTTTGCTCAATGGTGATGTGAAGAGAAAGGGCCTGTATGAGCAGTGTGTGTACACACATGTGATGGTTCTGCACACCTTGCTCAACTTTGTTGCACTCACAGACAACACTTACCTTGCTGTGTTTAATGTTACCAGATCAGGATGGTTTCATCTGCAGGCCTCTTTCATGGCAGCTGGAGGTGGTGCATTCTAAACAGGGGGTTGAGCTTAAAGTGATTGGAGGAGCTTTAGGCCCAAAAAACAAACTGTGGTCCAGTGCAGGCTACATGTCCCAGTTTCAAATCTTTGACATATTTTCATTTTTTTGTATGTTATTTTCAGTTAGGGGTTTAGCTTTGATAGATTGTGAACCCTTCATGGATTTAGTAGACTTTTTCTTTCTTTTAGTTGGTTAAACAGAATCTTATGATACAACCCTAAGCATTGGGTTCGTTCAAATTATTATATTATCGTGGTCACTCTGGAAGGCACTATATTCTTTTCAAAATGCAATGATCACAATTGAAGGGAACGACTCTGTTATTACAGAAGAAGCTTGAGAGTAAAATGCCAAAGCTCATGAAAGTTTTTGTGTTTTTATTAAGGTAGAGCCTATACAGATGCATATTTAACACTTGTACTTAAGACAGTGGAAAGACTGTTTTACTATGTCAAACATATAAACGACTGTGACTCTTACTTTGACACAGATGACACAGCCAAGCAGTATGTCCTAGAAATGAATGACACATTTTCATTCACATTTCATCCCACGTACTGTGTAATGAATGTGCACTACTGAATCTAATGATATAAAGATCTTTGTTAACATACACAAAAGTGTAACTGTGTATAGCACTTATTGTCACATTTTCTTTTACATTATATTACTTTGTAAGCCTTTGTTATCAAAACAATAGGACATGTCTTATTCAATTTCAATTAATTTCTTATTCAATAGAGGAGATTTCTGATAATGATTACACTGAACAGTTACAGGCCTGCATAGATGCTTCTCACATGACTAAATTCTTGTGTTACTGCAGGATGTTTTGATTTACACTAGTCAGGTTAAAAGCTGGAAAACAATCCAGACCTTTTGCAAACCTAAGTTTTTTTTCTTCATAAAGTATAGGGGGAAAAAAACTTCATCACAGCGTTTGAAGCCCAGCCTTTGTAAAATGTCTTTGATATTCGAACTTCTATTTTAAATGAGGCTGAGTTGTTTGTGCTCTTTGAAAGGGCGACACTCTTCTTTGATGGGAGAAATAATGATATGCATGCCTGACTGAATATGGCTAAAAGTATGTTTTAGCACATCAAAATAAAGCACTTTAAAAAGCATTAAAATGAGCTGGACGATTAATAATTCACTCATACCTGTGGTGCACAGGAAGACGACTCTTCGCATTAGGATTCCTCCTTTTTGAAAGGCATGCAATTTGATACAAGCATATTCAGTTCTTTTCCTCCTCTCTGTCAGTCGCTAATCACCAAATAAGTGTGTTTCTGTGTTTTCACAAAGGAAATATGTGCTTGCATATGAAAAATTTACAGCTTCCCAGCAGCTTATTAGAAACGCTTAGTTAAAAATAGCATGTGCATTAGGGAACCAGGTCTGAGGTTCTGTTTGATGTCAGTGAAAAAGGTGGGAGGGTGGGGTGGGGTGCTGGGTTCAAGGCTGTGTTGTCAGCGAAAGCTTGACAGCTGTAGTTTAATGGAAGGGTCCTTTTTTGTACTTCAAAACTTTTTGTGATGATGAATACAATGCCCATTCAGAGTGAGTGCAGAGAAGCTATCTTGTAGGAGAAAAAGCAGGGAAGACCTCACAATGCATTTGGTAAACAGAGGAGCGCTTGTTTGGCTGGTGATTGTCTGAAGATGTTTGTACAGTCGGCACACAGATGGCGTGCATGTAAAAATGTGGTGTATGAGCATCCCGGCCAACCTGTTATTTATCTGAAAGGTGTTCAGTCTCCCACTGTCTGAGGCGGAGCTGTTTCTAAGGCCCATCATTAGAACTACTGAAGTATTTCTTCTCATCATTGTCATGTAGCTGTTGGAACAGAGCACAACATTGTTCCTTTACAAATGACAGTCACTGTCAGACAGACAGCATTAGTGCGCACAGAAAAAAGGCTTCTTCCTTTTTAAAGCCACTGTCAATCTTCTCTTCTCTTTCTTGTTTTGGTGCTCCTCAGTATTCATTAAAATCATTTAGAGGTACATCAGAAGCCTTTGTAAAATGCATATGTATTCAGCATGTCAGCTCCTGAAAGATGCCTTCATTATGCTGTTGTTTTGTATCTATCTCAAAGTTATTACATATATGTACATGTACAGGCATCCAGGCATATGATAATGTCATATCTTCCCACCCCAAAGACAGTGTGTGGTGCAAGTTTATTTTTTTAAATATATAATATTAAAACAGTATAAACAAGTTTATATTATTAGAGAGGAAAATACAAATCAGTCTTTAAAGGAGTAATCATAAGATGAATACTGAAATCTTAATACATCTGGTCAATGGCGGTCATGTTGGCGGTAGCTGCGATTTAATCATCTTGCATGATTAGTAATTCAAAGGGGTCATTTTTAATACAAGGTATAAAATATGTATAAATGGATAGCCATAAGCCCCCTTCCTCTCTTCTTCATCAAGCTGAGACAGCACTGGCTAAAAAGGGGAAGAGCTTCTGCACAGGAGGAGTGGGGTGCGCACCTTCATTAAAGCAGGTGGTGTATTTATGCAGCAGAGGAATGTATGGGGATGCAGCACGGAGGACGGCAGGGTGCTGAGTGTAGGGGAGACAGGAAGGTTAAAGGAGCACAGAGAGGAAGAAGGAGAGGAATTGTTAATACACCTGCAGGATTGGACACAATGTGATTGGACATATTTAGCATACAGTAAATGTATAGGAGAGGTTGAATGAAAAAATTGGAGACTGTATAGGGTGATGAGGAAAAAAGAGAGGAGGGTATATTTTTTCACTTTTAAAGCTGGAAAAGGCTAATCCCCTGAAATTGTGCCTGATAAATTATTCCTTTCATTGCTCTTTCCTTACATTAAATGTATGGAGGCAGGTTCAAAAGAAACTTTTTACCAGCACTGGTCATCCATAACTGTAGACAGGTAGATTTTTGGAACAAACTCTTTAGTACACAAAAAAAATCTACAATATGTACTTAAAACAATATATATAGGACTACCGGTATGTAAAATAGAATTGTAGACACACAGTACTTCCTTACTAAGGATCACATTTGAATATTTTTAATAGTTCATATACATATCCATCTGCTTAATCAGCCATCTATAATGGCCTTAAAGTTACCAGCCTTTCTACAAGTTTGAACTGAACAGGTTAAGTTTGGGATAGTTTCAATCGCTACCTTTTACTTTTCATTTGTATTGAACCCAGCAAGCCAACAGTATTTGAAGCTGCTCATCATAACAGAGCAATCGACTAGGATAAGAACAACAGAAGCTACAATGGATATCTTTTGTTTGCATCTCTCTATGCATGTTTGTAAGCTTACTCTTGATTATCCATTTTTTAAATATACCGTCATAGTCATGTCACAGGGATGTTGTTCTTTTTTTAAAGAAACATGGAAGCCATTATTTTGTGTTTGTTAGGCGTGAATTCAATTGTTGTATCACTTTTATTGCCATACTTACTACTTTATTTCATAGGCTTGACCTTAAATGTTAGTATTGTGAAGGTAAAAGTGTGTAGGAGTATTTTTGACTTAAATGTGTGAAGCACCAATTAGAGTTGACGTGCAGATTCCAGTTTAGTGTTGGATTTTTAAATTGTCTCTGTACAAAATGACCACATTGTGCTATTATCCTATCATGATGCCTGAAAACATTTTGCTTTTAAAGCTCTCTTGTTAGCTTTGATAAGTAAAATCTAAATATGGTTAGACTATATTTATGCATTATTAAAGCTTTTGCATTCCATAATGAACACCTCAGGCAGAAGTGTTGCTTTCATTTATTTACAGTTGAATAATATACTGTGAACTTGTATAAAATGGTATAAAACTGGTTTGGTTTTCACTTAAAGAATATCTCTTCTCTGCAGGATCTTTGCTGGTTTCTGCTCTCTGGATTCAGCTCCATTTTTCACTCATGTGACTTTAAAAAATGCTCCAAACTGTTTACAAATGTGCTTGAGTTTGCACATGTACACATGCAGGATTTGTTTGTGTAGCGGAGAAGCAGATGTGTTGTTCACTGGAGATGCTGCATTTAGTCTGTATAATGAAGAAGATGATTAGCATCCCCTAGATCCAGTTTGGTGGCATTGCAGTTTGCTCTTTTTTATTGTGTCTGTGATTTGCTGGGAGTTGTTCATTCAGGATCAGAATAACCAAATGTTATGTGCTCCATGTAAAAGTACAGATATGTATACTTAATTAGGCTTGGTAGGGGTTGAAAATGCATACTTATGGATAGTTGCGACCAAATTATTTAAGTTTCAGTTGTTGGGGCTCCAAACAGGGAGACATTCAGTGCAGCAGTGATTTGTTATTGCTTTTCAACCCTAAGTAGTGTGAGAAATCAGGAGACAAAGCGGTGAAAATGTTTACATATTCATATCACGTACTATGAGTGCTTGTCATCCCTCAGATTGTAATTCCTTTTGTCTTTGAAGATAATAGGCCATAAATTGTCCTTGTTTGTGAGCCAACTCCCTGAAAGCTCAGTGTTTATGAGTTTTACCAAGAGGTGTCTAATGGCTGCGCACCGGTGCTGTGCGTCTGAACGTCCTGTAAAGGTGAACGCCGTGTCATCTCGGTGTTCAGCAGACTGAAGATTAATAACACCTCTGCTAATTAATATTCCCTCTCAATTTCTTTATCTCAGATTTTGCCTTCTTGCAATCACGTTGTGAAGCTGCAAAACACTTTGTCTCTACACGGCAAAGTGTTTTGTTCTATAAATGCAAATTTGGATTATAATAGGAATGAGAAATATGACTAGAGAGTAATAGGAAATGATTTCATATGTACCTTCAATATCTTTGGTTCAAGGTTTCCGTTTTTCTTCTTTTAAAATGAATGCATAATAATTACCGGAGAAATATAAGATCAACACTTTTTGCCCTTTATTGCTCTGGGCTCTGACACCGGCTGCAGATTAAAAACCTGGATAGATATAGGAAAAGGGAAAAAGACAATATTCAGGTATTGTTAGCATATCATTCAGAGAATGAATTTAGCACTTGGGGAGTAGAATCATCTCCATGTTAATGGCCAGCTTGCAGAGGGAATAGAGGTGAGAGCTGTTCTACATTGCAAGAAGCAGAGGGTCTTCAGGAGCCTTCTGCAGTGTGGAGGTGAAAGGTTTTTAGGCAGTTTCGGGATCATTTTTAAGAATGTGCGACAATGTCCGTCTTTGAGTGTCACTGTGCAGAGAATTTTTGGGTTTGGTTTAGGTTTAAAATGATTGTCAGACTGTGGCTGTTCTGGGCAAAGTGACAGAGAAGTCATACAGTCTAGCTGGCGTGGACGGAATGGATGAGAGGTAATGTTTTTTTTTTTACAACCGGAGGCCTGAAGTTGCCACAGAGAGACAGGAACTGTGGTAATGAGTGGGCAGAGGCTGTGGAGATGATGATGACCCCATGTCAGTCAGTCAGTCAGTCAGTCAGTCAGTCTGTTAGAGGGGAATTCCCCAAACTAGGAATCTTTCTCCTGGCTTCCACTTCCCTCCATATTTTCTCTTTAGAATATGGATAACCTTCTTGAAGAATGAAACAGATTTCTAGCAGCTGTGATTTTGTACACCTGAAAGATTTCAATGTCAGACGACCCTTTGTGGTTAATTCAGTCTGTGCTGCATCAGTCACTCCGTCCATTTGCCATCTTTTTTCCCCTTTAAAAGCACAACGGGGCTGTGATTGCTCCAGAGACCAGTGCAGTGTGCTGACAGCCCCCTTTGCTGCTTGAATAATACAGTCCAGCTATACGAGGTGAGACAAGGTGCCAAAGTCCAATTCACTTACGGGACTCGACAGCACAAAAGCCTCTGGTTTACGGAAAAGGGGCATGAATTAATAATCACCTAATTGACTTAGGTTTTTTTGTCTTCACTCTTGCTCTGCCTTTCGTGCTTTCAAACAAAAACCCACCCTATGTATCTGTCAGAGGAGGTTTGGTGTGGATGTGGGGGGTGGTATCTATGTGTAATGACCAGGAAGAAGAGATCAGGGTTACAGCAGCCAGACTCCTGACAGACAATAAGGTCTCAGGCAGAGGGGAAGCATAAGGGGTAGCTGTTGAGGACTGAGGAATGTAGTTTAATCGCTTTCAAACACGTAAGTTCTAAATCTGTGTCCTCTTTTTTGATGGCTTTTCTCCTTTATCTGTAGTTTCCCAAATAAGTAAATAATTCAAGATTTGGGAAGTTAATTGGAACAAAAAATAAGGTTACAATTATATAAGGCCAAATAGAATGAGTACCACAGAAAACTATGTTGGTAGCATCATATATGTTTGTGAAATTGTAGTGAAAGATGAGTTTGTTATAGATTTTCTTAGATACCGTCATCAAAGTTAATTCAAAGGGTTTTTTAGGCAAGCATGGAAGAACATATTAAGTGCACACATGCCACATTGTACTTAGGAAACATGTAAGGCCTTTAGTTTATTACAGTACAATCTAACAGGGCCTCCAAATGAAAATTTGACTTCAACAGTTACTTGGCCAGAGTCACTGCAACAATATCAACTCAGTATAAATCTTTTTTTAATGCAGTTTTTCTGTGCCCTCTTAATGCATTCACCAGTTTAACCAGTATCATAAGGTGAAACTTGCCCCCACACAAAGTTCTTTTGACATCCATAGCATATCTGTCCTTTTCTGTTCTTTCTTGTCTGAAATTGGTACCTGTAGTAGTCCTATACCATGCTGTATTAGGACCCATTGTTTTGGTCATTGCTTCTGATAGTACATCTGTGTGTCTCACATGTGCTCGGACAGCAGTGTCCAATCGGCCTTACTAGATTTGTACACAATGACGAAAGCCACTGAAACTGTTAACTATATTTAATTTCAAGCTTTCAAATGTTTCGGTCACTTTTTCATCACTTTTGACAAGAGAAAACAGGATACAGTACTTGGAGGTTAGTCACGGTGCAGTTCTCAAGTAAAGGCGATTGATCAGATTTATGGAGTCCTAATTGGCCGTGACGAGAGTCTGAGCGTGAGTAGGCCTCACCGGCCCTCCATCTGCCCCCCTCCCTCTCGGTGTCTATCTCTAACACATAAACATTAAAGCAGCAAGAGATTGAAAGCTGGTTTGGTTCCCTTTACAGCAGATATCCATTGCCTTATCATACACAGCCACTTCTTTCGCCGGTCTTGGTGCTTCTTGAGTATTAATTATGTTTATCCTCTTAATCAAGAGGCTGAGAGGATACCTGTGCCTACTTAATCCATGCCTACTTTTTGTACTGTGGGTCAGTGCTATCTAGCTGTGGCACCTGTGATCTACTTGCTCGAGTTGAAATAAAAAGTACTGTCTTTTTACATTTAATACTTTAACAAATAGATTATGAATATGGGGAATTTGGGGCGGCAGTAGTTCAGTCTGTAGGGACTTGGTTTGGGAATCGGAGGGTCGCCGGTTCAAGTCCCGGCACGGACCAAGTCTGGAAATTGGCCTGGTAGCTGGAGAGGTGCCAGTCCACTTCCTGAGCACTGCCGAGGTGCTCTTGAGCAAGGCACCGAACCCCAAAACTGCTCTGGAGAGCTTGCTGTGGGCAGCCCCCTCACTCTGAGACCTCTCCATTAATGCATGTCCATAGGATCCTGTTTGTGCATGTGTGTGTATTTAGGCCTATGTTTGTGTAGCATGTTCATTAAAAAGAGTGTAAAACTGAATTTCCCCTTGCGGGATTAATAAAGGATAAATTATTGTTATATTATTATTATAATAATTGGACTTATTGAAGTTTTCAGCTTGCCTCTTACTGTTCATGCACAAATGTAATGAAAGTGAGATTTTGACGTCGTTGTTTTTCTTACTCTCCGCAAAAAAGGGGCAGTTGATTAAAATGCTCGAATCGAATGTAATAGTTTAAACAAATAATGACTGTAGTTTTTATTTTGTATTTTTTACTTTCATTTTAATTTGATGCATTTAGATCATAAATGTATTTTACAGGATTTGCAGCAACACATAGTTTAAACAATAAACAAGCAGACTCATACAGTATCTTCAAGAAACAAATGAATGGTAAGATAAAGCATCGAAACAAAAGGGTAGCCTGGACTCAATAGATGTCACCAAAGTTCTAATATACATTCAGGATCACTAAGCTTTGAAGTTTAAGATCAATCTGTATATTTTTCCATGCACTGGGTGAATTTTATGACTTTATGAGCAGTTCGTTTTCCTTCCCTGACTTGTGATGATGAGGCTTCTGGTATTACTGAGTTGCTGGTGGACAGACACACAGCCCAAGACCCAGGGATCACCGTCCTTGTTTTCCTCCAGAGATAAGTTCAGGGGAAGTCAGAGTGGAATCAAGTGGAGTTGAGGAGGAGAAGGAGGAGGAAGTGGTGAGGACAGGACCATGACTGAGAGGTTAATGTCAGGGAATGGGAGGTTCCTTTTGTTTAACATTCCCTTTGTTTATTGGCGGATGTGTTTAATAGGATTGACTGTGACTGGACCCTAATAGGGCCTCCCCGGCTGATCCTGGTGTCTCTGGGAGATCTTGCAGGCTCCTCCGTCCAAAGCCAGGTCCCCCACTGGGTAATCAGCTCAACTGCCCTCGTCCTGATTAAAGCTGACATTTTAATGTCTGGAGCAAGAGCGTGGTCAGCCCTGCTTAACCTGACCCCGCCGCCAAACCACCCCCCCCCCCTACCAATGCCCTCTGTTCTCAATTTGCCCTTCCAGGACTGTACAAATCAGGCCAAATTTAACTCTTTATGGGTTTGTTAGGGCTCCACAAGATGCCTCTTTAAGTTTCAAAGTGAACTCTTTCCACTGGTGACAAAGCATGGTGCTACTGCAGCTCCCCCATGCTGACTTCATGTGGGTTTAGCTTCTCTGTGAGCCTGTGCTTAGTGCTCAGCTGTGATGCTTCTCTGTATGCCACCTCTGGTTTCTCTTTTGCTTTGTAAAGTGGAGTAGTTTTAAAGTGGTTTGTAGAAGCTTTGTGTGAGGCCTCGCTCTGCAGAAATACTATGTGTTAGCATGTGTGTTATTTGCTTTTAAACAGGTTAGCTGATTTAGTCATTAAGTTTGTGAGCTAGTGAAACTTTTGAAGCAACAATAAATACTATTTTTCTATTATTCATAGTCCACTTGCACAAAACAACCTTAAAACAGAGTGGAGATGGCGCCGCTGCTCACAAAAAAAGGAGCAAACTGATCATTTTACTGGCATTGCCCTGCTTTATAAAAAAAAAAGTTCAGAGGGAGTTTTTCAACTGGACCAAACTGTCCACTAATTCACGAAAAACCTTTTCTTTTTACATATCTGCTCTTCCTCACTTTATCCCCCTGTTTTTGTGTGTCTGTTTGTATCTTTAGCGGTGACTGGCCACCTAGAACGGAACCAGTCAGAGTCCCCTATCCCCTGCAAGAGGCCCTCCTCACGGTCCGATACCACCGAGAGCCCGCTTTCTTTAAAGCGTCCCAGGACCGCTGAGAAGAGCGCTGCGGAGCAGGTAAGAATTCAAGACCAGACTGTTTTGAAACTGTTGATGTCCTCAGATGTTCATGACATACTCTCTATTTGGATTAGGAGAGTTTTGCTGAAGGTTATCTTATCCTCAATTACCTAGCCCTCATTATAAGCTTGAAACGTACATCAATTAAAATAAGAAATATAAAATATACTTCTAATTTTTGGTCAGTTAGTTATTTCATTTTATGCAGGCTCCTTCTTCCAACCTACTCAAAATTATTTTAACATTTCTGCTTCAGTTGCACTGCTAATTGTATATAAGGTGGAAAATCAATATAGTATTTGACAGATGAGAGCACTTTGAAGTGGGTGCCAAGACTCAGTGGTGTTCAGTATTACACAGTGGTCTGTGATCAGAGGGATCGGCCTGCTTCAGGGAAAGCAGCCAAAATCTTCCCCTGATCTGCAGGTCCTCTTCAAGAAGCCCAAACATGCTCACTGCACCCATTTCTGCCCCTCTAACCCCCCATCCCCTTTGTCTTTTTCTCCTTTCCTGTCTCTGTCTTCACCCAGATGTACCAGTGCCCCTACTGCAAGTTCACCAACACGGACCTGAACCGTCTCAGAATGCACGTGATGACGCAGCACTCTGTCCAGCCCATGTTACGCTGCCCACTATGCCAGGACATGCTCAACAACAAGATCCACCTGCAGTTCCACCTCACACACCTCCACAGTGTGGCTCCTGACTGTGTTGATAAACTCATTGCCACAGTAAGTTCTGTTTTCTGAGATTGGATGCTAAGTGGTTGGGAAGGTTAAATTGTAAACTCTATGTTCATATTTCTCCACAGTGATGCTTTGAAGTTGGTCTGTGTTCTTTATTATAGCAGGGAAATAGCAAGTCCAAATTGGTTATTCTGGTCAACCAGCCCCATAGCAAAAAAAAATGTATTCAAGTACTTTAATCAACTCAACTCAACCCCTAAGCAGATGGAAAATGGGAACAAAACTTACAAAGAAAGATACAATTATGCAAGACTAAAAGGATGGAAAAAAGATTAACATGTTAGAAATCAGCAAATACAATCTTTGAACGTTTTATTGGACTTCATAAAATCAGGACAAAATCTATTAAAAAAAACATTGTACAGACTCTGACTTAGGTTAACACAGTACTTCAATTTAAAAGCCGGGTTAAAGGCTTTTTAATTTGGTAAAGCTCTTTACATAATTCAGTGTTTCCAGTTAACGATAAACACAAAATGAACAAAGCATGTGTGTAAATAAGCTCTAGTCATGTGATCTTTCACTCAAGTACTGAGACTGGTGCATTTATATCAGCTGGTATGCATTGGTGCACCCTCCATGACCTGCAGAGAATCTGTTCTTTACTGCCTTTAATGCTCATCAAGGGGGAATACACATTTTATTTGCCCTGTTTTCTTATAAATTACTGAGCAAATCTTTGTTCTGCTCTGTTCTTTGAAACTAAATAGCTTGCTGGACAATCACAGAGTAACACATTGCTCTGTCTGCTGCAAAGCCATCTTCATCCCCCATCTAGAAAGTAAATGGCAAGCACATTAGTATGGTAGACAGCAATATTTATTTCTTTTATAGAGGTAGTAATGTACTGAACCACTACAAGAGGGTGGTGATAGAACAGAGGTAATATAACACACATTAAAGCTGGTACCTTTTTATAACTGGTGAATGCAGACAAAGCAGTACTTTATCCTTTTCACATGTCTGAGGAGAGGAGCCTAATTAATTCTGAAATAGGGGACTTTTATTTCTTGCCAAGCATGCATAATGATGCATTCACTCTCCCACCCTTCATCCACCCATCGTCTCCACATTCTGTCCCCTTCTTTTTCTTTCCACCCCATGTCTTTCGTGCCACTCTGTCTCATATACAACATACATTATATACAGTACAGTATATACTGTATGATATACAGACACTCCTCAAGTCCTCCCTCTCTCACTATATGTATCATTTCCCTCCCTGCAAGATAGGGGTAATGAAAATAATTGTGCTTCATTAATTCTGAGTCCGGCTGGATGATAGCCATTTTGAACTTGGTTTGCCAATTAGGCTGTCCAAATTAAAAGTGACCTTGGGATACTCTGCTCTTTCCACTTACCTTCTAATGAAGCAGTTTTCTTAAAACAGTTCACTTTGTAATGTAAATTAATGTTTTCTTTTTATGTTTTTTTTTTCATGTTTCATTATCCAGCAAGGTAACAATAATAAAGAAGGTTATTTTCTGCTGAATTTGTGACCATACGAACAACATAGGGTTGCACTATGTAAGGGAAAGTGTTAATGTCCAAGATAACCTTGAATCTCCTTTTACTTGGGAATGATTCTGCTCCATTTGGTTGTGGCCTGTAGGCCCTATGACACGCTTCAGTTCTTTCAGCTGTGTCCTCACTGTGCCTATTAGAGAAGTTATAAGAAAGCTTATAGAATAACTTACCCAAATCATCAACCACACAGATTTCACACAGCACTCTCTTATGTGTTGGTTTCACGCCCATCAGAAATATATGTTTGTTTTTGTAATTTAAAGTAAACCCTTTAAATCATCACAAGATGAAACATGGAGAGTGTCTTTAATACAAGTTTCAGCAAAAACGCAGAAAGTAAAACAGGATTTTTGTTGGGGTTGTGCAGATTGATATGCAGCCTAAGTCGTGAGCTGATTACTCTGAGAAGTTAATTGGAAAGGGTGAAAAAGACAGACCCTCAGCTTCCAACCTTACCCATTTACAGCCTCTGATTATTTTTAAATATGGAACTGTTAATAAGTGACAAGAGGGTATCAGAGGGAGAAATAGAAAGTTTTGTGAAAGTGACAGGAACCAACTGAGTTTTCTGTTGTTCACACATGATTGACTGCAACCTTTTTAGAGCAGAGAGAAACTGTGTTCCACTCTGTACTTTTTCAATCACTACTTATTTGCCCTTGATGTATTGCAATTACAAAAGTAAAAGGAAATTATTTCTAAAATGCCTACCTTCTTATTAGCGATGAAATTGTGTTTCCTTTTTGTTTTACTGTTATAATACAGAGCCACAGTTTAAATCAGCAAGTATTCCAAAATGTAATCATTTTCAATTTAAGAAGCACTTTCAACTGTACTACTGGGAGTTCTGGAGGTAGCTTGACATAGTTTGTTTACTGTTTTCCTCCATTTTTTAGGTTGTAGTTTCCATTAGTCCTATTTCATCACTTCACCCAATAAAGCTTTTTGCTGGATGTGATACTATGTGAAGCTCGACTGAAGCAGAACTTAAATATGTATATACCAAACACATGGAGCTTTGGTATACACAGAAGCTTACTCTCTTCGAACGTCAATCAAAAAAGAAATTAGGCTTATGATTGTTAGTATTCTCTCTAAAGTCCACCTTTAATGTTTTTTGATATTATCACTCAAACAGAAATATAGAACTATGTCAACACTTAGCCATATTATTCAAACTAAAATTCCTTCTTGGTTTTGTTTTTTATAGGTAACAGCAAATGAAGCACTGCCGGCAAGCATGTTCATACCTGTACCGAGTCCAGACCGAGAGTCCCAGAGCACTACTCATGCCACAGCCAACTCTAACTCTGAAGAAACCAAGAAACAAGCTGGTAAGTATCCATCTCACTTTAGAGAGCTTTTATTTATTTTCAATCCAAATCTTGTTAAAATGTACTAAAACAAATGAACTACATTAGTTTCTGAATTCTACACTGTTATGAGTTTGTATTCATGGGTATCACCACTTGCTGTGCAATAAACAGCTTTTTAACTGTATATGCAAACACTGGTGTGTAATATTAAGTAAAAATGTGTTATCAAATAGAAAGGGGATACAAACTTATGCAGACAGTGTTTTGCAAAAATAATTTTCATTAATAGTTTCTATATACTTTTCAAAGACGGTGTATATGAAACATAATACACCTTTTCATGCTTACAAGACTCAGCAAGACAATATGAAAGATGGTTGGTAGTCACAGGCCTTGTAATTTGTGTTTGCTTTTCCTTGTTTCCCACTTTCTACCCACAAGATGAGTGATGTACTGTAATGCCCATATTAACATTGCTGTGGGTAAATGTAATGTTTTAATTGTACGAACCTTATTAATTCAATTCTCGTTATGGCTTTTTTATTCACAGATGCATCAGAGGCTGATCAAGAGAAGGGGATGTCACTCCCTACAGAAATGCCTGAAGCTCGAAAGTCACCTCTGGAAGATCAACAATCAGAGAGGGACGATGCCACTGGATTCCTGTGCTGGAAGAAAGGCTGTAATCAAGTATTTAAGTCTTCCAACTCCCTCCAGATGCATTTCAATGAGGTTCACAACAAAAGGCCCCAGTTGCCTGTGTCAGATCGCCATGTGTACAAGTACCGCTGTAACCAATGCAGTCTGGCCTTCAAGACTGTGGAGAAGCTTCAACTCCATTCACAGTACCACGTGATCAGGGCTGCTACCATGTGCTGCCTCTGCCAGCGAAGCTTCAGAACACTCCAGGCCTTGAAGAAACATCTAGAAACTAGCCACCTGGAGCTGAGTGAAGCTGATATCCAGCAGCTTTATGGTGGCTTATTGATGAACGGTGACATTATGATAATGGGGGACCCCACCTTGAGTGAGGAGCATGGAGGACTTCTAGAGGATGACAAAGAGGGAGATGAAAGTGACCCTGAGGAAAAACAAAGTCCAACAGGCAGTGACTCTGGCTCTTTGCAAGAAGATTCTGGATCTGAGCCCAAACGTGCTTTGCCATTCAGAAAGGGACCGAACTTTACCATGGAGAAGTTCTTGGATCCATCTCGCCCTTTCAAATGCACTGTATGCAAAGAGTCTTTTACACAGAAGAACATTCTTCTCGTCCACTATAACTCTGTCTCCCACCTGCACAAGGTGAAGAGGGCTCTTCAGGAGTCCACTACTGGCCAGCCTGAGCCCACCAGCAGCCCTGACAACAAGCCATTCAAATGCAGCACTTGTAATGTGGCATATAGCCAGAGTTCTACTCTAGAGATTCACATGCGCTCTGTTCTACACCAGACCAAAGCTAGAGCAGCCAAACTTGAAGCAGCAGGAGGGATCACTAGCTCAGCAAGTGCTACTGGTTTAAGTGGTGGAGGGTCCAGTATCAGCACATCAGCACCCAGTCCAAGCCCAGCCACTAACTCAACCACAAGCTCTACCAACCATAGTTCTTCTGGGTCCCAAACAGCTCAGAGCTCCCATGGAGGAAACCACATGGGCCAGAGTCATAGCATCGAAAGCCTGGGAAACTCATCTGTGAGTTGTCGTTCCTCACCATCTGAGAACCATGAATACAAAAAGTCTAAATATGAAATGCTGTCTGCTAGAGGGCAACAACAACAACAACAACAACAACAACAGCAACAGCAACAACAACAACAGCTTCAGCAACAACAGCAATTAGCTCAGGCTCAAGCGCAAGCTCAAGCTCAGCTGCAGCAAGAACTTCAACAGCAGGCTGCTATTTTACAATCGCAGCTTTTTAACCCAGCACTTCTGCAGCACTTCCCAATGACAACCGATGCACTCCTCCCTTTGCAACAACAGCAGTTACTTTTTCCTTTCTACATCCCTGGAGCAGAATTCCAGCTGAATCCAGAGATCAGCATTGGTAATTCAGCACTTGGCCTAGCAGGAGCCTCAACTTCCTCATTGCTGGAAGATCTAAAAAACTCAGCACAGCAGGCCCAACAGAGTTGCTTGCAGCAACAGTTGATGCACCACCACCTGCAGCAGCAACATCAACAGCAGCAGCAGCAGCAACAGCAGCAACAACAACAACAGCAACAACAACAGCAGGCTCTCTCACAGGCTCAGGGGCAGATGGCGATGCTTCAGCAGAGTGCATCTCTGCTTCAGCATGCTGAAAAAAAGCAAAGAACTTCCTCCCACCACAATGAGAAAGAAAGAGAAAGAGAGAAGGACACAGCTGAGAGGAATGAGGATTATGTTAAAGATTCTTCAGACAACAAGTCAAAAGACAAGAAGGACATTCAGCATATTTCAATAAACATAAACCATGATACGGGCTTGCCTCCACCAAGGATAGCTTCAGATGCCCGAGGGAATGCAACCAAAGCCTTGCTGGAAAATTTTGGGTTTGAGTTAGTAATTCAGTACAATGAAAACAAACAGAAAGCTCAGAAAAAGACAGCTGGCCCTACAGAATCAAGTGGTCCAGGTGGGATAACAAGAGTTGTGGATCCCATTGAGGGATTAGAGAAACTGGAATGTGAAGCCTGTGGCAAGCTGTTTTCAAACATACTGATTCTAAAAAGTCACCAGGAGCATATCCACCAGGCTTTCTTTCCATTTCGATCCCTTGAGAGGTTTGCCAAGGAATACAGAGAGCATTATGATAAACTCTATCCACTGAGACCACCTACACCAGAGGCTGCTCCTGCTCCTCCTCCTCCACCTCCTCCTCCACCTCCACCCCCTCCTCCACCCCAAAGAGCTCCCACACCAAATATCCCTGTCTCTGCTGCCTCACTCACACCTCCAACTGTATCTACCCCACAGACGTCACTTCCAATGGCGCAAATCCCCATGGCGATGGATTTGCCCCTGTTCTCACCACTTATGATGCAGTCCATGTCTCTCCAGTCTTTGCCCACTCAGTTAACTTCCCAGTTGCAATCTGTTGAGCCAAGCCTGGCCTCAGACCTGGCCCAGTTCTATCAACAGCAGCTTACACCAGCCATGCTACAGCAGCAGCAAAACAAGAGGCCACGGACTCGCATTACTGATGACCAGCTTAGGGTTCTGCGACAGTACTTTGATATCAACAATTCGCCTAATGAGGAACAGATTAAAGAGATGGCAGACAAGTCAGGGCTCCCACAAAAAGTCATAAAACACTGGTTCAGAAACACCCTTTTCAAAGAACGACAGCGCAACAAAGATTCCCCATACAATTTCAACAATCCACCTACTACAACATTAGAAGAAACAAAAGTAGACTCTAAACCTCCTTCCCCTGAACCTCAGAAACATGATTTATATGGCAGTAAGAGATCATCTAGGACTAGATTTACTGACTACCAACTGAGAGTGCTACAAGATTTCTTTGATGCCAATGCATATCCCAAAGATGATGAATTTGAGCAGCTCTCCAACCTTCTGGGCCTCCCTACTCGGGTTATTGTTGTGTGGTTCCAAAATGCTCGCCAGAAGGCAAGAAAGAATTATGAAAACCAAGGAGATGGAGCAAAAGAAGGTGAAAGACGAGAACTGTCAAATGACCGCTATATCCGCACCTCAAATCTTAACTACCAGTGCAAGAAATGCAGTCTGGTTTTCCAGCGTATATTTGACTTAATAAAACACCAAAAGAAGCTGTGCTACAAAGATGAAGATGAGGATGGACAGTATGACAGCCAAAATGAGGATTCACTGGATTTCTCCAATGATTGTTACACTCCCTCTGGGTCTTCCTGTCACACCCCAATGCCCTCCTCTTCAAGTCTCTGTCCACTTCCACCCTCTACTTCAGCATTCTCACACCTCCCATCCACTGAAAAAGAGGAAGCATCACCAGCAAGCTCCTCAAATCTCTATGAAGAGAAGCCCAAGCAGTTACCAGAAATGTCTGCTGATCCACGAGAAATCCAAACCTCTATAAAGCAGGAAATTGTACATCAACCCCAGTCTGAGGCTGAACATCATAGACCTCAAAGAGAAGAGAAGATTCAAAGTATTTCCAAGCCCATCAAACATTCATCTTCTTCCTTCTCTCAGCAACAACAGCAGTGTGGTCCCTCAGCCTCCCAGACAAGCCAGGCCTCATCCCAAAGCTCTCACATGAGCCTCAATGCACACCTGACCTCTGCCACACAACAACTGGCACAACAGATGATCCCTTACCAGTGTGAGCAGTGCAAAATTGGCTTCCCCTCCTTTGAACACTGGCAGGAACACCAGCAATTACACTTTCTATCTGTGCAAAATCAATTCATCCACCCTCAATTCCTTGATCGTCCAATTGACATGCCTTTCATGCTATTTGACCCCAGCAATCCTCTCCTGGCTAGTCAGCTACTCTCTGGGGCAATGCCACAAATTCCAAGCAGCTCGGCCACCTCTCCATCCACCCCCACCTCCACCATGAACTCCCTGAAGAGGAAGTTAGAGGAGAAAGCTGGCACTAGCCCAGGAGAGAATGACAGCACAAATAGTGGAGAAGAGCCACAGAGAGACAAACGACTCAGAACAACCATCACACCTGAGCAGCTAGAAATCCTTTATCAGAAGTATTTATTAGATTCAAATCCTACACGTAAAATGCTTGACCACATTGCTCATGAGGTGGGATTAAAAAAGAGAGTAGTTCAAGTATGGTTCCAAAACACCAGAGCTAGAGAGAGAAAAGGTCAGTTTAGAGCAGTAGGGCCAGCACAAGCTCATCGGAGGTGCCCTTTTTGCAGAGCTCTTTTTAAGGCCAAAACTGCCCTTGAGGCACACATCCGCTCTCGTCACTGGCATGAAGCCAAACGTGCTGGCTATAATTTAGCCCTCGCCGGTATGTTACCAGAACATGAGGGGATGCAAATAAAAATTGATGCTCTAGAGACGTCAAGTTACTCCCAACTGGCCCCATCAAACAGTGATGGACAAAGCTCCTCCATGTCACCAGTGAATAAAGGCATGGACTTGTCTCCCAGGGCTCTACTAAGCCCTTCTTCCATTAAGGTTGAGGGAATGGAAGATTTTGAGAATGCAACTATGTCCTCAGTGAACCTCAGCTTTGATCCAAGCAAACTGGATAATGACGACTGTTCTTCTGTGAATACAGCTATCACAGACACAACAACAGGTGATGAGGCCAATGCTGATAATGACAGTGCTGATGCAAAGCACAGCCAAAATAGTGGTGATTATCTGTCCAAGTCTGGTGGCTCCGCCACTATCCTTGAAAATGATGACCAGATGTCCTCAGGGCTGGTGAGCCCTGCAACAAGCTATTATACTAGAGACTATGACAATGAACATATTATTGACCACAGTGAGACGTCAAGCATGGCTGACCCCTGTTCACCAAGTCCTGGAGCCTCGGGTACCAGGAGCATCGACAGTGGAGATCGACCTGGCCAAAAGCGCTTCCGGACTCAGATGACAAACCTCCAGCTGAAAGTGTTGAAATCCTGTTTTAACGACTACAGGACTCCCACAATGCTGGAATGTGAAGTACTTGGCAGTGACATTGGACTTCCAAAGAGAGTTGTTCAGGTTTGGTTTCAAAATGCACGTGCCAAGGAAAAAAAGGCAAAGCTCAACATGGCCAAGCATTTCGGAATAAATCAAACATCCTACGAGGGGCCGAAGACTGAATGCACTTTGTGTGGTGTCAAGTACAGTGCTCGCCTCTCTGTTCGTGATCACATTTTCTCCCAGCAACACATCTCCAAGGTGAAGGATACCATTGGCAGCCAGATTGATAAAGAAAAAGAGTACTTTGACCCAGCCACTGTCCGGCAACTTATGGCCCAGCAAGAGATGGACCGCATTAAGAAGGCCAATGAAGTTTTAGGACTTGCACAACAGCAGGCCATGCAGCAGCAGGGGATGTTTGATAACCCTGCAATGCAGGCTTTGAATCTCCAGTCAGCCTATCAAAATCTGCAAGGCATTCCACCTGTCCTTTTACCAGGGGTTGGGAGCCCGTCTTTATCCAGCTTTAACTCTTCTAATTCAGGTACGTCATTATTTGGCAGTTATTTACTAATATGAAGCTTTAATTTGCGGTGCAGAGTTGTAGATGGGTTTTTTAATCAATCTGTGACAAACTTACTAAAGTAATCATAATATACCTAACTGTAAAACCTATACAGAGCAACTTAAGAGTTCAACATTTTAACTCTTGAAACAAGATCTTCCAAATTCAATAATCATGTCTTTGTGTGTACTGGACTTTTGTTATTGTCATGTGCCACTAAGTACTGCATCAGCAGCTTTAAATGCAGTAAAAGGGAACAAATTGCTTACTCCTCCTTACATTAACTTTCAAATACCATAATGCAATTTTACCCTCTATGTATTTTTAGTATAAGATTATTTTTTTTTTTTTAGTTTAATAATCCTCTCACAAACTTGTATGTCTTTCTCTATATATATCCACCCATTTATAACTACATTCTTGTTTGTGTCTGATACATTTCCAGCTTTAACTCCTCCAAAACCTTCAAACCTCCTGAACATGCCTGGTGCCAGTGTTCCCTCACCAAGCCTCCCCACATCTGGACTGCCCAACAAACCTCCCTCTTCAACGTCCCTTGCTGCATCCAGCTCGGCCCAGACCAACACATCTGCTTCCCACTCAAGCCCCACCTCCACGTCCAACTCCACTTCCTCAACTACCCAGTCCAGTTCCCGGCCTGCACTCCCCAAAGAACATGATGCAGAGAGGTCAAGAGAAAAGGATAAGCCAAAGGAAAAGATAGAGAAACCCACAACACCATCGTCAACCGGAAGCACCCCAGCCCCTTCCACTTCTGCCGCCAGCGCTAAGAAAGAGAAACCAGAAACAGCTGTACCTGCCACCTCTATGCCCACACCTGGAATGGAGTATGTGGTAGACCCTGCACAGCTTCAGGCCCTGCAAGCTGCTTTGGCATCAGATCCAACAGCTCTCCTCACAAACCAGTTCCTGCCCTACTTCATGCCTGGCTTTTCCCCATATTACACCCCACAGATCCCTGGGGCTCTCCAGGGGGGCTACCTTCAACCTATGTATGGTATGGAAAGTCTCTTCCCTTACAACCCAGCATTGTCACAAGCACTGATGGGTCTGTCTCCAGGGTCCCTGCTACAGCATTACCAGCAATATCAGCAGAGCTTGCAGGAGGCACTACAGCAACAGCAGCGGCAGCTTCAGCAGATCCAGCAACCCAAGGCGAGCCAAACTCCAGTTCCCCCACAAACCTTGGGGGATCACAAAGAATCTGCCAAAGATCCAGTGAAAACAGAAGAGAAAAAGGGCAATCCCCATCGTAGAACCCCCACTTCCTCCTCCTCTTCCTCTTCTCATAACAAAGTTCCCTCTGCTGAGCAGAATGATGTGGATGGCAAAGCTGTGGACCCTCATCTAGACCAGTATATCGTCCCGAAGGTGCAGTATAAACTGGCATGCCGCAAGTGTCAAGCAGTTTTCACCAAGGAAGAAGCGGCAATTACCCACGTAAAATCAAACTGTTTTTTTGGTCAGTCTGTGGCAAACCTGCAAGAGATGTTGCTGCGTATCCCCGGTGGTGTAGGTGCAGGGGCTGGAAGTCAGTATGACTGCCTTGCTTGTGACACCACGTTGGATGGGGAAAAAGCACTCAGTCAACACCTGGAATCGGCATTGCACAAACACAGAACAATCAAGCGATCAGCCAGAAATGCCAAAGAGCACGCTACTAGTTTATTACCTCACTCTTCAGCCTGCTTCCCCAATCCTAACACCGCATCTACCTCGCAGTCTGCCACTCATCCCATCAGCAGCCCCCCTACCCCGCCAACAACATCAGCCACCATGCCATCCTCTGCCGTGTCCTCTTCTCTGTGCTCCTCCTCCTCAACGACCCCACTCAACACCACAGCTGCCGGCAAACCATGGCCCCAGGCCCCTTTCTCCAGAGCTTTAGCTGGAAAGCCCAATGCCAGTCCCTCCCCTTCCTCCTCCTCATTTCCTCCAATGTCCTCACCTTCAACGGTTACCTCAAGTTCATTGAGCACCTCAGGAGTTCAGACCTCGATACCAACAGACGTCTTTACCGACGAGTCTGACTCTGACAGCAGTCAGAAGTCAGGAGACAGGCTGGGCAGGATGGCGGAGGACCCGCAGCAGCCTGGCTTTGTCAAAGACAGTAGTAGTTGTAGTAGTAATCTTGCTAGTGTAGGAACAGACTCCATCAGATTGTAAAAGAGCTTTCAGTGATGGACAATATTTAAAAAAGACAAAAAAGAAAAAAAAAATTCACAAATGGAAAAAAAATAAAAAGCAGCAATGTTAAAAATACATTAAAAGTATACAAACCAATTTCAGTAAAGATGTGTAAAGACTAACTGCAATTCCAAAGCTTGTAACCAAAAATTTAAATGTTAGTGGATTGTTTTCCCATATCAACATGCTGGTTCTCTTTTTTTTCTCTTTGTTTGTTTGTTTACATTTGTTTGACTCAACTGAAACACATGCATACTAATATATGAGAATAGAAAAGGTCGCTGCAGTTATTTTTGGGGTAATGGTTGAGGAATACTGTATGGCAATGGACTGCCTAAACGTTGACAAATGGCCCAAGAACCCTTTTGAAGAAATACAAGTCAACTAGCTGTCCCTTTGTTTTGTAATAATTTCTACTTAATAGCACAGTCACAAAAAGCCAGTATGTACTGTATGGGAGAATAGTCTATCAATTTTCTTGCTATTTAAGCATTCAGATACCAATGGCTTGCAAAAGAAAAGAATAATGTAATGTCTATTTTATTCTCAGGTCAACAGCTCACAGATGTGTTTTTTCTGTTACAGAATCCATATTTGACATCTTTTGTTTTCAACAGAAGATAAGCATTTTTGTTCTGAACTTGATTTAATAACTTTTCTTTTTAAGTTGAATGACATTTCAATAAGGCATTGTTTCTGGGCATTCAAAAGGGGTAAATGAGTTGCTGATTTTAACATGACAAATTGTTTTAAATGTGGAAGAGGAGGGGTCACAATGCCATTATACCCGGACAAAGGAGAACATTGCAGGCATAAAAATGGGCGATAAAAAGAGTTTTGATTAAAAAAAAACAACCCTCTGTATTTATGATAGATATGAACATTTTTGGTGTTAAGTAGAATGTTGCATTGGAAATGAATTTAAACAGTATGGTAGGTTGAAAAAACTTTGTGTACATTTAGCTTTTGTATTGTCCAACTTTAAGACGCTTCATTTGATGTTGTCTTGGTCATTCCAATAGCCTAGATTACGGACAGGTAATTTATCTCGACTTTATTTCTGTCTTATTCTTAGCTTCTTGGGAGATATTCACCCAAAACACCCCTCCTGACAAGGCAGGATCTTATTTTAGACTTATTTAAATGTTATGGTTTGGTTGGTTATGAGCTAACCACATGAAAAAAAAAGATCCTGGGTGAAATATTGAAAGTTTTATATTATTTAATTTTGCTTTACCTTTGTGCACTTATCAATGTCTGACTCCTATTTCTCACTCTACTTGTTCCTCTCTTCGCACTTATTTTTCTCTGCTCTACCTGTGTTTGTAGATATGTACGCTACAACGCAGGTCTTTTGCTTCTCATGTAGTGTGGCTACAGTCTTTATTTTCATTTTGACATTTTTGTTGTCATAAATGAAAATGGAAGAAGAATACTAATAATAATTCTCACGCTTTAAGACAAAAAGAAAATCCAAAGACTAAACACTTTCACCATTGGTGCATAAATATGAGAAAAGAGGCTTCTTTATACTTGAGAATTTGTTGCTGTTTTTAGAGGAAAGAAAACAAAGTTTTAGAAGATAAAGGAGTACGCATCAGAGTTGCCGTTTTCTGCTTCTTTGCAAGCAAACAGGTGGCTTTTTTACGTAAATACCAAAAACCAAAAAGGGCCCTTGTCCTTGCATTGTGGAGTAGCACCGTTACAGAGCCATTGCAGTTTGTAAGATAGAGGTATTAGTCTTTCTTTGACTTTCTTGTCACATTTAAATGTCAATTTTTTTAAGAAAATGTATAAGGTCTGGTCTTCAAGGACATACATTTTGCTGCTAATGTAGAATTTTGAAAGAAAAAAAGAGTACCTAGATGCATGCTCATTTGCTTTTGGCCAAGCTTTAACTAAAACAAACAATAAACCAATTTCTTGCCTCTGCAACACCTTTTTTTTCTTGTTGCAAAAACGGAACTTTGAAGACTGTGAATATATGTTCCAAAGGACATTTTGCCGATTTTCTTTTTCAACAGACCAATGTTTAAGCCAATGATCTATAACATTTGTAAAGAACAGTGCATTCCAAATAACACAACAGATTTTTCTTAAGCAAGGACTGATCCTATTTCATTTTAATTGCTTTGAATCGTCACAATCTATTTTTCCTAATTTTTAAAGTGACTGTAAACTGTTGTGTACATTTTTGCATCATTGGTTGATGAACAAAGTGACCTCCATATGTCATTTTGTGCTGGCATGGAACATTGCTGAGAATCCCTCCATCCAGTCAAGGTTGTTGCTCACTTGTTTAGCAAGTTATAGTGGTTACCAAAAAATGTATATAATACATCTGGTACTGATGCGTCTCTTAGGTTTAGTGACATTTATGCCAGTCAACATACAACTAGTCTCAGAGGGAAATGATGGCTGTTTTTGCTGAGGTGTTGTTTTCCATTTCTGGGAAATCCACCGGTGACTCGTCCCATGTGTCTGCAGGGTGCCACTTCCACGCTTAGATAACAGGTTGTCATGGGGACATCTTCATTCCAAAGCATTATTTCTGGAAAAAGAAGGAGGTTTTTTGAAGATTGTCCCTTGATTTAAGATAGATAGGATGCTTTCATGTCCAAAGAAGTCTCCCGCTTCATTTTATTGCAATGGAAATGGATGTGTACTGTATACTGTAGGTACCCCCATCCTCTTACTGATGATCCCATTAACTTAAAGTTTTATTTTTTAAACCAAAACCAAGACCTATTTAAATTTGTGAAGAACTACTTTTTGGCCACTATTGTATAGCCATTATGTTTGCCTAAAAAAATACATGGCACAATCTTGGATTTGTTTAAAGTGCGTCGTCTTGCAGAGCAGTGTGATCTCGTGTTAATACTGCAGCATGCATCTAAAAGTCAGGAGATTTAGTCTGCAAGCGTGCTGTATCTCTAAAGTCCAGTTACCCAATGTACTGTTCATATTACATTTCTTTTGGGAAAAATCTTAAGTTGTACAGGTTTTCTCAAACAAGTTTGCTTTATTTTAGTTTTCAGATAGTGTCAGACATGTCTTGTTATATTCTTATGATTATTGGTATCTTATGTTGGCTTCTGTATATTATTTTTTATCCTAAATTAACACTAGCTTTAATTTGAATTGCTGAAATCAAAAAACAAAAAGTATGACCTGGCCACTTTATGGTGTGATGATGTTCTCATAGTCATTGTTTTAATGATACTGTTTGCTCTTTTATTTCCAAAGTGTAATCATTTGGGCTCTTTTGTGGAAGACAAAGTCAAAAAAGTCTCTACATCAGATTCAGCCAGCATGAACTGTGTGAGTTTGAATGCCTATGTATGTGTGTGAATGTGTTTCATAAGAGCCAGCATCAATTCAATTTTTTCTTGTTTGCCTTTTTTTTTTAAATATGTTACACACCAAAACAAACTGAACCACAAAGCTGGATTATGAATAAGTGAAATTTAGAAAATCAAATTTTAACAATAACGATCAGAAATGATTAAACCGAAGCACTGCGCAGTTTTTACTTTGATTGAATATATGAATGTGGCCAAAGCTTTATGCAGTTGAAACAAAAAGGAAAAAAAAAATACAAGTTGTGCCCCAGATAACTGTATATTTTATTGTGGCACAAAAAGCTATAGTGGATAATTGGATCCACTGATTTCATTGGGATACTTGATTTTAATGGACATTTTCGATGAG
Organism: Labrus mixtus; assembly: GCF_963584025.1. NCBI lineage: Eukaryota > Metazoa > Chordata > Actinopteri > Labriformes > Labridae > Labrus > Labrus mixtus. Next base: position 21,644,756 of record NC_083612.1, on the reverse strand, counting down.
AGAGATAAAGACAAGGTTTTGCTGTAGAGGTCATCTTTCTTCCCACTGTGAAAACAAACGTGTCCCTGTATACAGATATAGATATATTTAAAACAAGACATCAACTTTTTTTGTTTGTTTTTGAGATGAAGAAGGAATGGATTAAAGGACTCTGGGAAGCTTTGGAGGTCTTGTAAAGAGGACATGAGAGGCTGTGGGCACACCAAAACTGGGCATGGGAGCCTAAGGCAGGCTCGAAAACAGCTTTAAAAACCACCTCCTTATTTGATTACTGACAACTCCGTAATGGGAATGGACTCTGGAACCAATGGACATGTGTGAAACAGAGAAAACTGAACTTAAATGGCTCCAGCTGCCTCTTTCTCCTTTCTGTCTGTCTCTTTCTTTCTCCAGCTCTGCCTCTGCTTCTGCTCTTTGATGGACTTTTTCCAAACTTCAGGACAGGATGGACAGAGATGCTTGCTTCATTTCTCCCAATTCATGTCACTTATCCGTTTCATTTCCTCGTGCTTGTCCCTGGTTGACAAGTAAAAGCTCTCCAGTTGAATGGCGGCTCACCCCTCTCTCTGTTGATTACATAATCTAAAAAAGAAAGAAATGAACAACAGAGAGAGGGGACGGGTTCTCAAAGCTGACGTTCTTAAAGAGGCAGTTACACTAAGAAAGCGTATTAACCAAAATTAACAACCAAACTAACAACCAAACAACCATTTGCTCCAACTTCAAAGATGAACTGTTACTTGGAGCTCTCTGTTCCTTTTGTGACTTCTGGTGCCACAATGTTTTTTTATGCTTTTCATTTTTTCTTTTCGTTTCCTTGAATTACTTCTCCTTCGAGCCTCATAAGCATGGCTCTGTGGCTCCAGGCAGCCCATCCGAGGGTAGAAAAAAAACAGCCTTGCAATGTACAAAAAAGAGCAAGTTAAACCAAAAATGTTGTTCTTGATGTCTTTTCTATACTGTAGTCTTGTTAGCTTTTTTGTTACTGTAATTATATGATGAAGATTTCCAAACTGTACCAAATTACATGGAAACTAACATACATACAACCACATGGAACTTCAGACTTTTAAAGAAACTTTTGTCACAAAACCTTGTTGTCCTAGTTAAGTTGATTGTAGATGGTAATTGAATATACTCCTTTGAAAATATTTCATCAAGTATGTTTCTTGCTCATTGTGATACATTAAAAAAAGTATGAGCATAATTTGCACTGCTGTGGACTCATCTTTGACTGATGCTGGATTTTGTCACTTGCTGTCAACATATTTTTTTCTTACATAAATTATAGTCAGAGAATCAAAGAGACACAGTTCATTTTTCTCTCTTGATTACTGAAGAAAATGTTATTTGTTCCATTGACAAGCTATATTTAGTTTATGTTTGAACACTGTAAAAGATCTATGAAGAAACATAAATACTTCATCAAAATAAATGAAAAAAATAATTTGTCCAATTAATGACAGTTAAAATGCTAGATCAGATTTTCAGTTATTCACATGAATCTGTTTTAAAAGTCACTTTATCTTTTAAAGTATGTGGGTCCAAGTTGTTCACATGTCAAACTTTAAAGAATATTCTTAAATAATAGCATATTGCAAGCTCAACTGTGATATGTCACATAACCTAATGAAAAATCAGAGCTTGGTCTATTTTACAGAGTCTGTATCTCTCTCTATCTTTCAAATTCTGCATCCACATTCACTATAAAGCAATAAAAAGGTGTAATGTAAGCAGAGAGTAGTTCAGGAGCCATGTGAGTTAAGACTATTCCAATGAAAAAAAAAAAGCTGGTCCAGCTCTGCCTGTAAAGTGAAATGAATCTTTTCAGCATACGTATCAGTACATTTACAATGGGCATTGATTTGGAACACTTGTTCCCCTTCTGTTATGTTATGGTCAGTTTGTACCAAGAGACGGTACAGCAACTAGTCGGATCATTTCTGCCCCTGAAATACTATCAGTCTATGTGATACTATATTTAAACTGCTGGTAGGCATTCAAAGTGTTCTATTCTAATTGATGCATATTAAGCGATAACTGTGAACTTCTCCCTATAATTAGAGGTGGCTGTGTGCAACTAATGTAATCAGAGGTGCTGTCAATAAGGCTTGGAAAGATTTAACCAAAAATGACATGCATTGTTAGGAGTGAGAATTAACACACAAAAAATACATTATTCTTAATTAACTTTGTAAAAATAAATACAAAATAAGTTCACTTCACAATACTAGACTATAGTGAGAGTTGCTGATTGGAATCAGAATTTTGCCTCACCAAGTCACATTGTTGTCAACAAGGAGGTTTAACGTGAATTTAGAGCAGACATATAAGATCAAGGTAAAAATAACACAAATCATATTGACTTTAGGATAACATATCATAATGTAAGTCTATTTCATTTTAAAGCTCCAGGTATTTCTTGCTTTGACCCAGCTATTTTGTCGCTAATTGTTTTGTGCTACAAAGCTATCATACGAGAGAGGATTATAATGATAAAACAAAGGTTGTTTTAGAAGGTATGTTCTGAGTAGAATCTATAATTTATTAAAAAACTAAAGACATCAACAACATTGACCTGGCTGTTTAATCATAACCTTTTGTATGAGAACTGATAACTTAACTAAGATGTATAATTTGTATTACATTACCCAAAGGTCAGAAGTGATGTCTTTTCAATATAATTATTGGATTTGATTTTTATGCTTTGTATTTCCTCATAAACTTTGTCAAAATGATGCCCCTTTATAGGGAAAATCAAAAAAACAGACTGGGAGGAGCATCCAACATCAGCAAAGAGTTTAAGGAAGAGGCCACTCTGTGTCAAGCAACAGGCAAGATTCATTGGCCATATTGAGCCAATTAACACGCAAGGGCACATCCCGAATGAATTAAAAACACCCTAATCCGATCAGTGTGAAAAGCAAGGCCATTTCCTTCACAGGCCTGGACCAGATGGCACTCACACTCAGATGCTGCAATGAAACAGGCCAGGGCCAGTCACACAGTGTGAAATTGGGTTAGTGCCTGGGTCTAAAATGGGCCCTGGGCAATGTGAGCCTCCAAACCCATTCTCCCTTAGCCTAAAGGTACAGGGCCCACCTTGCCAGTCTATGGCCCCATATTTAATTATCATTCTCAATGCACCTCACTAACTTAGTCATTTCAGCCAGAGGTGGAGCAGACAGCTTCCTCCAGTCATTTGTCTCTTTACCAGTCAACCTTTTACATATCCCAAATATCCCCTGACATACCACTGATTTTTCTCTTTCATATCATTGCAGACAAGCACAGCCCTGTTGGATAGAGTATCACACACTCTGTTTGACCCAAGCTGGGTGGTGTTATCATGCTGAGGTTCTTGCTTTGTGGGAATAATGGCTTGTTGGAATTTCCAATGTTCTTCGGTATCATTTTTCAACCTTTGTATGGGATAAATGATACAAATGTTCTGTAATTCACATCAAATGACTGCAAAAGTAGTGCTTGTGCTGTGTCTTCTTGTTCCTTGTCTGAAATAGAAAACATGGCTCTCTAATGGGTGCTTGGCTTTAAAGTTGCATTACCACTTGACACCACAGAGTCCAAAAATGAGGAGCAGAAGCTGAACCTGAACCACATCACCACACATATTACATGTAGGAAATCTGACAAATCGGAATCTCTTTTAATGTTTAGATTGATCATCAGCTAAATAGCCTAGACAATAAACCGTGAGCATCAGGAGCAATCAGCCATCTCTTAAGATTACTGTTAATGTAGAAGTAACTGAATGCTAATACTTTTGAATGTGTTATAATATTCAATAGAAAGGCATAAACAGACCTAACTATGTAAAAATGATGATGATGACATATTAGCTGCCTTTAGACAAGAGCTAATGTAGGCCAAGCCACAACAACTTTATTCCAAACATTGCTGTTAGCTATGCCATTCTTACCTTATTATAACACTATCAAAAGGTAGCCTAATGTTAGCATTAAGCCACCACCTAGCTAGCTTATAAATGGCTAAAGCTCAATCCTTGAAACAACATGCAAGCGGAATAGCTGAGCCTCCCAGCTTAGATTCATATACTAAACCTGTAGAAGGCTTTGGGAAATATTGGATGGAGCATTTTGTGTAAACTGCTCTGACCTGCATCGGAGTAATAAGTTGCAGTGTGTCAATATTAAATACTGTAAACCACATTGCTAGGCTAGCTGCTTTGCACATTGGTATCTTGCATTGCCACTTCTGAGGGTAAACCCCCTGACAGACAGTCTGGTGAAATAACATAGATGACCATGAATAGCAGGGGAATTTCGCTGTTAAGCCTAAAAGCCACATAGTTCTATTTTTTTCTGAAACATACATACTCCTCTTCACTTCTCTTCTTCCACCCCCACACATACCTTTTGCCTCCCCATATTGTCTTCATCCATGTCAATGTCAAAGCCAAATTACGTTGCAGCCTTGAGGACAGGTCAAACTAATTCAATTTAATCTGTCAGGAAAAATGATGGGTGAGCGACGATCAAAGAGAAATTGAATGGGATGAAGGAAAACTCAGTTTCTTGCAATTGTAGCCTGAAGTTTCAATGCAGCCATTCACATGGCTTTTTACAATTTATAAATTGCACAATACACATATAGGTGTGAGCCCCCACCTGCGCTTGAGTGAATGGCCTATAATCCCCTCTGCCCCCAACTCCATCATGCTGGCTTCCCACCCGCATGGGATCCATGTTGGGGAAGGCATGGAGGGTCTCGGCAGACTCCAGGCCTTTGCCGAAGCATTTCCCGTCTCCTGAACACAGGATCAGGTGTCGCCATTTTCACAGCACCTTCTGGTTCTGTTTAACAGGAAATGAGGTCCATCAGAAGGACTCTGACCAAAACTGAGCCAGAATGGGCCCTGACAGGCAGGAATATTAGCCTGTGACGGCAGTCAGTAATTGAATGATCGGCTCACCCCCCTCACTTGTAATGAAGAGAATATGTGCTGGGAATGTGTTTGTCCTTCTCTATCCTTCGTCTGCCCTTTTCCTCCCCCCCTTTCCCCCTTAATAAATCATTTGTGGGGGCAGAAATAAGGGATAATTTTACTTCACTTCAAAGTGCTTCCATGGTGTCATTTCTTTAACCTCAAAGTGATGATGCATTAAAAAGGCTTCGGGTGAGCTCTGCCTGAGAGTGTTTTCGCCTTTAAACCAAGCTGTGCTGATAGTGGCGTGAGAGAGTGAGCCAGAGTACATGAGAGATCAATTATCACACCTCATTTTGTTCTCATATGCAAAATGATAATGGTTGGACCATGTCAGACCTGAACCATCAGGTGGTGTATCCCTTCTCCATAAATGTGTTTCACAGATTGTCTGAAGGGGTCTGTTAAATCCCTTTAACAGTTAAAAAAAGATGAAGGGGAAGAATTTAGCTTCTCCTTGATCTGTCTTCAAATGTCCCTCCGCGGACAAGATTTAAGGGTGATGAAGCAACAGAATAAACCTAACACTCAGCATGATATCACCGCACACTTCTACACAATACTTTCATATCGGTAGGTTTGTAGAAAAAAAAATGAGTCCGTAAATAGATCAACTATCTATGTTATAGCGAACATAAAGGAGGTTTGGATTGAAGGCATGTTTGAGCGACCGTGATGAAGTTGAGGAAGCGGGAGGCACAGCTTTGAGGTGCAGCATCATATTTCACTTAGCTTTGGGCTGAATGTCAACTCTGAGAAGAATTCTTAATACAGTAATTGCTTTGAGACTTGTTCTTATTAATATTTCTCTGACTTTGGTTTGTATTTTTTGAAACCTTAACTAAAATCAGTCGTAGTGCATTGCTGCTGGAATGCCTGTCAGCCCGGGCCCTGACCCTGGGCTGCCTGCTATAATGATGGGAAGATGAAAGAGCCAGGCCCATTCCCAGGCTGCCCTGTTAGGGGGTGCAAGTCTGTGAAATGGAGAGATAATGGAGACCAGGTGTGCTGTGGAGGCCTGAGACACTCCTCAGTCAGTCTGAGAGCTCCTCTCAGTGTGAGGGAGGGCACACTACTACTGTGGAAAGCAGACTGGGCCAAAGACCAGATCTCCACTCTACAGAAATTGGACTGTGCATAACTTTAACTTTTTTATGTTGAGTGCTGCAGCACTAATGGGACAAAAACTGTAATATTCACAATGCTCACTCAATATGGGTGCAATGTGTAGCCTAATAAATCAAGCTTTCAGACATGCAAATTCACATACCATGACATAACACAGTTCTTAGTATAATTGACCTACATTATTTGATATATTTACTGTATTATTACTCTTATCTCTACTCTTCCTATGCTTAGTTAGGACTTCATTGTATCTTATACTAATGAATCATTCTACGACTATTTCCACTTTCTATAGTGAGAAGCCGAGACCTTTAATACCCCTGTAGGATCATTATTCCTGATTATGATTATGATTATGATTATGATTATGATTGTGCAAACACAATGTCACAACATGATGTATATGTTTTATATATAATGAATACATCAGTATATGGCCTGATGGGCCTACCAAGTAGTGCACCTGTTTTTAACCTGAGTTATGAAGTGAGAACATGGACTAAATACAAATGTTTTGATATGAAAATGTGCAATTCCAGTATTCCTGGACATATTAACAACAAAAACCGTTTCAAATTGGAAGAGACAGGCTGGCAAGGCTCTGCTGTAATTATAATCCAGTTAGAAGCAAGCTAGCAGAATCCAACAATCCATTTAACATTAACAATTTAACCCTTCATCAGAAACCCTTTAATAACATGTTTCAAAGACTCAAGCAGATCCTTGGGGGAAAACAGTCCCACTTCTGTCTTCTACAGGAGGTCAGAAAATGTCAATTGGAGCGAGAGCTGAAAGTGTTGAAAAGGGACTCAAGTGAAGATAAGTCCTCATTAAAGTGCTCTCCATTAGAGCTTGTTGAATGATAAATATTAAACATTGATTACATACAAATAGCAATGACTCTCTTATCATCATCGGGTATTGTCTTCCTGAGATCGCATAATTAAATCTAACAGGGTCTTGCTGAGGCTTTTTTCTCGTCAAGTGAGTGAATGGCTAATTATTTCCACATGAATAAGAAGCAATCACTAAACCTTCCATGTGCACAAGCAAGCAAAGGTAGTCAATGCAGAAGGATGTGGGAATATTACCTGAACGCTGATTCATATGTGATAAACTCTGATTGGCTGTTAAAAGGGCTGTCATTCAGGATGGGTGATCAAAATGATTCACATTTTAGAGTGAAGCATTTCATATTCAAACTGTCATTATATTTACCAGATCACTTTAGAGGAAGAACAAAGGCCTACTCAAAGTAATTAAATCTCAAATGCTAAATCAAAAGGCAGGTTTCAAGCATGTATCTTGTTAGAAAGACAACAGAAACCATTTCTGATAGATGCAGTCTGTCAGGATGAATTAAAGCAAAGCAAGTCATTTTTTCAAAGTGTGTAGTTTGTTTGTTTTTAACTGGCAGATATTATTTTAGGTAGTTCCTTCAAATCCGTCACTGCACCAGACTGACTCTATCTTACTTCTTTGTTCTCACAATGAAGTAATGGCGGTTCTAGATCACTTTTGCTGAGGGACAGGGGCCAGTTGTTTCGTCAGAGGGGAACATTAAACCCAGGTGAAAAATAGACAAAGATGATCGCTTTAAAAAATATATATATTATGCCAAATAATAGCGCACATCATTAAATACCACATGATAAAATACCATGATTTATATTTGTTTCAGTAGCAGTATTGAATACTAGATTGTGAGTCCGGTTGTTGAGTCAAATACTGTGGCCACAGGGGGGACCAAGCTCAGTGTTACAGGGGAACTGGCCCCTGTTGGCCCCTGCCTAGAACCGCCCATGCAATAAAGGCATGACAAGCACAAAAAATTGTCTTTTAACAAAAAAAGTGTTGGAGCACCGGTTTAGCCGAGGGTCATACCATACAGCCCATGTACTGAGGCTACAGTCGGACCATGCAGCTGCCCAGGCTTGACCCTGACCCTTTGCTGCATGGCATCCCCCTCTCTGCTTTCCTTGACATGCATTATTCCCTAACTCTGTCCTTGTGTCTTTCCCTCTGTTTTATGGCTTGTCTAAACAGGGTCTGTCTTTGAGCACCTTTTTTCTGACACATTCTTGTGAAAAATAAAGCAGTCTGATGAAAAACCCTTTCACTCGTTCTTTTCATGTTATGCAATGCACAAATTCAGCAGCCAAATTCAGCAGCCATACACACAGCTAGCAGTCTGACAAACACAGAGTAATTTGATTTACTCTCTGTTGTGCCATAATTCCAACAAATGTGAATCATACACAATTAATCTGCAGAATACCGCCTTAGGCCCAGCCCTACCCCGGACACACACTCACTCATGATCATACACACATAACCTTTCCATTGGTTTGCCCCTCTCTCTCTTTCACACTGCCTTCCCTGCATAGACAATACTCTCTTCAAGTATCAAGCCAAGGTCACTGAACACCTATGTCAATTTGTTGCCTACTGTAGCAGCTTGAAATTAATAAGCAGGCCTCCATTTAAATGCTTCTGTTATCAAACTCATATAGCAAAATGGGCAATCTTCCCACAACGCACTCTTTTCCCTCTCCCCTCGCTTGATATATAAATTTTTGACCAAACGTCCCTGCTTGACTACTGTAACGAGGTATGATGTATTGCGCCTTGGCTGTTGCCATGGAGACAGCAGTCCCCTCTTACTTGTCATTAGAGCACAAACAAGCACTGGCATCTAATGTCATTCCAGTCAACATGAGGGAGAGCGATGAGAAAGGGAGAGGCTGTGTCGGATCCCTTACTCCCTTCACACAGTTTGAAAAGGTTTTCGGGTGGATTATTTGGATTGTACTGGATGTTATGGGCCAGCATACTGTGAGCAGGGGCGTTGTTAGGTCATTTAACTGGGGAGAGGCATATTTTATGTTGTCTTTGTATGTTTCCCACATCCCAGTCCTTTGATGATAGCCTGCATAGAGGAAAATAATGTCTGGATCTTGCAGAATAATTACCTGTCTTAGCGTTCCCTCACTTGCTTTGTCTTGTCCCTCTCCATGGCTCTAAAATAATTAGAAATTCAAATTATTCTTGCTTTACTTCAAAATGCTTTAGAATGCTAAGTGAGAGATGCTGCTCAATGTTAGCATCAAAAATATCAACAGAGGGTATTTAGGATAGATTCGATGAAAAGTAAAATAACATCCCGTGCTTCTCACTTTCTGTTCACATCGGATGAAATTAAAGGCTGATATGATCCGCGGTAAAGAAAACTAAGAATTGCACATCATCTTCAATACAAAACAGAGACAAAAGAGAATGAAACAAATAAGTCTCATCAAAATTGGTAACATGCAATGCCTTCATTTTTGTAAGATAAAGACATTGTTCCTGAGTAATAGTTCAGCAGGAGCTTTGATGTATTCTCGTCTATTTTATTTCCATTTTAGATAAAGCTTTTTTGACTTGGAAGTGTGTTCCATTTTCACATGTTCTCGCTCCCCTCATTTCAGTTTTAATCAGTTGGCTGCTTTCTCCTGTTGTTTGAGGTGAAAGTGTAGCCGTATGCCTCGCTGTCTTTTCTCTGAACATAATCTCTTCCTCACACAGAACAATAATCCTACCTTATTTTCTCTCTCAGTGTTGGTCTTTTATTACTTCCAGGTGTTAAGGCCTGTCTCCCTACAAGCATATGTGCTGGGTAAAAAGAAATGCCCTTTGTTTGGAGTTGTGCTGTTTCAAACTGAATATTAAGTTGGCAACGCTCACAGAGAGCAGATGATGAAAAAAGGAGACCAAAATAAAAACGAGGTGAATGAGTATTTGCATTAAAGAAAAAAAAAAAACAGTAACAGAAAGGAGAGATAAAAAAACAAGTAGCTTGTATGCTTCGTGCATTGAAAATAGTCAAGGAAACTACTGCTGTTAAGAAAAAAGGGAGGGGGAATAGTAAACATTCTTTTTTGTAAGCTAGAGTAGATTTAGTTATTTATGGGGATACTGCTGGACACAACATCTGTTACTGTGCTGTCTGTTGATATTTATGAGTTTCATCTGGCATTATCTGCTTTAGAAATACATTTTTTTTTACCCATGTATTCAATTCCTACACTTCTTACAGTAACAGTTTTCATACTGGTTGTTTTTAAGCTTTTTGTTTTCTTGATAACGTGTTGCCTCCTAACCATTTTTCTTGATCACCTGCCAGGAGTAATATTAGATTTTGGAGACATGAAATACAGCCTGTGCCAGTTGTGTTATATAGACTCTTTAAAATATCCATTTTGGACTTTCTCCTTTTTCCTGCAAGCAGTTAAACTGAGATCACATGTACTTGCAATGAAAAGTGACAGGGAATTGACTAAAGCATTGGAAATCAATGGAAAGTAAATGTGCTCCCTAAGTACAAGTGAACAGCTGATAGCTGCCTTACATCTCTCTCCCTCTCGTTTTTCCCTTTCTATCACTCTTTTACACTCTAATTGTTGTCTTTCTTTCAACTCTCTCCATCTCTCAATCTGCTGAGTCATTAGGTTCATACTCAACAAAGAAAACGTGGTGTCATGTGTTTGTGAGTGTGTTAAAGTGTGTCTGCGTGAAGCCAAATGAAGGGTAGCAGTGTGTAACTTCAGTCTGTACTTAAGAGTAGACGTCACATAAATACAGCTAGAGTGGTGAGTGAGCATTTCAGAGGATGTCGCACATTTCTTCCCCTTTACCAGCCTGTTCTCAGGTTGAATAAGTGCTCTTCTTAAAATGTACTGGAACACAACTCCATTGTATCAAGTAGGGTAATAATTAGGAGCAGTTACTATTAACAGACACTTTTTACAATAAGCTGCAGCTCACAAATCTAACTTTTTAAATTTATTTTGATCCTAGAACACTAAGAAAGAGTCGTAAAGGAAAAATTCAATCAATACACCTTTTGCTACAGTAAAGTCATAGAGTATCTTTGATCTGTCCCAGCAGCATCATCAAAGTTCATGTTGAACCTTAGATGCGTTGATACATATAAAGAAATGAGAATGCATTGGTGAAATTTGTTTTCATGGGTAGAGAGAGACAGATGTAAAACACACAGGTAAGACATATTACTAGAGTCAAGCAAGAACTCTGGATGGATCCATCGAACGAACATAGCAATATACGTTCGATGGATTAATTACAAATCATTGTAAACAATATGAATCAAAAGGAAAAAGGCATGAAAATTGCAGCCTGTTTTTTAAAATACAATTTGCACTTTAGAAAGTTAACAGATGGTGGTAGTAATGTGATGGGTGTTTTTTTTTAATCACAAAGACAAAATAGGATAGAAATTACCATAATGTATCCTTACAACTTCCTGATATCTGGCTTAAAGTTACAAATAGATTCTCCTCCTGGGTGTCCATATGCTTCATTATGTCTATAATTAACTTACTGTAGAACATTTTTAAATCACTAAAGGTACATTGCAAAATGTTGTCAGCTAAAGATAAAATCTTGGACTTAATCTTTTGATTACTTTTATAGTTGATTGTTTTTCCATCTAATATTATAAAATAAGCTCATATGAAAGACTACCAAGTTTAAAGAAAGAAAAAATTCAAATGTGTGAAGGCAATAATTCTATGATGTCAGGTCTCCAGCAGCTTTTGAGGATAATATTCCAACTCCACATTTCTTTTCCCGCAAGAGAGAAGTTAATATAGCGGCAAATCAATAGGATGTGATAAATGTTTGTTTTCCCAATGTTCCCCAAACTGCTGGTTCATCACCTGTCTGCTTCCAAATATGTGACATTGAAAAGTGACTCAAATTAAAGCTTGTCAACTGAGCACTAGTACTTACTCTGCAAAGATCCTCTATGAATTGTTTTAAAGGGCCACCCAGAACATATGCTAATACTAGCTGTTATGCATGAGAGCACTTACTGTGGTGTATATATTATGAATGAAGAAGAGTTACTTGTCCAAATATGTGAATTGCACAAAGAGAGCATAGGGAGTGTTTGTAAAAGAGTCCTGTAGAGTTGTTTTCCTTTTATGGTTCCGTTGCTGTGTTACATGTATGTTCTGTAAGTATTTATTCATATCATGTTTTATTTTGAAAATTTAGCCACCCCCTGGGAGAATCACGGTTTGGATCAAATGAAAAAAAACATATCAAAATAAACACGAGTCTGATATGTAAACAAAGAAATATAGAAACAATCAGATTTTTCTGTCTCTATATCTTTTTCTCCCCGCCCACATCGACCACCTACCCACCCTCTTTCTCCCCGCACAGGCTGGTGTGGGTGTGACCAGGCAGGGGTTAAATCTATTGCACCATAAAAAGGAGCTGTTCATAAAATGGAGGAATAAGAAGCAGAAATAATATTTCAAGTATGATTAGTTCATCCGCAGGGCACCTTGTGCGATTGAGAGAGGGGGGGAGAAAGCAGGAGGGGGTATTGTGCACGGCAAGCAGTAAATTATATCTAGCCTTTGAATGATTCCTGCAGATCCTATTACGACAGTGATGGGGACTGGGGAATGGTTGGGGGTGGTTGGGGGGGGAAGCAGCAGAACGAATCGGATGAATTCTGTTTCCAGCTGTCCGAATGATGGGGGAAATGGGGGGGGGGGGGGGGGGGGGGGGGGGAGTGCAGAGAGAGGACAATAGGACAATAATTTGTTCTTGGCTGTAAAACCTTGAACATGTAGAGACATGTTATGTGTTCATGCAAACATACAGACTCCAAACACTGCTTTTTACACTTTTTACTCCAACAATCTCTCTCTCTCATGGATTTTACACCAAGTCCTCCTGCCAAATGGAGAAAAACACCATCACCCATTACCACCCCTGCACTGCTCCCTGAATATTTGAGAGGCGCTTGTCTGCTATTTGTCACTTTGACCGGTGTTATAGTAGCTGATAGTGGCATTAATGTGCTGCTGCTGCAGATACTCCTCACAGGGAAACAGAGACGCTGAATTTATTCACCCACCAACTCAGTTTTCATTATGGTTACATATAATACTCAGTCTTTTTTCTTTCCGGGTTAGTAAAGCACAAACACAATACTTATTGCACCAGTTCTTACTTCACAGTAATGTGTAGCTATAATCAAAGTTTCCAGTCATATTACATATCCATGTTACAAGCAGTAGTTTAGAATTTATACATTTTAAATTAAGTTAATGCCAGAATCCATTGTTATATTATTTTTTTTATTCATTCTTGGGATGTAAACTGTCTTAAAATGTCTTTTATAATTCGTTCTCTTAATGAAATCTCCATCTGTATTTTCCTCCTATATTATAATCAAAATGTATTTTTTGAAGGACTTCGACGTTAAATTTTTAACATTTTGAGTGAATATATTAGACAACAATAAAATAAAGCTGAGACTAAAAGAGATCTGTAGTATGAAAAAGCATTTCTGAAAGTTAACTTTTTTAAAAAACATTTCAATATGAAGATATTGTAAGATGATTTTTGGGGGGCATTTTAGCCTTTACAAATAGGACAGCTGAAAAGAGATAGGAAATGTTGGGAGTGGGGGATGACATGCAGCAAAGGGCTGAGGTCAGATTCGAACCCACAGCATGGACGAGGAATATAGCCACCGTACGGTGCATGTAACATAACCTCTGGAGTTTTCAGCAGTGTACAAAATAAAGCTGTGTATTATAAATAGCACCATAAGTGTACATTGCAAAATTTGAATTGGAAATGTAATCTGTGGAGATGAGTCAGACGCACAACAGGATATATAAGAACCTATTAATTGTGTGGCAGGTGGTAAAGGTTTGACATTAGAAATGTAATAAGATACCTTTTGACATACACAACATAACCCTCAAATCCCATGAGATCCATAAACAAGTGAAGCATTGCAGAAACATCGTCACCAGTAGAAAACTGCTTAATCAGCAATAAATTACAGACTATATATCCTAACTAGAAATGTTAGTTTACAAAGACCTCATGCTTTATATTACAGAGTTAGATTTGAAATACATAAAGTGTCAATTTGTAAAGTTATCAAAACAGGAAAAAAGAGAAAATAAGTGAGTCAAACATTTTTTAATCTGAGGTAATGCTCTTTCAATTCTATTTTCGCCACATGATGGTGTGAATATTTTCCAATTACTTCTTGCAATGTCCCTCTTGTCCAGCATCCCATTCTGAAATGTAAAAAAGGTGTTTCAGTCACTGTATGTATGAGTTCATTAATTAAGCCTGGTTTTTGGCAAACTATGTTAGAAGGTGGGTGAGTGCCATGCAGGGAACAGAGGGCCTGGACATTTAATGCAGAACGTTAATAATAACAGTGGAGAAAGCACGGGGGGAATTAAAATGAAAGAATTTTGCACCCAACCTCCCACTTTAATTGCAAATTTAAACTTCCTATAATGGATTCTGACATCTCAAGTCACCAAAATCCATCATTCTGAAGGGTATTATTCCTCAATTAACCTGTCACCCCCACCACCAGCAGCAGCCTGCGCCTTTCTGCGTGGCTTCAAAGAGAAATGAAGAATTCTAATTACTTTCAAATATAGAACAGATTGATAATTCAGCCGTCTTTCACACACAGTCCTACAATGTGTAAACTCTGCGCTTCTTGGATGATGTTGATTATCCTCGGTTGTCTTGCTGTTAACTATAACACTAAACATATTTAATTAAATATATATACTCGGGTGTGGGTAAGTAAAAGCACGCGGACAACTTCTGCTGGGCGTCTCATACTTTTTAATGTCTGTCCGTAACAAAGCATGACATATCCAGACTGACCAACAACAACAGCGACACCTTACTTGTCTTAAAGCAATATCACTCCTCCAACCGTAACCATGGGTAACCTTAAAGGCAAAGTGCATCATATCAAACAGATACTCTTGTCAAGTACAAATTGTAAATATAAATGAAATTAGCATTACATCAAATAATGTATATTATCTCAACCTGAGAAAAATAAAGATCTATCAAATAAAACTTCACAAAAATAAATCTCATCTACATCTTACACTAACACTGAGCAGATGGAGTTGATAGCCTTTACAAGTCAGATAGCCTGCATTTTGTCAATGATTGCTCAGATAACTCAAATGTTGTGAGTGTAAAATTGAGAGGTTTGGATAGATGAAGACAGAGTTGACCTGTTGTTTAAGAATAGTTGCTCTTGGATTAGGGGATTATTATGAGAGCAACATATCTTGAAGTGTGCTTTTTTTAACCAGCGCTCTCTATGTTTCTTGGAGTTATGATTACTCAGAATCTCTACAAAGTGCACATCCATAAATGCTCAGATCTGTGGCAGTGACAGTTGCAGCCACATTCACACTTATAACAGCTGAAGCCACATTTACCACAGCTGCTAATGTCACACTTTTCACAGCTGTGGCCAATGTCATGCCCACCTCACAACAGGGACAAGTCTCTTAGTGCAGACAGAGTCCTGGATTTGCAGGAGCTTCACACCAAATGATATCTATACCTTTTGAGTCACTGATACGTTGATCGTTACATTCTTAGGTTTTTGATGAATCTTGAAAGTTGCGTAATGGCTTTTACCTTTATTCAGCCTAAAACATGACTCTAAGAAAAAAATGTCTTCAAAATGTTCTCCCTCAGCCCTCCTTGTCCTATTTGCTGAATAGCAACACATATATGGCTGTATTTGACTCAGGCATAGGCTACAGTTCAAGCCATGTGTTGGCACTATATTCAAAATCACAACACATATAAACCTGACATACTAAGTTTACCCCAAAAATGCTGGCAGTGGCACATCTTTTTTTTGCACTCTTTTTCTCACTTCATACACCCTTCTCTCCCAAGACCAAGCAGGTTGATAGGAGACAACTGTGTTTTGAAAGTATTGTTGACTGAAAAAGATATGTTAAAACCAAATTTCTAGTCAATAAATCACCTTGTAAATAAAGCAAGTGGTGGAAAAACAGCCTGAGCAGAGGGCACCAACAGAGGGCAGTTACAGACTGTGGCTGCGGAGAGTTTGGTTAACAAATAAGTACAAAACAAGAGCTCAGGATTGACACTTGTTGTTATCGAGTATGGCTCAAACTGTCCATTACCTTTTCCTTCCATTTTTGTTTTCATTGCCAAGCTACAGACAAAAGGCCTTGTGCTTCCTCTTCACCATCACAAATGACATAAAGTCTTGTGGTTTCCCCCCCTGCAGACCCAGAAACATAATGATGGTTTGGGGAATCATTTGGGGAATCTTTTAATTGTAAATAGAAACATTTTAAACAAGGGTTTAAGTTAATGCAAAACTGTCATTAGCTCTGTTTACAGTCTATAATGTATGTGAAAGTTATTGTACATTTAAAGAGGGGACGTTTTTGGGACAATAAGTAATTTTAGTAAACAATAGATAGTTTTAACTGCAAGTCAAAAAAGTTTTTGAAAAGTATCTCAGTTCAGACTCTTCTTAGCGAAGTTAACTGCACCTGATTTTGGATGTACTATCAAAAGAAGCTGCATGCATTTGTCAAATATGGTGTGTAGTTTATGCCCCGATGCTTTTGACTTTAGCTCTAAAAACAAAATCTATATTTAAGTAGCCTACATCCATTTTTACTTATTGAATAGTAACCTTGCTTCCTCGTACTGTAAGGAGACATCATGTGATTGTATTGTTGTCCTCCTGTTCGTATTCATTTCTTTAATATCCTGCTCTCACAACAACAACAACAAAGTGTATGAAACAAGAAGCATTCAAAAGTAGCTCTGACCCTTTTCGGTTAAAATGAAGACCAGAACATAGGGATTTGTCTTTCATTAGATTTACAGATTATTTTATTCATGTTCATAAACCAACAGAATTCTATCTATTCTACAATTTCATTTAGCAGACCACGCACTGACCCTTTAGGCACCCCTGTTGATAAAATGAGCGATTGAGACACTTCTCCCTTCCAAGATACTCTAAAGGATCTTCCAGAGAGTAAGGACACGAACCAGCAGAGGTCAGATCCTGAGATACCAAGCTCAGAGAGCATGGATAGGAGGATTTGGTGGTTCACTGTGTCCAAGGCAGCTGAAAAATCTAGCAGGAATCGAGCTGAGGACCGGCCATCAGCTCTAGCAAAACACCTTGTTCTGTCATTAACAGTCTGTGCAGTCTCATGGTCCCGCTTAAAGACTTATTTGGGTCAACATTTGGATGAACATGTTGAGACGATAAAATAACTGATTCTATTTAATCTTATAAATGGATCTTTTAATCTACACTGCTGGCCAAACCATTCTGTTTTCAAAAGACATAAATGTAACACACGTTTTCTTTGTACTAACTTATGAACCCACCCCAAAGAAGATACAGATGAATACAGTGATAATAAGGGAGAATGCAGACAGTTAAAAATGTCAACACTGTGAAGACCAACAAGCGTGCCAAGGAGGTCTGAGATTAGGAAAAAAATAAAAATAATATTAAGTCATCTGCCTGCAGGCATATTACCATTCTAGCTTGCAGTCATGTTGACTGTTCTGCACTTTTGTAATCATTCAAATTTAATTAACGGCTTAAGGAGAAAATGGCCTGAGCTGATGCTATAATGAGTTGCCGAGGGACATCTTTTTAATAATCATAGTTTGTAACAAAGATGTTGCCAAGTCATAGTCACAAATATAAGCCTTGGGAAGCAACTTCTACTGGCCAGATACTTCACACCGGCCCCAAGGAGTGTTCTCCTTTCTACATCGTCTTCTGACTAAACCAATGATTTCATTGTAACCATCAGTATTAATTAATATCAAGAAACACAAGGAATTTAAAATAAAAAATGTCATTATAATTATTATACTATTCTTGTATTGTGAAACACTTTGTGATATCTGTTCTTGAACAACCTTGAATAACTAATATGTAAACGTTGTCCAAAACCTCTTGATAGTAAAAATGCACTACCAGTGGTGGCATGTGACTTCCTGCCAGGTAAATAAAATGTGAAATGAGAAACCTCTGGAAGAGAACCATAAGTCAAGGGCAGTCTGAAAGAATTGTTGAATGGGCATAGCTATTGATAGCTTTCACGTGACGTCACACTCTTATGGAACCGCCCACCTGGAAGGCAAGAAAGGCTCTCTACCACTATACGCTTCTGAGAAGTTCCTGGTCTCAGTTGCCCCCTACGTGTTTTTATCTGTTTTATTTTTTATTTTTTCAAATGAAATACAGTTGTTGTTTAATGTAATACACTAACCAACGAGGAGACGAGCCTGAGTTTTGTTTCTACAGAATTTAATCCGAGAAATAAAACGGAAAGGAGGGGTTTGTGGATTAATGCAGTTAGACCCTCCGCAGCCCCTGTGACGGGAAACATCGGACTTCTCCTCATCCTGACATCAATTATTGTGTTGACTAAAGCTAAATATTCCTTCCGTTAACTCAAATTACTGCCCCAGAACACTAAAATTGACAGCTGATACTATCCTGATATTATCGCTTGCTAACGCTAACTATGTGCTAACGATGAGGAAGTTCTTGCCCTTCACTTCTCAAACAGCAGCATTATCGACCCAGACCGATCAATAATACATAAAGCTGCCTGTATGTTTGTAGACTTTCATTCTACAGCGGCGTAAGGAGAGGGATTCTCCTCTATTTATCGTCAATATCAGTGAAGTGACGTCCTGGTGTTACGGTTAAAAGAGTGACCATGTTTACTGATGACTTTCAAACATTCGCAACTGAAAGTGTTCTAACAAATACCTCTTTGTTCCGTTTTTGTATTATCATAATGTCAAAATTACTTAAGAGATATGTTTAAATGAAAGCTAAACAAATAGGCTTTCGTCAGGACACGTAACGTACGACAACTAGACTCACTCGGCTGACAGTCACCAGTTAACATGGTAACTCTTTTAACCGTAACACCGACACGGACTTTGCTGTTTCTAGCGATATAAATAGTGTTCCGTGTGCTGTTAAAGTATCGTAACTGCTCCAAACTTAAAGTTTATATTAATATATTAGTTTTGCTATGGTTGTCAGGTGATGTAAACATGTGTCGTTTACAGGAGATGTTAAATTAAAAGCCCGTGATGCAGTTCTACAGGGTTTTCAACAGTGGCCGTTACTTACCTGAGTGTTTTATGCCCTCCAGCCCGCGCTGATGACGTCACTGAAAGCTATGAATTGGTGTAGTAGGTAAAGTAAGCAAAGTAAATGGCGGCTACTGTTTACATCCATAGGCTTTTGTAATAATAGTTTAGAAAAGGTTGAATATACGTTGAACAAATTAATTACTTATTTAAAGCACCACCCAGTGACCCAAATCAAACACACCCACAGACCAGCCAGCGAAGTGTGTGGCTGACAGGTACCAGTAGATGCTCGGTCAAGCGAAGATGCCTTTTCTGGAAGTTTCCTTATGAGGCTACTGTAAATAATGTTGAACGACATGTAGGTTTGTAACGTTACGCTAACTATCCTTTTCATGCGAGGCAAATTGTGGGAGGACTCACATAGTGACTCAATGAGTTGCTTTTTGTTACTAAGCTAGCTTTCATAGCAGATAAAGCTACCTCACATCTTTAACATAACACATGTTAGTGTAGGTGTGGGCTAGAGGAGGAAAAGCAGCTGGAATGCCCTCAAGATGAGAAGCAGAAAAGGTAGGCCTATTTACATGTATTAAAATAATTTGGGGTGAATGTTTTCCAAGGGATAGCTCCTATCAGGCTACTAGCACATTTTGCATTTTATAGTTATGGAAATATAGTTCTAATTATCCATACAGTAAAATATTTTCCTCTGACAAACCCAGTCAAAGTATCATTAGGAACATTATAGCTGCTGGGGCTTAAGTATTTATTTTATTTATTGAATGGATGCCACGGCTGACATTTTGACTTTGCTATCTCAGAAACAGCAAAAATGTAACTTTTAATCTAAAAGGTGGCTCATTCATAGAAAAGGTTCCCAGAAAGTCATGACTGTGTGTGACTGCAATCCAGCTTCCACAATTCACCTTTTCCCTGACATTTTGGCATGAGAATGCAAGCACAGGTGTAAAACTATTATTGTTTTTAAAGTGACTTCATTCCATTTAAGTTAGCAAAACTAACTAAAGATTTTGTATTGGGCCTGCAGGCTTGTCCGCATGTGGACTCTTCTTAAAGCACAGTATTGGTTTATTACTAAGAAATTACAAGTCATATTACTAAACTTAATGCCTTTCTGTAATGGTTTTACTTTTCAAGGTTAAAAGCAAATATACTGTTGGTAGCACCAATTCTGCTTGTCTGCACACCTTCCTGTCTATCTGCCAGTATCCCCTCTCTCTCAGCAGGATCACTCTAATCCTTTCCCAAATATATGACTTGGTCCTCACTGAGATAAGGCATACTGAGAGATGTCAGTGTATCTGTATGAATTAAATGGACTGCAGCTCTATCAAGATCTGCCAGCAGGTCAAGGCTACTCTGCAAAAGGATATGATGTAGCCAAACTAATCTTTCTTCCATACAGTCTTCTCTATACCTCACCCTGTTATCACCAGCCAGCCACACAGAAGTAAGAACACAACAACAACCATATATATTAGGGGTGTGAGTCTTTCAATTTCTTACAATGCAATTTTAATTTTGATTCTTGCTATCACGATCCGATTCAAAATTTATTTTCAATTGAAACCAATTCCTGATTTGCAATAAATTTCCTAATTATTACAAAGGGATGCTTATTCCAGGGACTACTCCATACTGCTGTGCACTTTATTATTTGAGTGTCAAATTATTATTTGAAATTAAAAAAAAAAAAAAAAAAGTACAGCTTTTGTATTTGTAACATTTTTATTAGCATTATATAATAATGTAAACCGACAGAGGAGAACCTAAAACAAAGAACATTACTTTATGCATCACTTGCAAAATACTTTAATAAGAATACCATGTGTGGGCATAACTTTAAAAACAGCTGATGGAACTTGTTATTTTTATTGCCAGTTCAGAACTGGATAGCAGAATGGTATGGTGATGCTGTGTGCGTTTATCAGCAGTTGTTTGCGGTTGTTCACTTATTTTACTTTCCAAAGTATTTGAACTTTAACCCAATTCACTGCTTAATTTTTAATGGCATGTCCAGTCTAATTAAGGCTAACCAAGATGCTTAAAAATAAAACAAATATTTGGTGTATATATTTTCTTGTTTATGAATTGTATAAAAAATGTATCTATGTTGAGAGTAGCTTTTGAGTCTGAGTCACTGATGCTGTGCCCAACATAGCGGCCAATAAGACTGCTTATAAAATGAAGTCAGCCTCAGCCCCATACCCACACCGTCATGAATTGTTGTAGTTTGAAAGGTTGAAAGATGAATTGTTCATGTATTGTTGTTCAGTTGTGTGGGATGTTATTGAAAACGTTTATTTGCATCATTAGGCTATCTGTGATTCTCTGACACTCTGCCAAGAATCTTAAGCCTGTTGACCATCATGACTCTAGCACATGGATGCTTCAGAGGTAAACTCACTTAGACACACTGCAGCACTTCTTCACTGATATGTTGAGTTAATAGAATCAGGTGTATTAGAATGGGTAATTCTGAAGTTGAAAAGGTTCAGGTACAAAAGTAAGCTAGGTGCACATCATTTCTGATTTTGTCGCTGAGTTCTATTTAAAGTCTATGTGACACTGTTTCTGCCAGTGTGACTGAACCAATCTTGATTATGTATCTGGAGCATTGCTTCATATCTGGATGGAGGTGTTAACACAGAAAAAGTAGCAGCCTTTCAGACTTTAAAATGTATTAACCTAGCACGTGGTCATTAAAAGGTAGAGTGTCTTGAAAGCATGACAGTTTCATCAGTGTTCTTTCAGGAATTAGCATTTCTACATCAAAAAGCTTTTTGCCAACAAGGAGAATTCATTAAATATTTTAGCTATAAAGAAAATGTCCCTTTTAGCAAGTGCTTATCTGAAGAGAAAAATAAATATTTAATGTTAGAGATGGCATGAACTATAATTTAATTTTCATGTGTTTTATTATTATTTTCTTCTTTCTCCAACATTTCACAATTTGATGTTTTATCATAATTATCTCTTTACTGCAGATCTCTGGCCTGGGATGTCAGGAGAATTGGGTGCCGGGTTTTATTCACTGTGACCTCAAACAGGTGACTGCCTTTTCTTATTTTCCTTCTTTTTCTGCCACTGGTTACTGCTGTTAGGTAAACTTGTCACAGCATTGCTTTGATTTCTTTCTTTGTACCGTTGCAGTTCATGGGAAAAATGATTTACCCAGGATGTAAAATACTTCAATAATAAGCCTTGTAAATGTTTTATTAGTAAAAGAAAATGGTTCAACACAATTTTGTACGCAAAGGATACACACAATGACTTTTTTGAGTAACACTAACTGTAAACTTAATATTTTCTGGTTAATATAAAAACAGTTACCTACTGACCAAGAGCAGGAGCACTTGAGGCATTGTAAATGAACATGTTATAACAAATGAAGTATGAACTTTCTGAACATGTTTACTCCTTTGGATATTGAAGTTGATTGTGGTGAATCTCGGCACCTTTACGAAAGAAAAATAGTACGTGTGTTTGTGGTTGTGTGTGTGTGTGTGTGTGTGTGTGTGTGTGTGTGTGTGTGTGTGTGTGTGTGCGTGCGTGTGTGTGCATGTGTGTGTGTGAGTGTGAGCGTGTGTGTGTGTATAGAGCATAGACAACTGGAGGGGAAGGAATGGGTGAGTGAGGGATGCCTAAGATGAGAGGCTGTCTGTTTGTGGTTAGAGGATGTGGCAGACTGCTTGTGTTGGGTGATACTTGATCTAATGCTAATGTGCAACTGTGTGTGTGTGTGTGTGTGTGTGTGTGTGTGTGTGTGTGTGTGTGTGTGTGTGTGTGTGTGTGTGTGTGTGTGTGTGTGTGTGTGGGAGGGAGTGAGTTGAAATAGGCAGAGGGGAAGATGGGCAGATAATCCCGTCTGCCTGATGAGATTGAATGCTGGGATTGATTGATCGCCTAATCATAGGAGGAAATGGGCCTGAAAATGAATGGGACTCTGCCCTTGTCTTGCTATGGAGCTGGGTGGTTGGGTTGGAGGGGATGTTAGCTGCAGAAAGACATGGTCTTAATGTGCAGGGGACCTGATTTCATTTGTGTCTGATATACAGTTATACGATCCTGGCTAAATGATCAAATAAAAAAAGGAAGGGGGGGAGCAGAGAAGGGGATGTAAATCAACCTTTATTGCTCGAATATTACTTTTTCATCTCATCTGAAATGGATACTTTGAGAAAAGAGCAAGAATGAAAATTCATCATGAATTTAGAATTGATGGAGCTTTGTGTAGGTGCTGATACCCAATGTCCTGAATCTTTTTGATTGGCTAGTAAAGGGTATTGCTTTATAATTATAATATGACTCATTTGGTTTGAGGTATTTTTATCTTGGCCAAAAGATTTGTTTGGTCACATTTTCAGAGCTGGATGAATCGATTTTAAAAGAGCCAGCAGATCATTTACTCTTGCTGCTACATTGTCTCGACCCTTATTGCCACTTGCTCAAAATATGGCAAGGTTTCTAAAAAGGAACTGGTGTCACTCCTGCAGAGTGCACTTTTTTGTTTTTAACCTCAGCATAGACTTTCATGTACCAGATTTGAAATGTTTTGTTTGTTTTTCTAGCAAAATCTTATCCATGATACATTAAGATGTTTTGTTGTGGCCCTCCTCTCTGTCTCCCTCTGGTGAGCAGGCTGCTCTTGTTGGTGGCTGAGTTGAAGGTTGTTGTGATCCAGAGCTTAACGCCTGAGAGTGGGATGACTGAGGAGGAAATGAGCAGCCCGTTCAAAGAAGTGAAGGCACTGTGGGCTAAATGATCAATGGCATTGATCAGACAGTCAATCCGGGAGTCTATATTCTTCTCTGTTTACACTCTCCCATTGCCACTGTGTTAAACAGAGCGTGCTCTAAGCAGCCACCTTAGGGACCCTCTAAGAGCTGGCCTCACACCCATCATTGATTGACATGTCGATTATCATGGAAGCTGTTGACAGCACAGTTGTTGGCCATCTTAAACATTAATGATGATGGGGGGTTGTGGCCTCAAGTTTCTCTTGACTAAGAGAGAAATACATTTGTTTCCAAACATAGAACCTCTTACATTGAACTAAAAAGCAGTAAAATGGGCTTAGCAAAAGAAACTGAATGATTACCTGTGATGAACCTGCATGTGAAGTTAAAGATGGTCTGTGATTGTACCATCTCCTTTTGTCTTGATTATCTGTCATATTTTAAAAATTTGTTTTATCAAAGGATTAAGAGACAATTCCTCTCAAGATTTTCAAAGCTGACAATAGTGGCAGCATCAACCTTGACATGAAGTGTTTGTCTTTGTTTCTTTTTTTTTTCGGTTATCACTCTGTACCTTAAGCTGCCGGCTTCCACAGGCTGCTTGAGGTTGGTCAACATATTAAAAATTGTGCGGCCTCTTAACAAGATTGCCTTTAATCTTTTGCCTCCTCCATGTCACCTCGAAATGTGTGCAGGCTGATATGATAATGATGTGGACCTGTCCAGGGTATTAGAGTTAAGCTTGCTGATTAGGCGGGACATCGATTACTCTATCACTCAGACCTGACCAAGTCTTAGTATCTAGGTGGGAGGTGGGTTGGATGGCGGGGGTTGAGGGAGGTTTGGCAGCCACTCTGAAGGACTGACCTCACTTAAATTGAAATCACAAATGTACTCACAAATAAAGACTTAGAATTCAACACATTTGATACACAAACATTGTGTGTCACTGAATGAGCCCAATGTGATTTGGAACTTTAAATAATGTCAAGTAACTTGTAAAAAATGATCTTTAGTAAGTTGCCATTAGTTCTTAAAAATATCCTAAGCCATTTCTATGCCTGTGTCAAATCTCTCTTGTAGCAGAATCAAACTTTCTCACTGAATGAATGACTAAAATACTGATTGACGAATGTTTCAATCTTATGAAGACAAGATACGAGTAAGCAGTAACAAGAAAATTGTTGTTAAGTAACTGGGCATTCAAAATTGAGTTGTCATCTGTGGAAGAGAGGTCGGCACCTGTAACACATCAATATGGTGAATTCATACAAATGGAGAGTCACAGGTGCTTTGTAAATAATAAGAGGGTTAGAGAAATGTAGTAAAGATAGAGACAGAGGAAAGGTTAGCCTGAACACTGTATATTTGAATCCCTGAACATTAAGGTTCACAGCTCCAGGAGAGCCCAATTAAAAAGCAGAGCATAGGCATGCATCTGGAGAAATACATAATTTGCTGCAAAAGCCCATAGCTTTTATCAGACCAGTGGGAGCCTTTACTTTTGCACACAGGGAATCAGAAGACCTGATTTTTTTTTTTTTTTTTTTTTTTTCAAATATTTGCCTTTCACTCAGAAATAGGGTATTTGTGAACAACCAGAAGATAAAATTACATGTTTCTAAAACACGTAAATAAGCAGAAAGTAAACTAACACTTCCACTTTAAAAACAATAGTATTGCACACTTAAACATGATAATACAGTCAATGGGACCTCCTGAACAATGGTCCCTCATTATTACAGCCGTAATCCATTCCTCATATGTACTTTCCCTCAAACAAAAACTACACAGACGAGAAATCCTCAATTATCCCTCACAAAGCTCCATTTTACTCCAATTAGCTGCTAAATCTATATGTGTGGCGATTTAATGTAGGGATTGAGTGAGGGGCAGGGGGTTCATCTAGACTTCCTTGTTTACTGAAATAATTGATATTATCAGATTGTTGGTGATTAATGGGCTTACTAAAGAATACCAGGGCTTAGCAGCTCTGTCTGAATGCAAAGCTCTAAGATTGTATTGTGTGGTTCTCTGGAGTCAACCAATTACTCTGTTGAGTTAGGCTTGGCTGTGGAGTAAAGCTCATTCAAGAGCTCTCGCTTTAGATATACTGTAGTGGCATTGCCTTATGTTAGGCCAAATATTGATTATGTAGGGCTTGAGAAACTTGATTGAAGCAGACTATAGCATGTTTATACTGATGTAGAACGAACAACTGTGGCTTCAGGTTGAGAGGCAATACAGCAAAGATTCAAATAAAAAAATAAAATAGATCCAATTACTGATTCAAAATGTCAATACTTGTTGAGTGTTTGGGTACCCCAATTTTTTTTTATAGTGAGGCAGAAACAGCAATCACCTTGCCCCTCCCCATTATTTAAGCTGCATATACAGTATAGACACAGTGTTGTGTTCAATACGTATATGATCACACTTTCTCTAAATGAAAGGCTTCTTGATGATGATTGGAGTACAGGTTATAGGAATTGGAAAAAACTGGTAACAACTATAAGTTGTAATGAGTTCAGCTGAACAACATGGGAGATGCAGTTTTTCAACTCACTGAGCCTCCTTAGAACTATTAATAATGAAGCAACATGCTGGTTTGTACAAACTCTCGTTCATAAAAGTGGCTTTTATTTGATCTAAAAGACCTTTTTACCTGTCTGTTCGCTTTTCTATTCTGCTGGAGTTTTTGAAAGGCACAGTGGGATTTCCCTTGTCACTTGTTGAGGACTTTTTAGTTACTCGTGTTGGTATATATGGTACTTTATGTGTAGGGCTGCTGAGATTATATGTTAGAAGAGTGGCACTGCAGCGAACATCTTGTAGACTTACAGCAGAGATGGCTGAGTTTCTTTGTCTACGAGATAGACCGTTAAAATTCAGTCATAGTTAAGGAATTGACACAGCAGATGTAAGAAGTAAGAGACAAAGGAAAGGCTGAAATTGATAAATAATTTATCTGTAGTCTGTAGAAGGGTCAAAGTAAGAATATTTTGGCTTTATTGCAGACTGAAAAAGAGACCACTATATATATCATGAAAGTCTTTGGAGGGAACCAAACTATCATTCACTGTCTACCTGTCTGTCTTCCCTTATTTACAATGCTGATTGATAGCTCTTTCTCCCGCTCTCTGTCACTGCAACTGTGTTTTGCTGCCTCCTTTTTTTCTGTCTCCTTTTGGTTCTTTTTCCTCTTTTGCTCAGCTTCTATTGCTCTCTTTGTGTCTCTCTGCAGACCATGAGCTGATATCATCCTTTGAAAGGGTAATGATCCCACTGTGTTGAGATTATGTATGTGTGCTGCACAGTGTAATGGCCTGGCTTTTTATTGCCTGCCGCATACTAATCCCACAACTGAAGGAATGAGATGACACCTGCAGGGAGCTGTGTGCGAGCTGCAACCTTACATGAAAGAATGGCCATTAAAAATGATCAAAGAAATTACTGCACTCGGCTGCACAACACTGCTCTCACGCCCGACTAGGTGTACATCCATCTGCCCCTACATGCACACGCACAGGCAGGCACACACCTACACAAATACTCATGCACACACAGACTCGGACTAATTAGTATCTCCCTCTGATGGATATTTTCCAAGTGATCCTCTGTGGAAATGTCCTGCGCATAGTTGCCTAAGGCTCTCTGCAGATGATGCACCCACGCTTGCAGATAGGAAATGGAGGACATGCGTGAACTCAAAATGTTAGTCTGTTCTCCATTCCCCCTACCACAAATTATTCATGGACATATTACCACAAGTGTTTTCTATCTGAAGTTTTGTTAGACCTTCATTTACTGAGTTTGTTTTCGCTTTTTTAAATTGCATTCGTTCTAATTGTTTGCCATTTTGATTAAAATACAGTTTACTCTTAAGAGAGTAGAATCTCATCTGAAATTTGTTCTTACAATTGGCACAGTGGTGAAAATGTGCAGCCGAATCAAGGTTTAGCCTATTTCTTCTTACCTGGCTTTCTGATATTTTGCCCTTTGAAAAGCAACACTGCATCAAAATATTTTTTACTGGCTGTTACTTTCTACATCTTCTAATGCTGTCGTTTGCTCGACCCTGCCCTTTGTTGCTCCTGATTGTGCATCTGCCTGTCCCTGCCCTCTTCACCAGGGGCAGCACCTTCACTGTATGTCCATTCTGGAAAGTGACATGTTGGGTGACAGGCTGCTGCTCTTATCAGAATGCTCTCTTTGCCGGCTAGCAGGTGACATTTCTCTGTAGTAAGTTCACTTTGCCTTATTGAAAAATTCCTGTCTTTCGGGCAAATGAACGTTATTTATTTACTCTTTCACCTAGTTGAATATCCCATTTAGAATGGCAACAACAATAATAATAATAATAATAATAATAATAATTACAGACAGATCTAGCTTATGGCAAGTGGGGTACATTGATGAAGAAGTAGCCCCTGCAGATTTAAAAATTACTAAATATTAATGTTATGAGAAGTTACTGCAGTTAATTAGATTTTTTTTTGACTGCAAAGAGCATAGGCTTGCCAACACAGACACAATGTGGTTATCTCAGGGATCCATTTTACAGAGGGATTCTTTTTTCATACTCCTCCTTTCTCCCTGAGAGCCCCCCCCCCCCCCCCCCCCCCCTTAGTGGTCCCCTTTAGAACCATGCGACTCTATGGTTTGGTGGGTAATTTCACTGCCTTTTCATGTTTTGGAAGGCGAGGAATCCTCCTCCATTAGGTAGTGTTATCTTGTGATGTATGATGTATGCACAGAAAGGCATCTGATGTTTATTCATGACTTTCAAGGCAATGCCCCAGCTAAGCCCTCTGATTTCCTTTTAAGGAACAAAACTACGTGAGATTGAGACTTCAGTTTTAAGGCACACAGACCATCCTGCGGCATGTCTTCTACGTTTTTCTTCCCCTCTCTCTCTATCCCTCTAGTCTAACACATGCATTCTAACGCTCTCATCTTTCACCCACAGCTCCCTTTTTTTTATCTCTTTTAAATCCTCCCTCGATATTTTTTCTGTCAGATTTAATTTATTTGACCCTTAGAAAAAAGATCACATGCAGTTATTTCCTTCTGATTTTACTGGGCTGTCTCCCCATCTAGCCTCTGTGCTTAACTAAGGACTTTGATGAAGAGATGAATTTAGACCGTTTTTCTAGTAGGCTGGCATGTTAATGAGACACCATCACTGTGAGACTAAAAGGCCCTCTGGTCACACCAGCAGACACATGCTCAGACACACACACACACACACACACACACACACATATGAAAAAATATACATACATACATTTACATTTTATGTGAAACAAAGCCACGGTCATATTGATTTCTACATCTCCTACCACACTTAGTCACTTTACTTAGGTTATTACAAATGCGAACAATCTGATGTCTAAGAAAATCTGTCATAATCAGTAGTTGTCACAACTACAAACCAACAGCTTGTTTTTGATTTTGTTTTTAAGTCCAGTTTGTTATAAAGTGAACATAACTCACAGAGCCAGTCCCTATTTGTCTTGTAAATTACCTTTTAATGGTAATAAAACCAAATCTATCCATCATACTCGCACAAGTTCATGCAGGCCTTTGATGGGACTCCTCCTATGAACAAATGGTATCTATTAATATTCTGAATGACCAACCTTCAAGAAGCACATGCATCATGAGACACCTATATGCTTGAGGAGCCTTTAACATACACATTTATGACGGACAGTCATGCAGTGTAGGTGGGTGTTTTTGTTTGAATATTTTTGGGCTGACTTCCTGTCTTTGGGCTGACTTCCTGTCCAGGCTGGAGACTGTATTGCCACCAGTCAAATCTACTATTGCTGCTGCCTACATGTTTTTTGTAATACCTGGATGCCTGTTATGAGGACTGCGACCACTGAGAAGGAGCAGATGCTGTATATTAACCTGGAAAACTCTAGTACTTATTCCTGTTTACCTGGCATGTGTTTATTTTCAATAAAAGCCTAGGACGGACGTGTCTTTACCATCATACCTGATTAAATGTTTCATGATGCATTATATTTTTGGGATGAATTGGAGCCTGGAAATGCAAATGCCTGCATTTTGTATTTAACATTTGTGCAAATAATGATACGCTCTTGCCTTTAGTGGTAGATAGTCTAACCTTATATCATAAATAATGCAAATGTAACAACCTCTGCAAATGCCAGAGAAAATGAGGTAGAAAGGAGGAAGAGGTGCAAGTGAGCAAAGGAGTAGAGAGCAGGAGCTAGCATAACTAACTGATTGTTGTGCTGTCAAATTGATTTGCATGAAAAAGGCTATCCTAATTGCTCACTTAGCTGCAACATACTGATAATACAGAGCAGGATTATGAAAGGACATGGGGGAGCTTTTATTAAGAAGGATTTCCTGGGTGTCTTTGAGAGATGCACCACCACCTTCTGTTTCTGTGAGGGGCCTTTCAAAGCAGTGTGTCTGTCACCTTCTCCTGGCTGACATGACATATCCATCATGCAGATGCATACAAATTGCTGTCTCAGCATCCATTACCATTTAAATCATTTCTGAATTGTATTATACTATCTTATCATTTATACTATAAGTATAGGTGAAACCAAATTAATATCTCTTCCCTTAAATGTGCAGGATGAAAAGCCTGAAACAAATACAAGACAAAGCCTGAGGGTATGTTGATGCAATGATTTTTTAAACAGAATTGGGGATGACACAATAGAGTCAGCCCACAGTTCAATACCAATCTTGTTTTTTTGTCACAGTTTTAGAATCGTTTCAAATGGCCCGCATCGTTGGAGTGGGGGTGGGGGGTATTCCATTCTTAGGAGGCAAATTTGACAGGAACAGGGGTTAAGGAAAAAAACTAAAACTATTTCCTTTTCAGTTGCTTTAAAACTACATTTAAAAGTTTCCACCTTAAATCAATCCCACAGAAACGGGTCGTAAAGCGTTGATATTTCGGGCGTTTGCAGGCATCCCAGCACATGGACTCACAGGCAGCCACAAACAGAGCCAATTCAGAGAGAAAAAATGCATGGAAGCTTATTGTACGCCAAACGGTAAAAAAACAGAATTCAGAAGTGCGTTTTAAATTGTATTTTGCTTGCTTTATTGTATTATAATGTATTGTATTGTATCTTTGTTATTCCATTGATCTTTCTTTCTCTTCCTTCCTTCTCTTCTTCTTTCCTTCTGTTAGTCCTTTATTAACGTTTAATTGCATTCTGACATTTACAATTACTTCAAGCATCATTGAATGCACTGACAACCTAAACAAGACCTAAAAGTACAGTTTGAATCAAATATAACACATGTTATAACTGAGATATTTGTAGTACAGAAGGTAACAAATAAGACCGCCTTACGAAGATAGCAGTTAGTTACAGAAAGTAACACGCTTTAAAAAGGACAGGCAGGTAAAAGCACAACATTTTTGATTGTAGTTTAAGATGGTTCTTCCTGATGCTGCCAATGGCGGTACCCCCTTTTCTTTCCTTTATTTCTTTTCTTTAATAATAAATGATGGATGTTTCAAATTACCAAACAGTGGTGGGAAAATCCAATTTTCCTGAGCCTTGTAGGGAGGGTATAAAGAAGAGTTCTGTATCGAAGGCCCTTGTTTTTCGTTAATATTTGCAGTGGGACCCTATTGAATGATGTAATGTGCCATGTGATAATGGCCCTTATGTGCCTTTAACAAATTATCTAGTTCCTACTGGTGAAGACATCTTGCAATGAGTTGTCGGAGGTATTTTCTAACCAGAAGTCTGTGTATTTTAAATGGATTGTCTTCCTTTGAGTTGGGTGTGGTTAAGTACAAGAGGTGTAAATACATTTACATGCTCATTCAGGGCTCGACATTATAACTGTCCCGCTGTCCCAGATGAATGATTGATAGAGTCCGGGCTAGCTGATTGCACGTTCAGCTGGCCCGCTTGGGCCAGTTATAATACTGCCTGAAAAAAAAATACATAGTAACATGTTCTCAATTTCACAGCACTTTCCTGTCATAACGGTGTTTTGTCAGTAATTATTTTTAAACGTCACGCTAATAACTGCTACAGCATCAACGTATCATAAGCGCTCAT
This sequence comes from Labrus mixtus, assembly GCF_963584025.1. NCBI lineage: Eukaryota > Metazoa > Chordata > Actinopteri > Labriformes > Labridae > Labrus > Labrus mixtus. The sequence goes on along the minus strand of NC_083612.1, from coordinate 21,612,810 downwards.
GCGCGCGCTTGTGTGTCACAGTTGAAAGGCAGCCAACGACTTCACTGCTGTCCCTCCCGCTCTTGCTCTCGCTACACTTGAATTGTGCACTCGCACACAGATTTTAGCGCAGGTTTTCTCTGATAAAAAACACGTTTGGTAAAACGGTTTTAGAACCATCAGATCCCAACAAAAGCTGAGCTTAAATCAGCATACAAAGGAAAAAAATCACCAGAAGAGTCGAGAGTGACAGCAAGGCATGACGAAAACAGAAAGGAGAAAAGTTTCAGCCACAGTGACAGACAGCTGGAGGAGCTGGAATACGCTGCAGCTAAATTTCCCCTTAAAGTTAAAGACTAGATCCTGGTAAAGATAATAGTTATTCACAAAGCATCTTAGCCATTAATAGAGCTCCTAAAGTAAAGATCTAAGGATGAAGAGTTTCTCACAGAGAAGAAAGAAGGAGAGAAAGGTGATCATCACAATTGCAGATCTATCACAGCCTCATATTAATATCAGTCAGATTAAGTAGACTCTTACAGTTACCAGCATGGTGAATAAACATGAACTCATAAATATAAGAAAAATACAAAATATTTTTTATAACTAGAGCTCAATTAATTAAATAAAAGTTGTAATTTAATCTTGCATCAGAATGGTTCAAGAGTAAATTGGTGACTGTTCGAATCAAAAGTAACGTTCCTGGGCCAGCGGTTACAATGGTCGGGCCAGTGATCTTTGAAAACCAGTGGCCCGGAGGGCAAATTTAGCTTAATGTCAACCCCTGTCATTAATTTACTCCAATTATACATGTTCATGAGCAGATTTTTATGAGATGTGTTGATCAGCACAATCATTGTCCTGAATAGCTTAGTTTTTTAGCTTGATGCTAACACATCCTGGAAAATGAAGTTAACAGGCTAACAGAATTATCATTGCAATAATTTTGATTTAGGAAACGATCTATTTGACTTAACATAGGTTACTTAATAAACAATCCCATATGCTCTCTCTCACTCATACCTATAGGCATATCATTCCTAAACTGTGTGGAGACAAACCTAAAATACTGGTTTTTGTCTTACTAGTCTGATCTGCTGCTTTGTTCTACCTTGATAAACAGTTAATGTTCTGATCTTGGGACACTGCATGACTCGCGTTGGACGTATCCCTTTGCTGCCAATCGAAGCTCATTTCTAAAGGAGCAAATGCGCGTGTGTAACTTATAAGGAGAGTCAATATAGGCCCAGGTTTGAATTCTAGTGCCCAAGACTGGAAACACATCACCAATCACCAATCAGTAACTTAAGACACATAGAATGTTTTAAATCTACATTTCTGTTGCAGATTATACATTTTACTTAATATCTACATAATATTTACTTTGCTCTTGTAACATTGTACATGCATGTATAGCCTTTATTTAAAACTAATTAAAATAAATAGTTTTGAGTCAATTTCTGCCATTCTTCTTGTGGGGAGTGGTTGGGCAGTTCCCAGACACCCTCTATTGACCAGCCGCCACCGACCAGCATGCACACTAGAGCTGCTCTGACTCCGGGCGAAGCTGACGTGACACCAGTAGTGGCTGAACTGAACATCTGTTTAGTAAGTCTGTGAGAAAAGTGTAGAAAGTGTCAAAACTTCACTAAATTATTCTTTATCTTTTTCTGTATGTGCTGATATTCATATCAGTTCATGGATACGTTATATTGATGATTGTTGCTGTTTTTTGTGGTCTGGTGCCTTGGAGGATTTTTAAGTGATGTCATACTGTACAGTGTTTTTCCAACATAGGTGTGAAGCTTTTAAGAAAATAACATGAGAACAGCTTATTGACTCTGCCTTTAAGACATTATCAAATATCCTGCATATACTTTCTGTTCAGATGCGTTCGGTCATGAGTTATCTATTTCAAGCTGATTTACAACTTAAGACATTTTAATATTCAGTTTCAGAAAATTGCCCTTATTTTACAGTTACACGTGTCAACACAGGAGTAGACGCACAAAATCAACTTCACCTGCTACAAAAAAACACTTCTAAGACGTAAAATAATGTCACACACATTGGTTGTTCCAGTAGTTTCTTAAACATCGTTTATTCAGCCTGAATTGAGTACACAAGTACAATTCATTGCTTTGGTAAATAATAGTTGAGCGTTAAATAGGATATTCAGAAAAGGCACTGACAAATAAACAATGTGGTGAAGTAATTCATAACTCCGTCTTGTATTGTTTCACTTTTAGCACAGAATATCTCCAAAGTACAACAGAAACATCTTGAGGATACTCTCTCCCCATCAGACCTCATTTGTTAATTGTTAATGTAGCTTTATAATTGTGATTCAGTCATGGTCTGGGAATTTTGACAGCATGAGAGGATGAGAGCATTTCTTTAGTTATATGGTTGATATTCTTTATGGTGGGTTGTGTAAAGACAACACCTTTGGTATCATGATACTTTGTTGTCATGAATCTTGAGGCATTCGGGTTAACCCACCATTACAAACATTTCTATATATATAAACAGTCTATGTATATTTATGTATAGTGTCACAGATAAATGCTTGTTCAAAGTAACCACATTTTTTGGCCTCCAGGGACATCCATGTTTCCTGTCACTGCTTTACTTCAGAGAGCCGTTTCTCCTCAACCAGAAGACAGCTAGTTTATTTCACGAGTGTTTAGATGAATCTGTTTACTCTTTCTTATCTCTGTTCCTCGTCTCTGTCTTCTGGATGTTTGTGTTGTTAATTTCTCTCATTCTGTCCCACAGTAACTTCAATTACGGCCAATCCTGGTACATGTGTCTCTGTGGTGTCCCAGTATACATCAATCTTAAGTGTGACCATTTATAATGCTTCTCCCCGGGGCCCTTGATGCCGTGGTTTTGTTTTTCATTGAGATTATAGTTCACTCTTTCTACTGTCTTTGCGCCACCACTCATTATATTCTGCCACTATATGTCATTCAAATGGGCAGATCGTGCCCCAAAATGATTTCCCCTCCGCTCCCTTGAGCCAAAATAATTTGAGCAACAATGACTTAAGTACATCACACATTGTTGTTGTTTGAAATATTCTATTTCCCTGGTTAGTAGATTGCATTTCCATCTAAGTATATTAAGTAAGATTACTGATCAATGTAGTCGGATACATTTGGAGTAAATATTCCAACATGCCTTAATTCTTTCCTTAGGATGAATCGGCCATTCAGTCTCTCATCCTCGTGAGTTTTCATTAAGATTGACATTGTGTTTCATTCATCATAGTAAGACAGGTCTTCGCAAAACGTATGCTCTCACTAATGCTTATGTATATATGGTCTGCTGTTCTTTATTCTATAGTCTCACTAAATGTCATCTTGAACCTGTTTGTGTCTTACAAGTTCTTTTGTAGAAGTTCTCATCTCAACTTGTCACAACCTTTTACTGTAGTTTAACTTTGTTCTGGCCATTAGGGGGACATGTGGAGCTCACTCTAACAAGTCCAACATTACAAAAGAGCCATGTCTTGTTTTTAGTTCATTCAGAGATTGGCTGATATTCCCATCTGTTGTATTGAGAGGTATAGGGAGACATAGGCATTATGTCCTAATGAACCATTACCTTGGAGTAAACAAACAAGAAAAGCTGCAGATCTATAGAAAGTTCCTAGAAGTAAAAGGCAAAAAGAGCCGAAGCAATTCTTCAGACTTTCACAAAAAACAAGTTGAATGTCTTTAGCTTCTGGAGAAAAAATGAAAATGGGTGTCAAGGTCCTAATTACCAGCCTCTTGTGTCAATCATTTTTAAATAAGACCTCCAGCTACAGGATTCCTGTTCCTTTAGACTTTTTATGTAAGACTGGTCATTTGTATGGAGCAGGCTTTGAAGGTTAGCCTGAATCCTCTAACTAGGTCTCCTGAGTTACACAGACAGGACAGAGTAGAGAGTTATGCTAGGTAAATTGAGATAATCAATAAATGCCTGTTTAAGACTTTGCAGTAAAGCCATGCAAAGTTATACATACAGGGAACAGACTTAAATATATATTTTTAGCTTACAACAACATGTAGATTTCATTGTAACTTGACTTGATATGTAACGGTTGTGAGAACTGTATATGTTTTGAACATTTAAAAAGACAGTGGACAGCTTTGCTGGCTGGTGAGCGGAATCAGCCTATTTTCACCATGTTCAGCCATGATCGCTGACCGGCCAGTCCTCTCCAGTATACCTGATTCTGTGCCAATCACAGATTTACAGACTTTAGCCACACGTCTCCTGCAATGGGCACAGCGACGCAAACCCTAACTCGACAGCCACACACGCAGGCTTACATGTTGGCAGTTAGGACGTGAGGTGCCCATCGGCAAAGGTAAAAAAAACATTGACCTATTGGAGGATAAACAGGGCTGTTTCCCAGCAATCGCTTCTGTTGCCCATTAGTACCTTTATCAGTTTTTGTTTCGCATTTGCGGTTTCTATGCTTATGTGTGCCCTCCCCTTGTCTCTCTGTTGCTCCCCAGGAGGGCGTGCGATTAAAACGTTTGACCTGCTGTGAGACATATTACTTGACAGGAAAATTATAGATTAACGCCTATAGATAATGGATATAAAACAAATTGAAAACTCTAACCGCAAATACTGTTCACCGAGCCAGCAAGAAAGACAGAAGCAGAAACTGCAAGCAATAGCTTAATGACTTAATCACCAATTGTAGCTTTTTGTTCCTTCAAGAGTCTGGGAGAAATGCAGCAGAACAGAGCTAACATCCCTGTGCAGAACTTACTTTAAATGTATCTATCAACAACTAGTGGTTAGACTGCGCCCCATGTATGGAGGCTGTAGTAGGCCAACCTCCCTTGGTTTAAGTCTGATCCGCAGCTCCTTTCCTGCAGGTCATTCCCAACTCTCTCACTCCTTGATTGCCTACTCTATCCACTGCACTGTACAAATACAGGCATAAAAAAATAAGGCTTTGGGCAAGTGAAGGCATCAACTTTGGGCCAGGCTTTAAGAGCGCAGATGCAAAACAGCACCTATTTTTCAAGTCACTACTTTAACATATAGCATATCAAAACAGGCACTTTAACTATTAAGTGTGTGTGGTGGGTGACAAAGCTGGGGTGTAAGAGGGGTAGTGTTAACTGTCTGCTGGCATAATAAGGGAGTTAGCTGTCAGAGAAATGCATGTAATGGCTCCCTTGCCAGCTGCCCGGTTCAGGTCCTGTGGGACACAGCACAGACATACCATTTCTTTCACACTGTCTCATTGCTTTTTCTCTCTCTCTCTCTCTCTCTCTGTCTCTCTCTCTCTCTCTCTCTCTCTCTCTCCAGCCCCTATCTTTCTGTCTTTCTGTCTCTCTGTGTTATCTTCTCCATCCCCTCGCTTTCTTTCCCTTTTTCCTTTGTTAAACTCTGACCTGGATAGGGACCATGGCAGGCCTCTCATATCTATGTCTCTTTCTATCACTCAGACAGTAAATCGTACACATGCCACCAATCACTTGCACACACACACAGAAGCTCACTGAGTCAGAATACAGTACTCAGGAGGGGCTTTCAGTGACCATATCCCACAGGATGGCCTGCTCTATTCAACATGCAGTGGGTTTCTCATGGGCAGTCAAGTCTACCATTGCTGAAACACTGAAAGAGACTGAAGCATCTCAATAGACCAGCCACTCGCCCAGTATGAATAGTCACATTCTGATGGCACATCTTTATCTCTCTGACATCCCTTGTATGCTTTAAGGACTGTTCTGTTAGGAAGGAGTTCACAGTCGACTTCATTGTGGACGTGTTCAAGTGCAAGGTACTCTGGTAGTTTCACTGATAAAGGCTTTCATCTTTCACATTAAATCATGACATTGGTGAAGACATAACCAAGATTATTTTAGAATTCCCAATAACTATTCATTTTAAATCTTAGTGTTGCTGATGTGCAGCGGCACAGCGCTACCTTCAGTTTCAAGATTTCACACATTGCTAATTTTGCTCTTTTGCAGAGTTTCCTTCTTCTCCTCTCTCCCTTTGCTCCCAGCAAATCCGGGAGGATTCTTCCCTGGAGGCTTGCCATGATGACAGTTCTTTCATCAACCATTACTGCGGGTGTTAATGGCATCCCCATGCTGACTTTTAAGACTGATTATCATATTTCGTAGGTTGATTGACAGTTGACCTTCACACTAGTTTATGGAGAACCTGCTAGATTCAGCTGGTCACCTCGATCGCCTCAGTGACAGGGTATTAATACTAATCTGATTGAATTATCAGGAACCAATTCATCTGCAGACCCTAGAAAAGACACTTGTTAGGCTTTTGTGTGATTGTTGGCATGTTTAGAGTTTACTTGGCCCAGGCAGGCCGTGAAAAAAGCGAAGGTACATGGATTTCACTGTGTGATAAACCAGTGAGGCGTCATGGTTGTGCAAATGCTCAGTTAAGGTTAAGAGAAGAAAACGTGATATACAGTTGACTTACTAGTGCAAGAAATGAGACAGCATTTGTGTGAAATATCACATAGCATGACTGTACTGCATGCTGAGGAGACTTTACTGATGTCTTCTGGTGGAGAGTATAATCATTTTTTTAATATTATATTTATTTGAAGTAATTCTGGTCATTAAAAATCAGTTCCTTTGCCTCTATCATTTGCCTTTTCTCTGTGATAATTTTAAAAATAACATTGAAAAGCACAGCAGTAATTAAAAATGGCTTTCCTGAAGTTGTGAACCTCAATGTACGAAAGACGTAATTGTGCCCATTAAAGCCTGGCAGACCCAGAATGTATGGTTTTACAGGTTTAGCTTAAATTTAAATAAAAGTTCAAAGCGTTTTAAAAAGGCAGGCTGGATTTAAATATATAATTATTAAAAAAACACATCTTTATGTATTGTATAATAATAATAAGATTCTGTGTTTAGTCTAATTTTTCTGTATCTATAGAAAATACTATGGTTTGGTATTGGAACAAACAGTAAGTGTCTTTGTGGGAAGTCGTCGTAAACTCCATCTGTCTGCTCTTCAATAAATTCAGTGATGAGGCTTCAGATTAAAGTAGTCATTCAGTTACTAGTAAAGTTTGTAACATATCACTTTCCTGTCACAGGTACTTCAGTGTTTTCTGTCATTGGTAGAACTCGTAACATCAGATTCTGTCTTTCTTTCTCTTCCAAATTGACCTCTGTGATTATGATTGATAATTAAACATTTTACAGGAGGTTGAAAAAAGTAGTGTTTGTTTAGAGAAAGATAACATTCTCAATCCATAAAGCTTGGCAGAGCGGCCCACAGCAATATGACCTCCTGCTGAGCTGCATAATAAAAAGTCCCCTGCATATTAATATCTGCTCTCTGCATAATGTCTACACCTTATGACAGACTTGGAAATACTCTGACGCCTCACTTGTGGTGCTTAACCTTTGGTATGCTTCACTGTGGTTATTTACATCCACATTCCCTCATGGGGGAGGGGGGGGAGGGATCTCCCCTCACCCTGGTCTCACCCAGGTCAACCCCTTTGGCTCTGGCTGCCAGCCTTTTTCCCACACTCACAAAATGACGCTCCTCCTTGGCAACGCGCGGTGGAGGTGTGTGATGCCAAACGAGTTCCTCGTTACCTCCCTCCCACTCGGTTGGTAGAGGCGTTTGGAAGAACTACAGCGACATCTGCATGTGCCATGGTAACAAAGCGCCAGGCTTATACCCACCCACACTGGGCTTCCCCTGCCAGCCTGCTCCCCGTCTGTGCTGCCCCTCCTCCTCACCTGCGGCAATCATTTCTCAAATTACTAAACATAGCTAATTGTGGGAGGCGTGAAGCTCACTTCATTTGAATATTCTGGCTGGGGGGGGGGGGGGGGGGGGGGGGGGGGGGATTTGCCTTGCATAGGGGAAGAATTAAGCAAGGATTTCTGGAAAAAGGGAATATCTGCAATTAGACTCAAATGTCTCTGTGGGGAAATACATTTTTGCCAGGGTATTGTTGTTTTCTGTGCAGTTAAAGTTGAACCTCACCCAGGCATTTTCTTTTAAAATAACATTCATTTTGGCTCCTTATTTTAAATAAACATTTGTCTTTGTAATTCTTTTAGCAGACTCCTAAAGAAGCAGGATTTTGGCTCTCCTTTTATACTATAAAATTGGATTTATCTTGACATAAGATTAATTTAAGAGGCGATTGTTGTGCAACTCTCAAAGTGCTATAGTCCCTCAGTGTGTTTTTCATCAATAACTTTATCTGCCTGTATGTTATGTGTTGTGATTACTTGCCAATAGTTAATCCAAATATCATGGGCCTTGTTGTGATTTACAATCGTCGGGTCTGGTTGAGGGATTTGTTTTTGGGGGTGTTAAAGTGAGGAACAATTCGATTTTTGTGTATGGAGATGTTGTGAAAGACAAAAAAAGAGAGGAGGATATTCCTATCAAGGCAGTTTGATTTAAGTCACTTATACTTTATCCAGCCTGTCTCGCACTTGTTCTGAGTAGTCATCTTCAATCTTCTTGCCTTCATTTATGAAACATTTAAACCCCAAAAACTTGAAGCGATCAAATGATGAACTTCTCATTTAACCAAGGTTTTTTCTATTCGCAATCTAGCGGATCAATGCAAATTGTTCCAATTTTATTTTTTCTAATTTCAGTTTCCTTATCAAATCCACAAACATCCATTAGTTCTATATGAACAGACATTCCCTGTATGTGAGAAGGTTCCTTGCACAGATTGAAAGGTGCTCAATTAGTCCGTGTCGGAAAGGTTGAGCACCCTGACTTTTTAATTAATGTTGAATTAAACGAATTGGCAGGTTGCCAGAAACCAGGCACACAGCTTGAAGATTGTCATCGCATAATGAGCCGCTTTTTTATATTTCATGCTTTTCTGTTTCCAGCCCCTCGCTCTCCGCTGCCATTTGCCTGTATGCTTTAGCGATTTAATGATATGCAAATGAAATATGCATAAAACCATTCTGCTGCAGGATGATTAGGCACAGAGGACATTAGCCAGTGCCCGCCACAGTGTCTGTTGTCTCCTCTGCATTCCGCTTCGACCAAGCGCCAACACCACCAATCTAAGAAAGATTGATTCTGCTAATGCACTTATCATAAGAATACCGCAAATAAAATCCAATTTTGAGAGAAATTAGATTCCAGAAAGGTATCTTCTCGCTCCAGTTTTGTAAGATCCAACACCAGGAGAGGCAGATGTCTTCATACGTGATAGTTGGTGCTCTAGAGAGCAGGCAGAGACCAAAGAGAGCAAGCTTTCCAAGAGGGTGCATTGAACATCACTGGCAATGCAGGAGCTTTTCTCTGCTTGTTTGTGAGTACTGTGGCATTATTTGACTACTGGCATATAACGAAGGAAGAAAAATACCCCTGTTCTTGCTTTCCCTCTCTCCCTCTCTCTTTCACACACACACACGCACACTCCACCCCCATTTCATCCTGCTCTCTCGTGCAAGCCCTCTTTTTTTTTTTGTAATCCATTTGTGTAATGAAGACGCAACACAATTAACATTCTCCATGGAATTATATAGAAGGGTGATTATCCAAAGTTCATTAGTGCCGGAAAGATTATAATATCCGCATTTCCCCTCGATAGTTATGGGAAAAAAAGTACAAAACCAATTACAAATTAAGTTGTTAATCAGATTTGTTGTGATCACCCGACATGACATTTGAGATGCCCCAAAAGATGCCATCTTTCATGCGGTCTCTCCTCAGCGGTAGTACAACCAGATCCAGGCATCTTGGTAGTGCCAAGGTTGGGTTTCCAGCACAAAGATTTTATAATCCCTCCCTTTGGATGACTTCCTCAATTATTCATATTGCCAAACCATGCTTCTTGTCCAAAGAAATCCAGGAGGAAAAAAATATTGCAACAATATTGTTTGGATTTGATGAAAATCCTTGCGTCGTTAATTACTGTTTTAATTCCGTCTATGCATATTAACGATGACAACGAACTAATTGAAAGCCTCCATTGTGCTTCTTTTTAGCGATGCCCATCCTTGGCTCCGTGCCCGATGCCAGCGCACCTCGCGGGAACCAAAGACACCTCCGGACCCAGAGTGTACCCTGGACAGCAACTCAAGCCAGTTGGTAAGTCTGTGTTGCATCTGTTTATGATAGTGTAGCGCAGGAGGGAATATCCTGAAAGGGTGGAGTTTGTTCATTTCTTTTGGCGGCAAGAAAGGGGCAAAAAAAAAAGTCGCCGAGATGTGGGATGTGGGTGTGGAGGATGTAATGAGTTCCCACGGCCTCACTACCCCCAGTTTGGTTGCAGGCAGGCCAGCACCTCCCCCTCAGTGTTTCTTGAAGTCAAGTTTCCTCCTTCTCCATGTGCCTTCTGTACCCATTCGTCTGAGTTTCTGTTGTGTCCATGCCACTCTCTCACTTGGCTGTCATGCAGCCGGACTCTATATTGAACCTACAGGAATTCATATCCTGTAGGGCGAAATAAGATAAACCCAAGAAATTGCTGTGTTCATCACTGCTATTGCTTTGCTTGTTGCGGTTGTAAACATCCATGCTCCTTTTCAAATGAAAGTTGTTCTGTTGCAAAAGTTGCTACTGTTACATTAAAAATACTCTAAAGGGAAACCAGGATGTGTAAACAGTTTTAAGCAGAAGTTCAAATATAGGATGGAAGTAAACCAAATCTTGTCTGTCCACTGATTATAATTTGCGGTTCATTAGTATGCATCCTCATGTTTGCATTTGTTGTCTCTCTCTTGTGTCTCTGACTTTGTAAACAGCTGCTATTGAGCTTCAGGCACAGTCCCAGAGGCCCCCCCTCCCCTCCCTTGCACGCAGGCAGGCATGCCTGTGATTGGCAGATTGGCAGTGTCTGTTGCAGCAGTGCCTATGGTAGATGTGGCTGCCAGCCAGTGCAATAAGAAATGGCAGTTTACACTTGGGAAAATGTGAGGTAGGGGGGGAAGGGAGTTGGCACATAAAGAGGCACTCCTTTCACACCCTAATAGTTGAACAGTTAGCCGCTTTTGTCTCGTTTCGTCTAATTTGTTGTTTTATCCCTTTTTAACAACGTCGATTCTTTAGTAGTTAATTCGAGTCGTTCTTTTGATTGAGGGTGGCACCCTAATTAACGAGGCAAATTTCACTCATTAGTCATAACAGATGCTGTGATGTCTCTGTTTGTTCTTTCTTCCTTTGTCTTTGGCGACTGATTGTTGAAGGAAATCCGACTTTGTTGATTCGGCTCAAAAGTGGTACGTCCCTCGTCGTTCGCCAGTTTTCGTGCCAGGTGATGCCATCATATTCCCACCAACGACTTTCACCGAAGTCCGTAAATGCTAGCTGTGAGATGAAAATAGCAACTGTCATCGCCAATATCTTCCAAGGGTATGTCCTTTACTGCAACGACGGAGTTGGCATGGCGTCTCCTGCCCAGATGGCTGGCTGGCTGGCTGCCTGGCTGCCTGGCACGGAGAGCTGTGCCTCAGATGGTTAGAGAGAGAGCAAGAAGGAGCGAGAGGGAGGAGTTTGATATTATGCCACCTCCACCCCCTCAACCATTGCTAGAACAACAAAACAGTCCACATTTTCTGTTGTTTTAGTTTTAGAATGTCCTTCTTCTTTCTTTATTCCATGTGAAGTTGCCATGGAGATTTTTCCTGCTCTTGTTCATGTGCCAGCGATCACTTCGGTGAACTTTCTGTACCTCGTCCCCTGTGCTGGTCAGATTTTACAATGTTGGTAATCCACCCTTGCACTTCCATCATGGTGCCATGCAGCAACAGCGTATCCATCTACAGGGTAGCTCAAAAACTTCACTCAGGTGTGGGTCACATTTTGAGGTCTTCATCAGCAGATGTTTACTTGTTCTCCAGGCGGCATCAAAGGATGAATGTGTAGGACCCATCTTCCTTCAAACTTCTAATATTTATAAGACTGCCCTCATCCACTAAAAACTGGAAAAATCACCATTAGAGAAAACTCAAAGCACATGATTCTACCAAAATGATGACAGGACCTCTCCTCTGACTTGATCTAACCATCTACACTACAGAGCGCAGAGAAGACCGCCTTGGTGCTACCACTGAGTGGATGGCACTGTGCCAACTTGTCTCTGCCATCAACCGCATTCGCTCCTTGTTTCCCTTATTTGCCCATCCCCTTTCTCACTCAGCCCCTCTCTTACCCACCCTCCTCCTCTCTCTAGCTTTCCTTCCACATGCCCAGCACAGCCGCCTTCCATCTCCCTTTTTCTTCTTCTACAGGCTTGACATTAATTAACATTCGGGTTAATTAATTCTAAAAGCTGGTGATTTACTCGAACAATGCTCGTAAGCCGGCTGACGAGGTGTTTTTCGCCCTAGCTTGTAACCGCAGTGCCTGGCATTAGCTGTGTCTCTGCATTTTCCTCCTCTTCACTGGTCGTGGATATAGAAAGAGAAATCCTCTACCCACAATCAGCTGTACTGTTGTGCAACACAACCAGGGTGAGCTTTGCCTTTATGTGCCACTACATAGGAAACAATCACAAGCCTCATATACGACTGTAACAGATTGAAGTTGACGTTTTGCTGGCTGATGCCATCACACAGTGTTGTCCTGACATTCAAAAATAATCAGAGTCCTTTTTTCTATACTTCCCCATATTACTCTGCATACCTACCATCAAGCACTCCCCTCTTGTTCCTCCTTCATTGTCTCTGTGATTGTATTTAATTGTACCGCAATTACTTATCTTGTTCTTTCAAGCCGCATTTGTGACCATCTGTTTCGCTGTTGGTGTTGTGGGACAGGGATGAGTAGCGTAACGAGCGGGTTGTAAACAAATGACTGTCCGTTCGGACATTTTCGATAAAGCTTTGTATATGTGTGGGGTAATTATATATTCTCGCTCATCTGATGCGGTGTCATCAGAAGCCCAGCTTGACTACAAATATATTGGTCACATCTGCCTTTCTCTTTCTTTTATATTAATACTTGTCATTTGGTACGCCGCTGAAGAGGTTAAAAAGAGTGGGACTGAAATAGTTTAATTATTTAATTAAATCCCCCCTCCCTCTTAAGAGGGTGGCACGTGGCTGTTAATTAGCAGCGCCGCAGCTTGCTTTAATGGACGAGGTAGAATAGACTAAAAGACAGATTTAACAATATCATTTATAAACCATGTGACATACTTCACATGATTGCTATATCAAGTCTTGATTTTGGCTTTTTTTTATGCCTCTATATGTAGAATGTTATGTTCATAGTTTATTTGTATAATTAAATATTATCCAAATACAGAGATAGTTCTCTTCAAAGTCTATTTTAGTCAAGGAGTTCAGGGAAGCGATTGCAAAGGTCTTCACAGTGCTTAAATGTGCTATTCTTTCTTGATTCTCATTCTTTTGTTTTTTTTTTCATTATGAAGTAAAAGCAGAGACTGGGCAATTGAGGCAACAAGAGGAATCCATTATGCAAATTGAGCAGTATTTGCATAATGTCTTCTGCCAGTAATATGCAAATGAACAGTATAATTTATTAGCGCCTGCGTCTGTCTCATAGTGTTCCCATAACTTACAAAGACTTTTTTTCCCTTCTCTCTCCTCCTATCCAAGCTGGCACGGCATGAACCGTAAGCACACCCACAAAAAAGGGTTGCTGGCTGGGTACTATGACTGGGTGGGAAAACTTGTCTGGCAGACTGATGAGGGATAAGGAGGCAGGCAAGGGGCGGGGACGCGTGGTATGGAAGAAATGTGTAGGGGGGCACATAAATCCCTCTACAAAGGCTCAGTAGCAGATGCTAATTCTCTAAAACAACTGCGAAACTAAATAAAATGAGAGACAAAAAACAAAGGAGGGAGATTTCAGCTGGGCGGAGCGTTAGCGATTTCTGACTTTTCTTTTTGTTTAGTTGCATGAGCGTTGGCACTGCGCACATTATCTGTCTTTGATGCCCGCTTTTTATTTCTTCTGTCCTCGGAGCTGGCTGCTTTTTCCTCTCGTGGAGGCTTTCCTCATGGCTCAGTTGGATGAAGGTTGGGAAGGAGAGAAAAGGGAAACAGAAGGAGAGAGGCTGCATGTCAAGGCAAGAGTGTGTGGGCTCCAGTCGATCTCCAACAGTACCCTGGGATGCCACCACTGAGACTAACCAAGCCCATAACAGAGCATCCAGGCTGTATCCAGGGAGACCAGGACCAGACACATTTTGATGGGTGATATAAATTGTACCACAGTTTTCCCGGCTTCTCACTCTCCAGCAGGATTTTGTTTGCAGCAATTATTGTGTTATAACTCATTAGCGATGAGCAGCCTGCTTTGCATAGTTGATGTAAAGCCAGAAGCTAAAGAGGCGATTCTATATTGTTCTGGAAAATAAGCCACAGAGGACTGCCTGGAGAAAAGACTCTCACAACTGCATACCAATTCATTGAAGACTTGACTGCTGACAAGAAAGTGTTGTTTTTTTTTTTTTCATTCAGGGCCTGTTCTCAAAGGTATTCCTGACTACATTTTTTTTTTTTTTTAAATCATCAACTGCCACTTTGCTGGAAGTCAGGATGCACTATTTTAACATTTCGCATACTCGACTCTGCTGAGCTTGTGACAGTACAAATATGTTTGTGCCAAGACCATCCCATTGCACATCAAGAGTGTGCCCACCTCCCCCTGAGGCTGAAGGGGCATTTGTTTTGCTCCTTGTTGGACAGTGATGTTATAGCAGCAGGCTAGTGGTTGTGTGTGCATTCATATGGGGGGGCTGCTTACTGAGAAGCAGAAAGAGACAATGGAGATTGCATAATGTGTCTCACATTATTTCTCCTAAACATGCACACAGACACACACATTCTAAACCAAAAGGAGTTTGGTGTCACCTTCTCTGTTTCTATGTTAGGACTTTGGATTTGATCAATCTGGGAAGACCAAACCCTGGAAATACCGAGCTCACTCTGCTGTTCTCTGTTTTCACCTTTTAGTGTTTTTTTTCTACAAATCTTGATTACAGTTTGTGCATTCATTCACTCATTCCAACATAGACATTTCTCAATTTGAATGTCAAGATACATTCTTTCCAAAGCTGTTTTATATCATCAGGGTTCCCGTTTGCACTGTTTTATTCCTCGTGTTCATCATGTATAACGATCAAATTGCCTAGATTCATTTTCCATATGCATTGCATTCATGCCTGCAATTATTCTCTTGAATTAGCATTCAACTGGCAGCTCTTTATACCGCACAGACCTTTCATTATGTCTAATGAATGGCTCATTTAAATGTGGAATGTTTGTACTTGAATGTTGTATCTGAATATGCACTGCAAAGTTCACATTTAAGTGGGTAGTTTCAGAAATTGTCCAGAAATAGTTTCTTCTTCCATGGCATATTACACTTGATATCCTGTGGTCATTTTTTGTAAACATTACAATCAGTTCCACAGATGTTAGTAACCATCCATTTTGACAAAGTGATTTTAAAATTGGCATGCAGCCCACATAAATACAACTGATATAAATAATTAGAAAAAAGCATTAAGTAAACAATATAAAGTTTAGAATGAAGCTTATACATATTAGGGGTGAAACAAGTCTTAAGGATTCTGACACTTACATTGAGCAAGCAGTATTAAGAAAGACTGCAGATTGCTGCCATTTAAAAGTAGAAATTAATAAGTAAGCTTATACGTTAATGCTCATTATTTTCTCAGCATTCTCATACTTTATATTTAATGGAAGCAGAGATTTACTTTGAACCTGGATTTCCTCTTATAGTGGTAGAAGATTCTTAGTAAGCCTCCTTGTTAATTCATCATAGATTTGTGTATGTGTTGGTTTTTATATGGGTTTTGTTGATGTATATGTGTGTTAGCAGTCAAATCTTTACGCTTGTTCTGTTATGTCATGTATTCTTGATCTGAGAATTAATAACAAACTGTTGGCAATGAGTAGAGTTGCCTCAAACAGAAAGTTTCCAAAGAAGTCAATCTAATCAATTCAAACATTTTTAACATCAGTAATTCTCTTTTTAGTTTCTCTTGGCCCTAATGATCAATGTAAACATGGAAAATATGTCACTTTAAAGTCAAACAGGTTTTGTTCTTTTTGTTAATACAAATAAGTTTTTTATTCATACATATTTACAGCAATAACATTGTCAAAACATATCAAAATTGATCTATGAAATTCCCTCTATAACTGAAATGTAACTGTGTTTAATAGGAACATCCAAATCGATCGCAGGCCCCTGAATCGAATCAAATCGAAATGGTATCGTGAAAGACTTTGTGATATTGGCAAAATATCGTATCGTTTATTTATACCCCTATGCCCCTTTGTCAGTTATAGAAATACATTTAAGAAATAAATACAAAGCATTGGAATCAACAATCTGCTCTTAGATCAAATGAAAACATTAAGAAACCCAGAACTTATAAGAAAAACTTAAAGTGGCTATAGAAACCAATACAATGATACAGATATGTTTTCACATTGTTTAACCTGTACAGATATTATACCAAGTGTCACAGAGTTGCTAACTGTATCAGTGAGCAACTGTGGTGTGTTACGTCCAAATTTCCCGGATTTGGATGAATAACGCATCGCTGATACTGATTCTGCAGGAAAGGTATCATGATACTATAACTAACTGGGACAAGTTAATGCCAGTTTACTTTAGAATGAAATGGTATCCAAAGTAACAAGTATGGATGTGGAAGTAGAGTACCTATGACCAACATGCTCTGTTTCATGCAATGTTCATGGTTCAATTTATTTATCACTAAGTCAGACAGTAATTGTGGTGGAATTTCTGTACAATAGAAATTACACCACTGTAATCACCAATCTGTTCATTTCTACTTATTCAAGCCCTTTCCAAAACGAACTGGGGATACCTGGGGATCCTTTGGTTCTGTTGGGCCAAGCCAAAGAAGAACATACTGACTGTACAATAAAGCTTTCATGTGACTGAATGTTGTTTATCTTTTAAGTCGTTCCTCATTTTACCATACTTACCTGGCAGGGGAGATACCATGATCAAGAAGGTGGTTCACCCATGGCGAGGCCTGGCCATTGCACTCCGGCGGGGCTGACCTATGCGAATTCCCCAAATGTGGGAATCTCGACTGCATAATTTGTGGTAGTGGGGGACTGTGTTCGCGCTCTCCCCTGATTTTTTTTTTTTGTTGTGGGCGGCAGTAGCTCAGTCTGTAGGGACTTGGGTTGGGAATCGGAAGGTCGCCGGTTCAAGTCCCGGCACGGACCAAGTCCGGAAATTGGTCTGGTAGCTGGAGAGGTGCCAGGCCACCTCCTGAGCACTGCCGAGGTGCCCTTGAGCAAGGCACCTAAACCCCCCCCCCACAAGCCCAGGAGCGCCCGCCGTGGGCAGCCCCCTCACTCTGAGACCCCTCCATTAGTGCATGTCCACAGGATCCTGTTTGTGTATTTCAGTTCATGTTTGTGTAGCATGTTTACTAGACAGAGTGTAAAAACGAATTTCCCCTCGCGGGATCAATAAAGTATAAATTCTTCTTATTATTATTTTATGTATACGTATGTCGCCAAAAGAACCTGTGATACTCCCTTCTTTCTTTATCGCTATCTTCAAACTTTTTGAGTTTGTGAGTAAAAGCTAGCATGAAACTTGAACAGGGCTTGATTGAGAGGAACATTTCTCAACATCAAATGGCTACAAAGATCTTGTAGTCACTCACCTGACCTGAGTGTGAAGTGCAGTTTTTGAAGTGCAGGCATTTTACCACCTGATTTGCAAAAATCAAAGTTTCCCAAAGTGGAGAGTTGCCAGGGTAAACCAAAAGCCTTGGGGGTTGAAGTATGTAGCTAATACAATAGAAGAAGAATATATCTTGAATTATCATCAACACATCTTATATTTTAAACCATCTTTGGCATCACTATGTTCAATGACTCCATTCTTGTGGTTTTATTGTTGTCATTGCTGAGACGACGTCATTGTAAACCTGAATATATATGAGTAATGACAATTTTGAGCATTGTAGCAGCAGAAAATTGGATCAAATTTGACAAATGTGAACCAGGAAAGTGGATCTGTTTTCAAAGAAAGTCATGAATTAGAATCAAGACTTGATTGCTACCCTCTCTGAAAGCTTCCTTCACATTCACTGCACCCTCTGACCCCTCAGCACACATTAGAAGATAAGGATTTATTTCAGCACAAGATGTTCCCATAAAAGTGGCAATCTTGTTCCACCAGCATGAAGGTTTAAGCATTCTGGGTAACAGCATCTGAAATCACAGAGACACAAATGGGTCTATCGTTAAATACAGTCCATCCATGAATAATGGAGCTTGCCTAGAATGAAAGGCACATCATGTAAAAAAATAAATAAAAGGTAGGGGTGTTATTCTTATTCTCTTTTTTAGTAAACACCTGGTTGTGAGAATAATTTGAGATCTAATTGAAAATGTGGTTCTGTAATATATTATTTGGTTTATTCAGGATGAATTATTTTTGGGTGTAATGTAATATAATATAATATAATAATAATCGGGTGACCTGCTCTTTTAATAAAGTGTTTTCAGATAACATTTGTTATGAATTGGTGCTATGCAAATAGAGATTGACTGATTGATTGAGATTGATAGATATGTAGTCCTTGGTAGTTGTTGACTTGATAGTTGTATATTTGTGTCTTTAAAAATGTTTTTACAAAACGCAACAGTGTTCGATCTGGTCTGATTATTCTTTACTGTGTGAAGAAAAGTTTAATTTCATAAAGGCTTTTGATATTTTTTGACATAGGTGTGCAACATTAGGGCAAGTGTGTGCTGTACTTGTGGGCAAGCTTAGGGACCTGTGTATGTGGGTAAAAAAAACGCTTACAAAATTGACCTGAATGGATCTCCCAGATCCTCAGGCAGGCATCTTCTCCTCAGAAAGATTGTCGAGAGAGAGAGAGAGAGAGAGAGAGAGAGAGAGAGAGAGAGAGAGAGAGAGAGAGAACTTTTCACTCACAGTCCTCTTTATCTTTTTTTTTTACTATTATCTTCTCTAAGCTTTCACATCAGGGCATGTAAAAAAAAAAACAGCCAAGTCTATAATATTTTATTATAATATATTAATCATTGTATCTGCAGTGCTTTCATAATATATATTTTTTTCTTTTCCTGATGAAGTCCATAGTTTGCCAGCTAAATGGAGCACTTGGCATGTTGCATGGTTTCAGAAGGCCATGCAGAGTAACACTTAAATGTCACTTATTCTGTTGTGACCTCATTCTCAACAGGGTATCTGGACTCAAAAGCATAACTGGACTTGTTGATGAAGTACAGTCAGACACCAAGAACAGGATATGACAGGCCAGATTAACTTATGGAAAGTGGCAGTGGATAGGGAGCAGAGTGATGACGGAAGTCTAAACTGAATGTGGTCACAGACCACACCTTGCATATCATTGCTGTGAGGGGATGTGACTGTAAATTACATTCAGCCTTGGCAAAAATCAGCAGCTCAAAGAGACATAACTATGTCAACATGGAGGTAAAACTCTCTGCATCCATAATTGTTCCATGTCTATCACTGCACAGCAGATAAATTCACTGCCTTGGCAGCAAAATTAGACTTTCATATTGAATATATTCAAGAGTGACAGTCAGTTGCAGTGCAGGTATGTGGACGTGTCTGCGTACATATGAACTATGTGTCTTTTGCTTCACTGCACTACCCACTACACTTAGCAGCTAATGCTTCCAGAGTGCCCTGCCCTCTCACGCCTGATGAACCAGACACAAGTGCCAGAGGGTAAACATGTCCACTGCCACATGTCTTTCTCCTGAATGGATGCATTTAGCATGCACCACAAGCCAAAGTCAATGGATGCATACGCATGTGTCTACTCAAACATGCAGACACATCTCTAATGAGTTTAATCCTGAAATACACACCAGTCCAGGACTGTGTCAAGCATTTATGTTAACTTTTGCATGCAAAATGCACTGACATGGTTGCAAGCAGAATGCTGCATTATTCAGACTGAGTTGATGGGGTAATTAAGATACTTGTAGTCACTTCATAATTCATATGTGTTAAAGGCTCAGTGGTTTAAGTGGGATAAACAGAGCTGGCCCATGATATGGTGTCGGATGAGATAACGTGGCACTCTTGCATAGAATAGCTGTCTTTTCTTATTTAGCTTCCAGCTATAAGGGTTGAGTTGGAATAGTGATAAATACAAATTCATATTCCATCATATACTCTGCCAACGTAGCCTTCGCCTCTTTTTGACACCAGTTAGTGGCTCAGAGAAAAAATACAAAAATCTCTGCAAATTTGACCCTGAGATTTGCGTATACATTTTATGAAAATATATTATTTTAAAATACATTTGCAAATATAAATATTGATGGTGTCAGAGGTGGATAAATGATGATGACTTTTGGCTGTTGTCTCTATTTGTGTTGGCTACAGATAGTATGAATAAGCAAATGGATGTAAGTAAGCAAGTTGTACAGTGATGTGTTTTAGTGACGGATAGAAATATGAATCAGTGTATGATTGAGTGACTGGTCCAATAGTTTTAACACATGCAAACAGATGATAGCTGAGCATTAGACCGAGTATTGATTATGAATGTTTAATACTTTCCCACTGCAGCTGAAAGAAAATCTTACAGGCCCACAGCTAATTAGTCACTTGTCGATAACTGACACTAAGATGTATTCCAGGGGATAGTCAGCTACAGTTCAGCACTGATGAAACAAAAAAAAGAAAACCTGGAGGATAGAGAAGGCCTGTGTCATTTAAAAGCATCAAATAAAAATATCTTCATTTATATCCCTGTAATACTGTTGAGTATTTCCTGGTAAAATGTATGAGCAGTAAAAGATATGGCTTAGTATCAGTCATTGTTTCCAATGTTAACATTAAATGTGATCATTGTATGGAAAGCTGAACTAAAGAGTAGGCTAAAAATGTGTATAGCCTATCAGAAACAACTTGATTTAAAATAAATCATTTATAATGTGCACCTTTTGACAAAACAAGGATATGAAACTCTAAGATGTGACGTTTCCATGAAATTCTTAAGACACAACAGTCTCTTTCAAAGTAAGCAAGATCAAGCTGTTACCATGCTGCCTTAACATGTCAGTCCTTGTGTTAGAGGAGCAATAGCAAGACACTATTACACATTGGGACCTGTGCATTACACATGAGAGTACTGAATGGGTTGTGAAAAAGGTTGTGAGTCATAGCAGCAGTCTAAGCTATAGGATGACTTTAGTGAATGTGGGTGGGTGCCTGGTGAGAAAGTATTCTTCTAACTCCTGCTCTGGCATATTTGAGCTTTCAGCAAGCAAGCAACACAAGAAGTGATCCCAGAGCTCTTTAAAAAGGTCAGGACAGCTCTACTTTTTCCAGTCTTGACACTTAATGTCAAAAGTAGAAATGTGAGTGTGGTAGGGATGAACCAGTGCATCCTTCTGAGTTATTCCATGTGCCGTGTAACATGCTGTAAACAGTGTGGCCTCCTTTACTGCTTTTATTGCATATCCATTAGGCCTGCACGATATGAGAAAATATGTGATGTGCGATTGCACTATTCTATATTGAAAGAACGTTATGAAAGAGTGCATATTAGCTATCTATAACTCAGACTTTTTTTTTTTTTTAAGATTTATTTTGGGGCGTTTTGTGCCTTTAATGTAGAGATAGGACAGTGGATAGAGTTGGAAATCTGGGAGAGAGAGTAGGGTATGACATGTGGGAAAGGAGCCACAGGTGGGATTCTAACCTGGGCTGCCAGCTTGGAGGACCATAGCCTCCATAAATGGGGCGCGCACTAACCACTGCGCCACCAGCGTCTCTATAGCTCAGACTTTTAATGTGTAGCCCCTGCTTTATGTTTTCACAATACCTTTATGCAACATGTTCCACCTGAATCCAAAATGAAAACAAAAAGCATTTAGGCTCTAACTAACCTCAAGGTAGCCGTTTCAAGTGACTGCATCAAAATGGTGTGATCAAATTATTTGCAATAAATACAGACTTTTGTTGTGTGTTTATTGTGACTGCTCATATCCCAATAATGATGAATTTTTACGATTATTTGTGCAGCCATATCCATACAGTTTAAATTTGTTTGCAAAGGATAGCATGTGGTCGTAATGTGCAGGAAAACTAAGCCTCTTGGAGGTTTTGTTGCTGCTACGCATTTGTGGTAAACACAAACACGACAATATGATTAAGAATGTATGTGTTTTGCAAAAGCTGCATCCTGGTCGCACCTAGGACAGCGTGACACTTGTGTTGGGTCATGAGCATCATGCATCCAGATTGCTAGTCCCTTCTCCTTTAGCTTTCACTCCACCCCTTCTGCCTGCAGTCTTGTGTGCAGCGTGCTCTGGTGGCTAAAGGCGCTCGTTAAAGTCCATAACTTATCTCACGTTTGAAGCTAATGGGAAGAATACTGGCTGCAGTGAAAAATAAATTACATTTTCCCCCCTTCTCTCTTCCTGCCCTTCTGAACCTGCAACGTAATATAGCAGCGGTGAGAGTATGCATTACAGATCTTAGCATTAGAATTTATCTGTGCTCACGACGCTGACTGATGCATTTGGAAATAATGTACTGGAGCTGGGCATTACAGGAACCCCTGTAACTAATGGACAGCTCTCGCCTGTGGCCGGCGATGTATATCATTCAGCTGGACTACCTCATCAACTCCAACAGTTCTTTGCAGTGCTTCCCAACCAGAGCAGCCACTCAGGGTTTACAATAAAGTCTGCTGCAATAAAAGCCCCTCCCTTTTACTCTCTTCATCTCCATCTCTAATCATTTAGTTTGTCAGTAAATCCTTCAATTAGACTCCCTCCTATAGTTATTTACACTTAAAAGTCTATGCAGACTAAAAACAGGGTTTATTTAAAGAGGGATTGTAATCACTAATTGATAATGATGATATAAAGCTCAGACAAACTGAATGATAATCTATGTTAATCTAAGGCTTATAGCTACAGAAGAAACATAACCTTTTTATTTTCAAAGATGTTGAACCAAACCAGACCGAACAGAACTATCTCTAACAACCTGAAGAGGGAGTTACAATATTTATGTGCAAATGTTTTTCTGGTTTTTTGCTCCCTAACAGCTGAACAAAAGTTGAATATAGATCTAAAGTCTTGACAATACACTTTCAATATTTCTGATTGGATGAAACGGCAGAGAAAGCTTATGAAGGCTTATTGGTTGAAGTAACCTTCCATGTATTTATACTTCACTCATTGCATTCTTTAATGTTGCAGTCAGTTGCCTGATTAGCATTGCATACATGTAAAACCCTCAACAATGTGCACTTCATTCAATGCATTTAGCAAAGCAGACTGATATAATGTGGAAAAAAGCTAAAGTTCTCGTGCAAGTTTTCAGTGTTTTGAGGACAATAACTTCCAGACAAATATGGCAAACTCTATAAAACCAAGACGCTCAGCCTCCCAGTGTGGCTAATAGAGTTTAGTATATATTTCTCTTGTTTTAATATAAACTGTAATTCAATTTCAAACAGGTTTACTATCTTCCAATAGCAATGTGGTCCTTGGCTGCAATTTTATTTTTTATTTTTGGTACTTTTTATTCCAATTAAATGTATCAAAAAGTAGTATTAACACACATTTTGAAAGCTGAGTTTCCTAACTTATTATTTTTTTAATGTATTCAAACAATACGTATTGCATAAAGGAACCCAATTCAGTTTCAGTGGATGGCAGAGAGAGTACTTCTTTCTTCATGCCTCTCTCGCTGGCTCTATTCACATGCCTTTCTGCTGCACATTTTTATTTAATGGTGTTTATGTTTAAATAGCTGCACCAGACAGAAGCTGCTTGTCTCCAAAGTAATGTAAAGAACAAGGGATAGGTCAGATGAATTCCATCCACACAGAGGTCAGAGAGACAGAAAGTGAATAGCAATGTGGATCCCCCAGCAGGCATCGGGAGAGACGGACTAATAAGAGCATAACAGAAGAGGAGGAGGGGGCCCTTGGGAACCAGCATAAAGGTTTTCAGCACATTTTGAAAAGAAAGTGGTCTGAAAATATAATGATGCATGCTTTGAAATGCATCAGTAATCAGGGAAGGAATTTGTTAGAGGATATGAAGTAGGATTGAAATTCCCCAGCTGTGTTGAAGAACAGGGCTTGTAGGTGGAGGGTTAGGTTAGAAGGGCAAAAGGGGAGAATATAGAATAAAAAATGTGTATGCACCTGATGGAGGCTTTTCCTTCGTCTTCTGTGCTCTTTGTGCAGGTACACAAGGTAGGAAATACAGGAGGAGGTCTGTTTCTGTGCACTGATTATTCTCTTACAGATTTTGTAATCTCTTACAAGTACTGCTCAATATCAAAATAACTCATCGAGGGCTATCTCTGACAGGCCACATTATTTTTCATATATGGTACACATGTATTCAGACTCTCAAATCCAGGTAGACATGACCTAAATAGACTGAGTAACAGAAGAAAGAGCAGGTAACTTTCTCTGCAGCTGAACTCACTGTTTGATTAGGTATAACACTCTTACCCAGGTCAATTAGCAAACCGTTGTTTTTTTTGAAGGATTTTCTTGAAAGTATAAAAACTTTTTATTTTGAGTTGCATAGACAGCCAACATGACCTTGAACTATATCATGAAAGTTCTATTTTTGATGTATGCATTTTCATAAAACAGAGGCATGCTCTTATAAGAACATGTACTCAACACGAGGTTAAGAAATAAAGAGGAAAAAAATGTTCAGCAGGTTGATTTAATGAAGTGGTATGTTTTTGTCTCAGCACACATCTGACTGTTCAAACCTCCCTGTATATATTTCACAGTAATTGCCTTTCACTAAAAAGAGTTGTACTTTCCTGCGATATCTAACCTAAGGTTTACAGAAAACTGACATTGAATGAGACTTTAATAAAGAATGAGACTCTGTTGCACTTTGTCGTTGAGTGCACAGTACAATACAGTCCACATCCATGTGTGAATGAAATGTCAGTTGTTAAAGTCTGATATTATATCACTCCATGATTGTCAAATGCATGGTTTTGTATAATGAAAGAAAAAAGTGGTAGCCATGTGGTGGCCAAGTGCAGTCTTAAGCAAATGTTTCGCCCCTGTGGATAAGGGGGAAATGTGTAGTCAGCAGTCTGGCTGCCCTAATGCTTTGATGTATACATTATGAGAAGTACCAGTGGAATTAAACCACAGGTTCAGTCAGTATTGACTGTCTTAGAAAATATAACCCCTCATTATCAACTTAAATAAACATTTTCATTAATTCTTCTTTTTTTTTTTTTTTTTCTTTATACGTAAGAATGTCCAATTATTGGTAGTGATGAATTTATTCTTGTGCAAATGATGATGTAAATCTGTGACTCTTCTTGAGTACCTTTTTATTTGTTTTTAAATCACAACACATCAAAAAAATAAGATCACAACATTTCATGCTTATGTTCTCCTACATAAAGAGCAGAGTTAGAATGAAGTCATGTATTTGAAGTTCCATGTGTCCTCCTGTATTGAAGTGTTGGCCTTGGCACACAGCCGTAGCTTTAAGGGTTCGTCTTCCTGTATAATTTCTACAGCTTTGTGGTATTCCTCCTATTCTTGTCAGGAGAGATGATTGGTCACTGAGGGTGTTTATATCTGTTTTCCAAATTTCAATCGTGAGTGTGAGTTTAATTGTAAAAAGGCCTGGTCTGTCCCTTCGCCTGAGTTATGGTTGTCAGGATGTAAAATTTGGATAGAAAAAGAGAACAGAGAAATGGAGGCAGAGCTATGGACCATTGTCCTGTAGCTGTGAACCAATGCTGCCACTCTCTAATGGGTCTGTGTGTGAAAAGGATTTGTTGGGAACTCAAACTGGTGGCCAACAGACAGATAGCTATTACCTAACAGCTCGCCATTAAAAGGTTGACTGTGCCAGTGCCGGAATAGAAATGCTTCATAGCCGGTCCAATTTCATATAATTGCCAATGGCTGATTGTTTACTGAAGTGCACATTTCCAGTGTACGTTCATCATGGCTCCGCTAGATGTTTTATTATTTCCTTTATGTCATTTTACTGTGGAGCTATCATTTATAATTTACCAAACTACATCATCCTATCTGCGCTGGCTTGCCTTCAACTGGGCTCATCATCCCCCCCAAAAATGCCTTTCCCCTTTTGTGAATGGTTACCAATAATACATTTCAATTTCAGAGCATTCAATTATCCCAATTGTAGATTGAGAATTTCTGTGTCTCTGTATTTGTTTTTGCGGCACATTTGTGACAGCCCTGGTTTCCTGATGGCTGTCCCCACACTCTGGGCCTCGGTTTTGATGTGTGTTATCTCTGAGCTCCAACATTGCCCCCAGTCACCCTGTCAGCGCCTTTCGATGTTTCTCCTGTACAATTTGAGATAGAATTTCTAATGAGGAGTCATTATCATTTAGATTTCTGTCTGAATGGAGAGTGACCTCTGGCACTTAGCCTTGATTATCTGTTTGAGACCAGACCTTATTGAGGTCGTGATAATAAATGAAAGGTTATAGGTTTGGTGAGTGTGAAAGGAGATTTGTCTGAGTGGAATCAGGGCAAAATTAACATTGTGATGAGTTATGTAAACTTTAGTGCATATAAGGCTGGAAGTAACATGGTCATATAAGGTCATATAAGGCAGGAAGTAACATGGTCATTTAAGGCAGGAAGTAACATGGTCATATAAGATAAGTCTTCTTTTGAAAAAATTCAAAAGAAGACTTCCTCTGGGTCTTTCAAAATAAATTTACACTCAAAAGACTGTTTTGAAATTATAGTGTGTCCAATTTTTTGTACTTAATTGGTAAGAGATAAGAAAAACAAATAAGGCATGTGTTAGCTACAAAATAGCTGACTAAATTCAAATGGATGTCAGTTTTTTTTTTCAGTCTTATTACAGGTGCTGGTGAGAAATTATGTCAGAACAAAACAAGCCTTTGGTCTTTTCTCTCATCTGTGAGCCAAGGGAGCACCTACACAACTTCAAGATGCTTTTATTGTAATTAGGTTCAAAAACCTTATTCTTTTTCACTATTATTTAAAGATCTTTCTGGGCCCTGCAATGACTACGACTCTCTCTCTCTGAGTGTCTTTCTTCACTGTAGGTTTTAAAAATCATCTGTGATTAGCATGCTAATGACTGGCACTGAAACCTGGGGAGATCAAGACAATTTAAGTACTTTCTGGGTGCCTGGAGATAACAAATAACCTTTAACAGATGAAATGTTCTGCTTCTATTGAGTAAACTCCAAATTTTCAGAGCAATTTGTGAAAATACTGAAAGTAATCTTTTCTTTTATGTTTTAGAGTCACACGTCTGCCTCCAGCTCATTGTACTTAATTATACTGAAGAGCCTGTGTTCTCATCTTTTCTTTTCTTTTTTTGTTAGGTTCCTAGTTGATCTGCATATTCCCTCCGCAGCTCTACTTGATGTTGCGGCTTGAGTTCTGAGTGGTTCATTTAGCAGGCCTGGTGCTTCTTTGTCACAGTGAGGAGAGATCAAAGAGGCTATTTAATGCTGAGGTCTAGGAACAACAAGAACACCCAGCTCAAGCAGTGTGCAGGGCCTGCTGTTGCATGCATAAGGTAAGAAATAATGAATATAGTATAATAACCCCTTTAGAAAACGCCCTTTTGACATTGCACAGTGGGCGCAGGGCTTCGCCTAGCTCTCCTTAGGGAGCTTAAAATAAAGAGAAACACAGGTATGTATGCGGCCAGGTCGCAGAGCTGCCAAGTCCACAATGAACAAATAAAAAGTGTGGGTGTGATGCCTTGGCACAGGGCAGACATGGTGACTGCCTTCATAGAAGAAACAATGCTATGTGTTCAGAGAGCCTGTTTGAAGTTACAGGGAGGGCCACCCTTAGCTGAAGACATCTGCCCCACAGTTCACAGTGAATAAATCTTATGAACTCATGAACACAGCATTGGCAAATGTGTGTTTGTCAATGTTTTATTCAAAACCTTTCTTTGTTTACTTCCTCTTATTTATTGTCTTGCATACAATTTTTGAAGTGAAAATACACTCATAAACATGCCAGACACTTGTAGGTTGTGATCCATTGTGCTAAAAACATTGGCTCAGTAGTTTTTTGAGAAGCCCGACCATTCTCAGACGATAACCTGCAGTGTGCACACCAGCTCATCTCTCCATGCACTGCCCCAGGCCACAGGCTCCAGACAACCCCTGCCTCTTTACACTTCCCTCATCCACCTCGCTCCTGCACTCTGTTTTTATTTCTCTCTGCCTCTCTCTTTTTTTTTTTTCCTTTTCTACATTGATTCAAATCAATTCAGTCTGCCTACTTATTCAGGATGTGTAGACAAGTGGTCTTATAATGCAAACACGTTTTCCAAAAGTAACTAGTACAGTTCATTAAATCAGTAGGTCCTGATAAACAGTTTGGACATATACAACTCAAACAACAAAAACATTTTGGACATTTCTATAACATTGCATACAAATAATTCATAATTTTTTTATCCATACATGACTCAACTATGCTATAGCCCATAATACAATTTACATATCTACAATGAAAGTTTCACTTAAAGTTGGGCTGTCAGTGTTAACTAGTTAATCGCAATTAATTAAGTTATGAAAATAATGGATTTTAAAAAGAAATCGTGATTAATCACATGCTAGTTTGTTCTTTTAGGCACACTGTGGATAAGCCTTTGCAAATCTCACTCAAAGTGATGGAAAAGAAGGACACTGCTGCATCTTTGAACGTCGCATTTAAAAAAAACTCTCCGACAGCTCAGTTGACGGGTCAAAAGTACGGTCCATCTTATGAAATCCAACATTAAACTTCTGTAACGTTCATTTTATGTTTTCATTCATTCATTCATTTAGTTTTTTGATCCACAGCAAGTTATTTTTTCCGTGGTTAAGTTAATGTTGTAACCTTCAATCTGAACGTTTCGAGCCGACGCTCTTCTTCAGTGTGTGAACAGCCATTTTTTCAAACATCCTCCATCGCAGTAGGAGTGCCCATCTTGAAATATAAATTGATTACACCTGGGGATGTTTGAAAAAATTGTCGGTTCAAACACTGAAGAAGAGCGTCGGCTGGAAACGTTCGTGTGGCAATTAAAATAGAAATATTTGGAGTGCTGTCCTTATCGTTTGTCTTGTCCAAATATTTCTCGGGATTCAGCACCCAGTTGTTTTATGTTGAAAGGGAGTTGAGCGTGTTTTTTGTCTTCAATCTGCCAGAAGTTCCTTACTTTATTTTGAAATAAAAGCAGTGCTGAATTTAAAAAGCAAGTAAATCACTCTCAGCTTAAGACAGTGCAAAAAATTAAACATAAAAGCCAAACAGTTTTTATTTTTAAATGTGAAATGATGTAATTTCATTTATCAAACATGTGATAAATAATTATAATTAATCACGATGCCCTATTGAAATTGAGCGATGAATCGTGAAAATATGTAATCTCTTGACAGCCCTATTGCAAAGAACTGTTGATTTTTTCCCCCCCTTTGTATACCATTCTTTTTTTGTGTACTTTCCACATTTCTTGTGTTGAAATGTTATCAATAAGTGTTCATTGATTTGCTCTTCAGAATCTATCTTCAGATAAAAACACACCTTCCAGGTTAGAAACAACCTCTAAACTTTTCACTTCTGCACAGCACTAATGTCAAGACTAGACTCCTGCACATTTTACATCCTGTTAAAATGTGCAGGATGTAAACTTTAGAATTTCATGAGCTTTGAATTTCCCAAAAATGTACTTCTAGAAAAAATGTTATTGCTTTGGGAATTTAGAAATAGTTTTGAGGTGTTTGTGCAATTGAGTCAGCTATTTACCTTTCAATTTTATAAAGGTAGAGTCCTTAATAAGACCCTTTCAACAAAAGATAAGCTTAGTGTAGCCCTGTTTTCAAATGGTTTAACGATTGTGATATCAATCCGATCTATTTAATTTTTTAAACCATCTAGATGTTTCTATGAAGCATCTTTAGATGTCTGAAGAATAATGTGGTTGTAGTGAGAGAAGATAAACAAGTGTCTCCTCTACAAGAGCCAAGAAGCTAAAGCCTGAAAGAAACATGAACTACATCTTGAAATGAAGTCATTTCCCTTGTCTATTTAGTTACCTGTAGTCTAAATGGGTTATGATGGCCATTGATGCTTTCTGTGAAAAGAGGTGTGTGATGCAACAGCACATTATTTTCCTAAATTGATTTTTTCATAGTTTGTTTCCTGACAAATAAATAATGTATGCTTAAAGTGTTGTTATTACTTTTAGATGGTTTCTTCTGTATATTGACTGAAAAGTCATTTGCAGGTAAACAAGTAAAATGAAACAGCGGAAGCCGAGCCGTACACTAATTGGAGAACATCAGTGCTCTGATTAACAAGTATGTGTTGTGCACTAGTTTCCGCAATCCAAAATGATCATGTAAATACGTTTCTTAGACTCTTTACTTGATCATTACTTCTCTACTAAGTCACACAGTTGTGTTATTACTGGCCAGAAATGTAATTGCTCTGGCTGAGCACTGGAGATTTTTGAAAGACTGCCTGTTTAATGGGTTTCTAATGATGGCTCATGTTCAACTCAATGCCAATGGAAAGCAGAATAGCAGTCTGTCCCTCTAAAACAACCCCCAGCCTCAGGCTTCACAGAAGACCCACTATCTCTTGACATCTCCCCACAACTGGCAGCCGGCCTAAAGACCATGGCATTCAATTAGCTCTAATGAATTGTAATATTGTGCAATTTGAATCAGCTTCTCATTTTGCATAATTGCAGGATAATTTCTGAATGGGTTTGACTACAGCTACATATGTAACTGAAAGAAGGGCAAGAGTTCAACCAGAGAGGTATGCCTGTCTGTGAAAAGAGCAGCTTTCTTTGCCTTTTTGATGAGTTTGTGTGGAGATTGTGCAGAAAAATGTGCATATATGATGGGACAACTTTTTATTCTCTGCTTATTAAATTTGCAAGGTCAGGCACAATGGACAAGACTGTTTAAGCTGCTGAGATAGTACATTGCCCAATTAGATGAGGTCTTTCCAGTGATAAGCTGCACTCTCTGTGTACTAAAGCACTGTGACCTTGAAATCATTGTAAAGATTAGTTTGAGCTGTCCTGGCTAACAGTGCTGCCTTTTGCTTTACAGGCTTTCCTGGTTAGCTACAGTCTGAGTAACATCCTGTCGGGTAGCTAAGAAGTGCACAAATGTATTCCAATTACAAGAGCATTTCTGCCATGTCTTTGTTTATTTAGAAGTATATGAAACTGAATGGCATCTGTGAAGGAATCACAGTTTGGCTGTCTTTTTGCCACCCTCTTCTTACTCACTATGGTTGCAACGCATCGAAAAGGAGAGCCAAAGTCACACTACATTAGTTTGGTGGTGGCTGTTGCTGCAGAGAGCCATTACTCTTCCCTGACAATATCAAAGAGAGCAGCAGAGCCTCTCTCTCACCATGCACCACTCGCAGGAAATTGCCTCATACTTCAGTAGGCAGGAGGTGAAACGGCAGCGACACCCATGCATGTGTCACTTTCTGGGCTCAGGGCTTGGGTGGGAGTGGGCTTTGGTGTCACACACAAATGTTGGCTGGGGAGCAGTACAGGAGCACTGCCCAGGGGAGGAGAGGCCAGGCAGTGCAACAGAAGCTGAGCTCTGGTTGTGTACAATAATGGTGATTCTTGACGTTTGGAGGCTGTGGGGACTGGACTGTACTGACTGCTGCACTTTTGGACCCTGAATCATTGTTATGTGGGTTGCAGTGGATATTTTTAATAGCTATTCCAATTTTTTTTTATATTAAAAGAAAAATTGCATTCATATTTTACAGTCAGTGTCGCCACATTAGTTTAGCAATAGGACTACTCTTTTAATTAATGATGCAATATGTGTCTCACTTGCAATATGACACTCAACCCCTGCTATCACAGTAAATCCTCGTTGACTACAAGCTGCATTTAATCACATCCGCTCCATCTCTGGGAAGTTTCTTGCACCTTTGCAATGTAGCCTGCAAAGTTCACTGCGTCGTTTTATTTCCTTTACTTCCTTTGTTTGTTTAAACTCGTTCCACCTCCACCCCTTTATAAATTAGCTGTGCCGAAAATGCAAGTAGTCGAAGACGTTGGTGAACTATAACCAAAATGCTTTGTTGGATCCACCTAGCAAAATGTACAGGACTACCAGAGCACTGACAGCAGTGACTTAGGGCGCACTCACACCAGACAATCTGTTCCTTGCCTAAACACGCTTCCCCCCTAAAGTCCAGTTTGTTTGACTAGTGTGAGTGCTCACTTCCTTGGCTCAGGCACACTTGAAAAGAGGTTTGCTTCATCACGGTACAGTCCATTCACGAGCACAAGCACAGGTACACAGCGTGGACAGCCAACATTATGGAGAAATCTCCGAGTGTTATGGCCGTATCTGACTAAAACGAGTCTGCCTGTCTTGTAAACTAAGCGTGCTTCATGATTATGTAAAGCCATGCACGTGTTACAACTTTATGGACGCATGGTACGGGACAACTTTGCCTAGTGCGAGTGCTATCCGTATACGCAGAATATCATAGAACTGACTTAGATCAGCCTCATGGATCGGCCACTTTTCAACAATACCCAATCTTAACTATTTAAGTCATATCTTTCAGTATAAGAAATCAGATAGCAGTATCGGAATGATCCCTCCATTTGTTTGAATTACCTGATTTTCACATGATTAGAATTGGACCAAATTAAAGATAAAAAAGTGAACTTCATTATATGCTTCGAAATGAAAAAGCCACAAGTTAAATCAAAGAAAGGTGAGGGAGGGAAAGGAGGATGAAAAAAATGACTTAGATATATGAAATTCAACATAATATGTACATTTTATTCAATATGATATACAGTATATTATATCATATTGAATAAAATGATTTGGTGCAGTTGATGAACTTCACATTTGATATACTGATACAACACATGCACAGTTCTTGTTAAAACCTGTTGTACATGTATTCCAGTCTAAAAGAAAACAAGATTTTTTTTTTGTGATTATCATACCTGAATATCATTTTCAGAATTGGTTTAGTGATGTTATGACGTATCCACAAGATAACGTTGCTCTTGATCATCTTATGGTGAATAATAAAAAAAATGTTTAAAGCCTGCAAGGTAAGCAACATGTTTCTGTGCTTTGAAGAGTAGTGGACGGTTTCTTGTTTGCAGAGAAAATGCATGTAAACTATTTATAGAGATAGGAGGTGAGCTTTTTCAGGGACGGGTGGGGGGTAAAAATGTGTTGATGCCATTCCATCTTCTCTCGCATCTTGCCACACTGCACCCATCATTCTCTGCAGATGTCTCGAGAGGACAAATGTTTATTGCTATTATAAAGCAGTCTTTGTTGTGATCGTGTGCTCTCTCTGTCCCCGTCTCCTTGTTTCTGCTCTCCTTTCATTTTGTGCTGGGCTGGGGGGGATTGGTGCAGCTCGCCGCCTCTGCGGCTCTGTGATTAGAAAGGGAGGGAGGGAGAGTGCTTCTCGGCAGGACTCTCTGTTTTATATTCATCAAAAGAGCTGCCTTTGATTTGCTCCCTCTTTGACGTGTGACAGCACGGACTGCAGCACCACACTGCTGCTAAGGAAATCGTGCACTTACTAGCCCCTCTTCAACACTACCCTAACCCCCCCCAACCCCAACCCACCCTTTCACCCTCCTCTCCTTCCTGCCATCCTCCAGCCGTGCCCCTTCCCAATGCAACAATTACCGCCGCCACTGTATCCCCATCACCCCCATCCCCTGTAGTCTAACACCTCGGGCCGCTGCACAAGCTTATTAATTTCTTTATTATTGATATTGCTGCTCGTCTCAAATCATCAGTCTTTTTCCAAGGTCATCCTAACTGAGGGGACGACCCGCCTCTTTCTTGCAGAAGAAAATGATCTTGGGAAATAAATGGATAGATAGGCTGGAAAGTTGAGCTCACAGGCAGACGGACTGGCTGACTGTAACAAAGTAACAAAGAAAATAAAGACAAACACAAAACAGGGTGATGACAACATGGCGATATGCAGACATCATGAAATCACTTAGAAGTCATAGACATTTAAAAACTGACGCGCTTACTACATTTTACATTTTAATTATGTTTTGTCCATTTTGCCTTTCGCTGATTCATGTTTTTAAATCAATGTCTAAAATCCCGGCCAGTGTTGTGTGCTTGTAAGCATGTGCATACAGTACCTGTTAAGACGTTTTAATGGTGTACTAATATAAGCTTTAATATAAAATTCAGCTACAGCAGGCTTCAATATTACAAAGCAGAGGGAACTTGCATAATATTTCAGTGTGTGTGACCTTCAGCTCCTGCACTGTTGGAAGAAATGTGTGGTTTCTCTGGCGTATAACCGCCCTCAACTATCATACAGTCAATTCTGCCTAGTCTGTGATAACTCACACTGCAATCACATAACACATTCATACATACACCTTCACCTCACTGTTCAAACATTGTCCCATTTTCACTGTGCTGTGTGCAGGTAGGCACATGTTTGAACAGGAGCACTCTGTACCACTGAGACTGAGCTGGTTATTAACAGCATCAATTATTAAAGAAATCTCCAACTCTGCAAACACTGCTGGGAAGAGATCAGATGGTCAGACAGAGAAAGTGTGTGTGTGTGTGTGTGTGTGTGTGTGTGTGTGTGTGTGTGTGTGTGTGTGTGTAGAGTGTATGTGTGTGTGTGTAGAGTGTATGTGTGTGACCCATGAGGGACAAACTTAGGCCATGTGCCGCCTGAGCCTTTATCCCTGCACTGGTGACACTAACGAGATTCCCAGGGTAAGCTTTCCAAGAAAGAGACAGGCTAGTTTACCTCATTCATGTTTATTCCAGGAGCTACAAACAAAGATGGAGCACACTTTAGAGCACACCTGATGTAAAAATGTTACACTTTACAAATTGTATAATATCAATGTTTTGGTTGTGAATCAAAGTGTATGTTTCTCTGAACTGTTCATTAAGTTCTTTTTGTTTTGTAGTTCATTATGTTTCATTGTACACATAGATAACATAATTGACGTTCTTTACAAGAAAGAAAATTGTCTTTCAGTTTGTCAGGTTTTGGAATACACAGCAACCACAAAAATAATATTTATACAAGACAAACACAAATTCATACGTACAGACAGATATAACTGTGATCCCATTGGCACTTTTACTAAACCTGAACAGGACTTGTCTCATGTAAAGCAACAAAGAATGGCTTTTTCAATCGAACAAAAGTCCACATTAAAGTGGCTTTCTCACCAATGTAAGACATCGAACTGTCCAGCTGTGTGCCTGAGCTATGTTTACATTACTTCATCCCTTTAAGCTTTCCCTCTAATTCTTTGTCTTTATCTTACGTGTCTCCTTTGACAAGAAACCTTCAGTTCATCAGTGTTACTGTAGCTCTTGAGAGCTTTTTGCTTAGTTGACCAATAATGCCAACCGAAGTGCGAAGGCATCAAAGTAATAGCTAGTCACTGTGCATTAATAAGAACAGGGTGTGGAGGTCACAGCACCTTTCCTTGTGTGTAGGCATCAGTTTGATTTTGCTGTCAGCTGGGATGGAGTCTGATTGGAGTTTGATGCTGTGCTCTCACTGTGTGATAGCCCTCCTCAGCAGATGACACCAGACTGTTCAAGGTGAACACTCTGTAGCCCCTGTCTACATGCATGCATCTTATCACCGTCTCCCTAATGGTCCTTCACTTAGCTCTCAGGCATCTTCTCCAGCACTCAAGACAACGTCACCCTCTGTCATTTCAAATGTTCACTTGCCCCAGTAAGCAGACACAGACGTTGGGCTCTTTCTCCTCTGTGCTACTTGACAGAAAAAGGGACCGCAAAGGAGACAAGAGCAGATGGGAGGAAAAAAGGAACGAAGAGAAAAAGGGGTGTTAAAGTCTGCAACACTGCACTTTGTGTCAGAAAAGGCACATCTAGCTCCCTGTAATCTCAGGAACCATGGTGTGGAATGTCAGTGTTAAGTTGATACCAAGCTTTGGGGGTCTCTCTGTGGACTTGCACATCTACAGTTCCTCTGTAGCACCGAAACCCCGTAATATTTCTCAAAGGGACAGCTAAGTGTCACTGTCTTCCTTTAGACAATATATTCCTCTTTCCTCTCATTCCCTTGCGTTGCCCATGTACTTTTAGACCCACAGGACCTCCTGAAGCCTATGGGTGAACAAGCATTTATCCTCCCCTCAGAGTGACTCCCGCCTTGTAAACTTGTACAGAGTTCGCTTTCTGTACTTGATAGCCTGCCTGTTCATGGTGCCCGATGTCATACTGGCAATAGTAATGCCAGTTAGAAACCTTCACTTGTAGCTGACCTTTGTGTGCCTGGCAGACACAATATATTAATAAATCGGCTAATGATTAATACATTAGGTCTAACCCTGTTTTTCATGGAAAGGATTTGGTTGTAAAACATTTTCCATTTTAATCTTATATCTCATTGATATGTAATACATATGCAATAGTGCCAAACTCAGATCACCCTATACAAACCTCCCACAAGATGTCTGTATTTTTAACTGAGTTGACTTTTCTTCACTATCTGACACATCCACTTATCAGCATAACCACAGCAATGTAAATCATGTTGAGAGGAAGAGGCAGAGGGTGAATTTGTTTGCTCTCTTTTTTTAAGGGCATACGATATTCTGTTTTATTTATGGTGTTTGTGCATTATAAAGTCAAGTTTGTTGTGCATCACTATCATGTCATCGCTTTATCTTTAGTATGCTTCTCTATTGTCTGCTCTCCTGCAGATGAAGTCAAGAGTATTTGATAGGGCTCTTGACACAGCTGAGCTGCAGCAACTCACCTCCTTTGTTCTCTCAGGAAAGGGTGCCAAATTCAATGGAAAGGAGTAAATAGGAAACTGCTTCAAAGTCAATACTTTTTACCTCAAGAATCTGACATATTTGTGCACTTGGCACTTGGTAAGATATTTTGGCATCTAGAAAGGATAAAAAAAAAATAAACATTCAATATTGGTGTAAAAACTGGAGCATTATGAAAAAATAATGTACCAACCATAACTGACCAAATCTCATCAGTGACATCTACCCCAGATAATCTCTTATTTTTGCAGAAAAAATGACAGTGGAAGAAACTATTTTAAATTCAGACACCTGTTCACACAGAGTGTATTTGGCAGAGCCAACTGCAAGCAATTATTTGCCTGTGGTCAGCATTTGCCCTATCTGTGTGGATTAATGGTGAGAATGCTGACCTGGAAGCCATGCAGCTGTGATGCTGTCACACCTGAGTGAGTTGACTCGACTTAGGCTGCAGATAGACTGTCCAGGGGGGCCGGGGCATTAGAGAGAAAGGCTAAACTCGGTTGGAAAAGTATTGAGCCAATCCCTATATGCAACCACAGTTCTTGTCTGTCTTCCATACCAATAACCTCCAACAGAGGTGAAGCTTTTGAAATGAACCACTGCATAATGTAGATAAACCCAAGTCATGGGTCATAGCAACAGATAAGAGCCTGTATTTAACTGGGCAGTTTTACACATCATCTCTCACGTCGAAGTAGTGGATAGGTTGAAATTGGCCAAAGTGTGATTGCATGGGACAGAATGTGACTGCCCATGCGTGACTGCAAGTTAATGTTTTCAGTGAGTGTGTGCATGATTATGTGTACATTTGTTTAACAGTGTTTTGTGTGGAAAAAGGAGGGACTAGGAGTTTACTTGGGTGTGAATGTGATCGGGGAGAATGAGTGTAGGGGTGCGAGCCTGTGTGCGTCTGTTCTGGCAGTGAACGTGATTGTGTTTTGATTAGGTCTCAGTGGTGCGCCAAGTTCAGGCCTTGTTGAGATTCTCGCTGCTCTCACATCCCCATCGCTTTCCCAATTTGACAGTTGATGGGATCTCAGATGGAATGTGCGTGTTTGAATTGCCAGCAATATACATAACAACCTAATTTCTCTTCTCCATCTGTCACTTCATTCCCCCCTCCCTCTCATTTTTTTCATTCCACTTCTCCACCTCGTCTCTATCTCTTCCATTTCTTCTTTCTTCTGGCTCTCTTCGATAGCTTCTTCCATACACTTTCATACGATTCCACAGGGTTCAAGGGCAGTGCCAACCTCTGCCTTTATGTGGGGGGGGGGGGGGGGTCTCTTTATCCAAAGAAATTAAGGGATAGTAAGTTAGCTATTGGTCAACAACATTCTCTCATTACACAGTTCCTACTGCTCTAAATAGCAGCTATATGTCTGGTGCTAAACTCTGACTGCTGATCTCTTTTTGTACACTTGGTTGTGCATGCAAAGAGTGTCTGGGAATTGCTTATGAGCCCTTTACTTGCTATAGTAACTGCTTTGTTCAAATCATGG
This sequence comes from Labrus mixtus, assembly GCF_963584025.1. Lineage (NCBI taxonomy): Eukaryota > Metazoa > Chordata > Actinopteri > Labriformes > Labridae > Labrus > Labrus mixtus. Next base: position 21,574,469 of record NC_083612.1, on the reverse strand, counting down.
GGAGACTATTGAAATATATTCCGAGAATCATCATTTACAAAAATAATAGTCCCAATGATTGTCCCTCCAAAATGTAACAACAAACACTTGTTTAAGAGGCATGTTAATGTGGGTTGCTTATTGTTAATGGAATTTTAATATTGTACAGACCGGGCAAAACAGTTACTCTGTGGCTAAAGGGTTAGGGTTATACACAGTTCATCTATTTAATAAAAACTTTTAATTGAAGGATAAAGTGTTCACAGATTGTGTGCAGGCAGGGTTTTTTTGTGATAATAGAACTTGGGATGTATCTAAGGACTATTTTCTTAGCTGGTTAAGGAAGGTGCAGGAAGGTACCAAATTTGTCTTTAATGTTTAGAATTTTAATATTGAATAAACTCATGAAGGGATAAGTGGCTCAATGGACCTATGACTCTCAGCCAGCCTGTTTACAAGTCTTTTTTAAATTTCTTTGATTAGAAAGGAGTAGTAGGCAGCTCGAGCATGACGTAAAGCCTTAATATATTTATTACAACTATCTTGCCAAAGTAGAGAAGATTCTTCCATTTTGGTAGAGCGCCGCACTCTTTCAAATTTACAAGACATTTGTTTCAGAATAGGAGTTTCTGAAATGTACCATGGACGTAGTCTCTGCCGTTTGATAACTTTTTCAGTCTAATTGTCAAATGACTTGGTATTAGGTTATTGACGTGCCTTTACATTTTAAATGGCTAGAATTTTATCCGGTTGTCTGTGTGCACATGATAACATATGATGCCAACGTCCAGCTGAAGTGTGTGTTTCTTGATGGGTGTATGAATGTGGCTATGTGTTCAGACAGTGCTGTGGTAATGAGCCCTGACAGCAGCTTGCTTTAGTATTAAAAGCACATCTCTTTCCCCTTTCAAGGCAGTAAAGCATGTTGGGATGCAGTGAAATGTTTACAACGCTGTGGTTGGCTTCTGCAGCACTCCTGGCTGTGAAGGATATTATTGCCTCTAATCACTCATCCTAGGCCATCAAACTAGGTCTTCCTTTCCTCACGCCCCTGCACAGAACTTTGGAAGTCCGCATTACAAGGACATTTTTAATGGCCTCCCAGAATAGTTATAATCATGAACTCCAGTTAAATAGTTTTCCCATTATTCCTGTAGTGCGTGAGGTGGGATTCTATAAACCGGTAGGTTCTTGTGTTTTGTGGCTGTCTGTAACCTCAAGGTTACTAAGAAGTGTGTTAGGTGAGAGATTTTACTGCAGGCGTGTGAGAGTCAAGCTCTTGGTACAGAAGTACACCAATAAAGACACGCTGAAAGAGTGATGGGGGATAACAGCAGGACTGGTTTCATTCATTGAGAACCCACAGTGTTATTTTTCTACTAATAGTTCATCCTTCTGTAAGTGACTTCTGGTGTTATAATTTTTGTAATTTGGGCTTTAATATTTAACTCAAACTTTATGTGTGTTCAAGAACTGAATATGGATTTTAAAACATTTAATTATTAGTAATATAGGATAGATAGCTTTATTGTCCCAATTGTGATGTTCAAATTCACAGATTCAGTGAATGTTCCACTGTGAGTAGACTCATAACACAAACATAACAGCACAACATGTAACATCAGACAGAGAATATACTGGGTATGGATGGATGGATGAATGATTGTTGAGGCTGTATCTTGTACATGTAGTTAGCTAGTTTATTTAGTGCTGCGATTGCAGAGGGGACAGTTGACGGTGTAGCCTGGTTGAAATCTTTGAGAAAATATGAGTCTTCACATGCAACAAGTCCTCTGACTAGGATGCTTATTTGAACTTATCCTACAGTACGTGTAATGACTGTCCACACTAACAAACAGCCACAGGAGCTTGCAGCACCTGCACTTAATGGTGACAATGTAGACGTACATACGGATATATAATCGTCCCTTTTGATGTAAGCTCTTTAAAGCTTTTTAGTACAGTAATGAAATTCCTAGCTAGTATCGAGACAATCAGCCGACAGATAATGTAAAAACTGCATACATACTTCCAAAGATTCTGTCATCTAGTTTTATTTGCTTTAATGTGGGTATCAAGGGCTGCCTGTTCTGATCAGACATCTATATTTAAGATAATCCTTTATTTATCCCACAATGGGGAAATTTACCTGAATGTGTTATAATCGATAAACATCCTACAACATGACATACAACAATCCTTCCTAAAAAGTTGGTACATTGCGTAAAATGTTAATAAAACAGAAAAGCTGATTTTGAAACAATGAAACCCCATGTTTAATTGAAAATTGCACAACGACAAAATATAAAATGCTGAAACAGAGAAATTACATCATTGGACACCACCCTGGAGTCCTACCAGAGCACCATCAACTGTAGACTGAGACCACCTGGGAGCACCAGTGAGGGAACGCCTCGGGCACTCTTTTCTACCTGTGGCCATCAAACTGTATCACTCCTTCACTTTCTGCTGCAGGACAAATTGAGTTTAACTTTCAGATCATGTGTAATACTGGTTTTAATATAAGGTGCAATCATTTTATTATTTTTTTATACTGTATAATGTGGAGTGCAACATTTCAATACTGGGCTATACTATGTGCAATGTTCCTTCACATCACTACTACTAGCGTATCACTTTTTTAAAATTATTATACATCATTGCAATCACTACCTGGAGATAGCATTAACTAAGCCTGGGTCTGTGTCTGAACTCTTAATACTACTGTCTATAATTACTGCTGTACTTATCTTACTCTTTGACATAACTTACTACTCCTCTATTTGTCCTTTGTAGGCAAGAATGAACCCTTACCCAATTACAGTTATACTTTGTAATATACTTTATGTATTTTCTGTGTACTTCTCTAATACTAGATGCTGTTTTGGGTTTCTCTTTTATCTTCTCGTATTTCTTTTTACAGAATTCAGTGTTTTCTTCAAAGTTATTTTTATTAAATTTTGGATAATTACACACATTAACACAAACAGATTCCCAGAATTCAGTGTATTAAGTTAGACTCAGTGATCTGGCTGTAAAGGAGAGCAGCACTGCAACATTTTCGGTGGATAAAAAAAATCCATTTCATTTTAGGATTATGAAAATGTTCCTAGATAATCCTTCATTCTTATCCTTCTGATCTCAAGTAACAAACCATCAGAACAGCTTGAGACATCTTTAGTTCCTGTCTGTCCTGCACTTCTCTGCAGTAGTGATCTCAATGAAATCTTGAGTGCTGGACTCGCACTCATATGTACATACGTAAACCTCAATCTAAGTAAGCATTTTTATTTAAAAAAAACAACATTTTTATATGCAGTTGTGTAAGAAAGAAAGTATGTAATATTAGGAACAGCAGAAGACCAGTGTTGAAATATTAAAACAGTCTGTGTTCAAGTCAAAAGGTTATTAAAATTGGCATGACTCTTGCCTAAGGGGTCATGCTTTTGAATTCCCTTTTAAGCAAAGAAAACGACTTACATTTGGGTTCAAGCTCCACGTTCTTCAAATACCAGGAACCCTTTTCTCTCTTCAGGCCAAGTCTTGATATCTGTCACATATTTAATTTCCTCTTCTCTACCACATTTCTTTTATCACATCATGCACAACAAGATGCCAGAGCTGAAACAAAGCAGAGAAAGAGTGGTTGTTCTGATCAGCACCAGCGATGTGTTTAAGTTCATGATGAAAAGAAGTCTGGCTTTGTTTATTAGTAAGAAAGAAGTAGGTTGCTATATACTGTTGACTGTGCAACACTAATTAAAATCCCAGGAGAGTTAGGACTTTTCTAGATGCCTTTAAACTTTGCTGTGCTTTTGAGATGCAGTTCTATTTTAAGATTATCCAAATGGTGTCATCTTGGCAAACAGAGTGTGTGTAAAAACACTCACACAGACGTGCCCGTACACACGTGAAACTGCTGTGTGGATTTTTTTAAACAATAAGTTTGTCTGAATATTTCAGATGTATTAGCTTATTAATTTATCATTTCAGCAGACATTGGAGGCAGTGATAGTAATCATTAATCTGTGAAGTTTATAACCATGTCGTGTAGATGATTGTTTTTTTTTGACATTTGCGACTGTTGAAAACTGCTGTTTTCACCTCAGGGTTAGAGAAAGTCCACAATGGTGCTGTTTGCTGCATCAAACACACTCAAACACACCGCTGATACTACATGTACAGATGTGGAGGTAGAAATAATCGCAGGTACTGCACAAAACAGGTGTTAGCATGTCCTCCTACCAGCCTTATAGGTCAATTAAAGAAAAGGCATTTTTGTTGTGCTCTGCTGTACTATCACTGTCACTGGTCTGCTGCTTAACAAAAGCCTCTCTTTCTGCCTTCATAACAAGCTCTTCTGAAGCTGCTGTCAAGAGAAGAGTAACTGTATAACTGAAAAATGTCTGCCTGGAGATGTGTGTTGGCATGAGGGATGTGTGATATGACAAGAATATCATATCACAATTTTTTATGTCAGGATCGTGATTTTATCATGATTCTTTTTCATTTTGATTTTTAAGACTATTTTAGGACATGTGTCCTCTTGTCACTGTTGAAAGCATCTTGACTTTCAGATTTTGTGTTTCTGCACTTTTTTTTGACCAGCAGAATTCCTATAGCTGTAGATTTATACATGTGAACATGACTGAATTTGCTTTAGTTTAGTCCATATTGTTGTAACAATGGCAAAAATATGCTCGTTGAAACATGACCCAGAATATGATTAATTTCTGTGGCCAGCATGAAGACGTGACCGTATCCTAGTTTTTCTGCAGTCTTATTAATAGAGAGGTTGGGACAACTTTTAATGACAGGCATAGAGCGATAATTGTAGTATCACACTGTGCTTGCTACACACAAGAAAAGGAGAGAGAGAGAGAACTGCTGAGATCACTTTGAGTTGAATGCATGGAAAGAAATGACATGGTCCTAATTGCACTGATAATAAAGCTTTTTTTTAATTACAACCGAGGCCAGGACCTCGCTGACATCACTGACTCCCTCAGTTTTATGAGCATAGAACAGCAAAAGATAGAATGTACACTTAAGCCTCGACATCACCCTGCTTTGGTAGATCATCAACACATTCTAATCCTTCATGATTGAATATTGTCCTTTCACACACTCCCTTAATTGGCATATTCAGGACCAGGACATGATAATTGTTTGCTTTTAGAATCCCAGCGTATATATTCATCTATATACCATATCTCTTTGTTTTTATTGAAGAGACAGGACAGAGGATAGGGTCGGAAATCCAAGAGAGAAAGAGTGGGGACTGACATGCAGGAATGTAGCCACAGATCGGATTTGAACCCAGGCCACCCGCGTAGAGGACTAGCGCCTCTGTACATGAGACGCGCAAACTAACCACTCGGCCACTGGAGCCCCAGCCTATTTTTCAATTTAAAATACAATTTGGCTATAACAGGTGTGCTTCAGTCAAACTTGTATCCTGCAAGCCAATCATCGCCAACACATGCGTATGCTGCATGCATTATGTTGACATAGTGTTTTGAGCTCCACTCTTATATTGGGGATAACTTGTTAACATTAGGTCTTGTGTGAATCTTAAAAAAAAAATGCTATACCACTGGGTAGTTTTTGGCCGATTTTGCCAATTTGCTTCCCTTGGATAAGAGGCCTACTTGTAGTTCAACTCTGATTGCCAGGAATAAGTTGGTAGTAAATGAGATTGCAGTGGATGAGATGAGAAAAGGAGGGGTAGGGAGAAATGATGAGATAGAGGGGGTAATAGAGAGGAGGAGAGCAGTGTAGCAGTAAAAGATGCATTAAGCAATTACAGTTGGGGAGCAGTAGAATGAAGTGATACGATAATCTTTCCTGTAATTGTCATAGCTTTCACAAATGATTACAAGAGAGCAAAGGAGAGACGAGCAAACTACAACAGCATGCTGTACATCATCATGCTGTTTTGACAGTTTCTTTTATACATAATCATGGTCAAATCACCATGTGCAAATACTGGCAATATACCACATGTCACACACATTTAATGCTGCAGTAGGACAAGATAATTGTATCTATTCTCTAGGTAATTAAAACTAATAAGATCCACCAGAATCAAATGTGCCTTCATAAAGTCAACACTAACACACCTCTGCCTCTGAAATGTATCTACATGTTCACACCATCTGCAAACTTGTGCTTAAATAATTATGTTTGCATCAATATTTGATGAACAACAAAGATGTTAGCTCCATGCAGTATTTTTGAGCTAGAGCCATGGGATTATGTTAACAGTGTTCACACAACCTCATCTATGATTCATTTATTGCCAGAACCCAAGCCACCACTGTTTTACTCCTGAGAGCTGTGAGCAGCAGCCTGTCTGTTGGAGATAGCTGGTAGAAAGACAGAGGCTAGGCTCCAGAATGGAAAGATAGGTATGAAAAGGCAGACGGTTAGACGACAGAGAAATGTAACCTTTTGTGGATGTTCGTTTTGAAGCTGTTACTGCAGCTCTCTCTCCCCTTTTCATGCTTTGACTCCTTTCAGTCCCCCCCTCCCTCCTTTACTGCAGGTCCTTCCAAGCCTTTATTAATGCTAATTTATGCAGCCTGGCTGGCACAAAACCAGCAGGGAGGGGTCCTCTCCCTTGATTACCAGCAGTGAGAGCGGGGGGTGTGGGAGGCTGGGGCTAGGGTGACCTGGACAGACACCTCATTTAATTTAATACATTGGAGCATGCAGCAGCGGGGGAGTTGGGGCGCGGGAGGGAGATAATCAAGAGGCTGGGCTCTTATAAATGTGCTCTGAGATGACATGGAAGAGATTGGATTTGGAAACGAAGAGCAAAGAAGAGCAAAGCCAAGCGGAACACAATTGATTGATTCCATTCAAGTGATCGTAGCTGCTGATGAGGAATGAGTTATTTTAATGTTTTCCGAGGGAGGAGGATCTGATGAGTTTTTTTTAAATTCAACATAAGTGTTTTCCTTCCCTATTCCTTATTCAGCAAGCCATCCCCTTAGAAAAGAAATAAATAGCCATTGCAATGTTATGCAGCAAAATGTGTTACAGACAGCAAACTCACCACAAGAAACACGGCTACCTGACTATCTCCTAAATACAGGGAAATACAGAAAACCATCAAACATTAGCTTTAGATTTAACTGTATCAACCACCTGAGAATTGATTCTTGAATATGATTACTTCCTTACGTGGAAGATGATGAGCTTTTAGCTGGATTTAAAAGAGACTCAATTGAAAATGGATGCTGTTATATAAGCTGATAGGGCAAAGCAGACCATCAACTCGAAGATTGACCATTTCTACATAGTTATTTTTAATACCTGTTACCGCTGCCACTGGGTCAGATTCCAGAAAAGCAATTTACAGCATGCAGATAGAAAGAGCTGTTGTTTACAGTTTCCACAGCAAACGTGCACAGTGTGCAGTATGTTAGCCTTTTAAGGATCAGGACTAGATTTAGTCAGAGAATACATGTACGAGACACACATGTAAGGACGGGATCAACAAAGAGATAAGATCCACCGCGATGTCAGCAGGGGCCGCCATATAAACTTAACAAAGACACTCGGATACTTTATAAAGTAGTCATGGTTTTAACAATTTTGTAGAGATAGTACAAGAGATACACAACAGTACTTTCCATAGTAATAACTTTTAACCAACTTAATATGATCACTGTCTTGGTTCAAAACGACTTCCACACATAAATGATGATCAACTTCTTTTAAAAAGAGGTCATAGAATGTCATAGAGGTGTTGAATGAGGAGGACCTGGATATCAAAAATCCCCTGAATTGTAATGTTTTAGACACTGGGCTGTAATTTAACAAAAACATGGATTGAAAAATAATAGTAAAAAGGGTTTTCATACAGATTGTTTTTACCAGGTAGCATTACCTACTGTATTTTGTAAAACTTAATACAGGGGAATCAATCAAAGTAGACGTCCACTGTCAACAGAAGATGTCAAACTGACATGACAGAACTTAACGTTATACAGATGTTTTTTGATCTCTGGTTCTGCCTCAGAAGATTACTTTTTTTTTCTTCGCATCCTGGGTTCAGTCCTGGGGCCTTTTAAAGGTAAGGTGATAGCTGAACACCCTGTTCTCTTAGATGAGCAGTCTCATCCTGAGGCTAGTGCACCATGCAAAACATCAGCTGAGAGTTTGACACACCACAATCGCCTATCCCTTCATCCATACTGTGACGAATGACAGGAAATCAGATGGTGGCCATGACAGGCAGATTATGAGATCCCTCTGTCTACATGACTTAGCTCTGTCTCTGCTTCTTAATCGTTAAATGTGATTTAAGCAAACAAACGCAGCATTATTAGATTAGTCAGAAGGACATGGAGTCTTTGCTGCTGATTATCTTTCCCTTTTTAATGAAATGCTGCTTGAAATTAACATTGCTTTCGCTAATTTGATTTAGCATTGCCCGGAGAAGTACCAGACAGCTCTCATTTGCCTGCAGTCAGTTTGAGATCGTTGTCAGGGGCTTGATATCAAATGTTGGTGGAAGGCAAACATTTCCGTTCCTCTGCAAAGTTCACAGGAGTAGATTGAGTCACTGTTTCGACACTAGATGGCTTTAGGTGAAACCAGAAAGAGATGAGTGACAGACTAAAGCACACTTAGATTAGTGAATAGTAAAGGAACATAACATGCATAATTTAATAAACATGAAACTTAATTAAATCTTAAAATCACTGTCATGGTGAAATGAATATTGCAGTAGTCACTTCAGTGGACACTCCACAATGCTAGTGGTCAGAAAGCTGTTGTATGCTTGAATTAAAGAGGGTTAGCGTTTGCCTGAATAGCATGTGTGTATGTCTGTAATTGGCTGCGGGTGTTGCATTGTTGTTGAAAATAATCCTGTCAGCATAATCCTCCTTTGTGAGGTTCATTAATTGCATTTAAGATGGGATGCAATCTAGCTGATTCAGGCCCAGCATTTGAGCCTTCCTCGCCTTTTCCTGCACAAAGCCCCTGTCACTTCAAAGGCTAAAGGGTCGGGAAAGGTTTTTTTTTTTTTTTTTTTTTTTTTCAGATTTTCATTAAAATGTACACTGCTTTTTCAACCCTTTAACCAATAAGAGTGCGGCTGTGCTCTGTATATAGTGGCAAAATGAATTAAACAGCTAGCCATCTTCAGAGTGCAGCTGCTACTTGCCACATGTTCTCCTGTTGTTGAGCTAAGGGCAATAATGATTCATTTTCATTTCCAACATTTGAACTTGACATATTTTTTTGTATTTTACATTTTATATCTCAACAAAATACTCAATCTTTTCTCAAAAGTCTGCTTTCACTCACTGAAAATATATTCTGGTTGTGTTAAAGGATACATGACAAACTGAGGTGTGCGCCAAATAGAAACCATATGAATCCTAACACACCACCACCTTGATGCATAAAATTAGATATTCAAGGTCTCTTAAATATCCTATTTTTTTGTTGAGGTACGCCTTTGAACATTGGTCACCACCAGTAAAGTCCTACATAGAGAAAGATCAGGGATTTTTAAGCACCCAAGCAGCTCAGTGTGTTACAGAAACACACAGCCTCGCCGCTGCTTTCCATTTTTATTTTCCTGAATGAAACTTTAGGAAATCCATTTAGGATGGCCTTTGCAGCTTTGGCTGTCAGAGATACAGCCGCTTAAAACCAGAGGTCACCTCCACACTTGTTTAATAGCCATTCAAAGCACCAAAGTGAATGTGTTTTTGCCCTGACTGGCAATAAATACTCATGGATGGGCTGGGTTTATCTTTTCCTAGTGTTTTAAAGGGATACTTTCTTTTTAAAGGACTATAATGCATGAAAACATAATCAAATACCCATCCTATGGGCTTTTGAACATGGTCTTGATAGCTTCTTAATAATTCATTTTAATTCCAAGCAGTCACAATGGACTCCAATGATCCAACATTCGTGCAATGTCTCACTGCAGCACTGCCTATGAGTATTACTATTAGTTCAACATTATTCACCCAAACGTGATCAGAGAATTGACTTCTTTTGTTGCAATGACCTCTGTCACAGATAACTAGGTATGTGTTCATTGGTTTTAAGTGACACAGATAAACTCAACGTTGATCAGCCCTTCTCAATGCTATGCCCCTGCAAACTCGGAGTGACCAAGTGTACTCTGGTAGTTTCTACTCAAATGGTTATTTTAGAGCACGCCAAGAAAGAAAAAAAGAGATGTGGAATGACCCAACTTTCTATGGAGATGCTCTAAAACTGGTTCTCAACTGGTCCAGCCTCAGGACCCACCACCACGTCATTAATGACAAAAGGTGACAGAACAAATTGAACATGTTTTAAAACAATTTTTTCCCGATCACACATTCGCAACCCACTGAAAACGACTTTGCAACCCAATTTTGGGACCCAATCCACCAGTTGAGAACCACTGCTCTAAAGGGACTGCTGCAGGAGAACAGGACATCAGTACAAACTAATAGAACTCAAATTACTGCCCATGCTGCAGACTGTTGCACTCCAGATTCCCATGTGGTGCTTAAAAAACTGATAATCCTCACAGATGTATGTACATCAATCTATGGTTAGCAGATACAGTATCATAGAGCCCATAGCCTCTATGTTTACACAAGGTCATGTTTTTCATAAGAATTAAAGTGTTGTTTTTTCATTTAAAATGATGGGGCATAAAAGGAAAGTAGTGTGCAAAAGCTATATTTCTCTGCCAGGTATAAATCAAATACCCATTGCTTTAGAATTGTCTGCCTGTGTTATACATTAGTTGTTTCAGGCACATGTTTATAGTTTGTCCTGTCATTTTTGGTTTGGCATATGTCACACACAACCATCTGGTTGTTGAGCATTTTTGCAGACAATTTGTTTTGTCCTTTAAGCTTAACTTAATTTTGGTCTTTCAAGCATGTCAGTCCCTTTCTTCCAATTTTTTCTCTGGCCAGTGGCAGGAGGTAAATTGTCATGCATTGCACGTTGAACTCAGAGTATGTTGCTATGGTGGTTGCTAGGGATTTAGCCTAGAGTGACGTCCAAATATTAAAGGTGTCCTGATGCAGAGGCAATGGAAGCTGCGAAGAATGAGTAATCGCTTCAGAGAGAGGGGCTTTTTGTGTGCCCTTTCATTATCATGCTTCTCTTTTTTTTGAAATCTCAGAATTGATTTTCAAAACAAGAAAAAGACTGCGCCGGCTAAAGCAAAGGGATAAAACATTGCCATTGCATACATGCTCGTTGATTCATTACTTGTACCAAACATTCTCTGCATCTTCCTAATGGTAAACACTGTTTTATATAGAATACCAAAAGATAAAAGAAAGTAATTTTTGATGTTACCAACAACTAAGATGCAGTTCTCACTAACTCTTTTTTACTCTATCTTCTAAACATGGCAACTAGAAGGGAAATATTAAAAAACAATTGTCTAATTTGCACTCTCTAACCTTTTTAACTATAAAAAATAAAAGTGTTTTTCTTTTCTTTTTTCATTTGATGGACATTCAGAAGGCTTTGAAGATCACTTATGTAACAATCAATTAAATATGCTATGGCACATATGATCTGTTATATGTCTGAATATTCTCACAATACTGAACATGTAGTGTCTCAGGAAGACTTGTTGTAGTGGTGTCGTCGTAGTGTAGTTATTTACTGTTATCTAGCAGGTTGTTGGAAGAACTTTAAAGATGCACATCAGTTTTATACAAACTTTCATGATTAGAAGCAAAGCATGTTGATTAGTCAAGTCGACAACTTGTATTGACTGAAATTCAGTCTTTGGGGCCAGCTAGCTGTTGGTTAATGAACATTTCCAGTAAGTCAGCTTGTAGTTTTAAAAGCTTTCACATTACATTTAAGTGCAATACTGCAGCAGAAAGTTTGTGTTTGAAGCTCAACTAAGGCAGCTCTCTTCACCGCCTAACTTCTACAGCTCATTTGAACTTAATGACACCGCAAGTATTAAATACAATTTATTTTCAGGCTGTTCCCTGACTTAAATCTTTCTGATTATCCTGCAAATTGGAAACAAAACGCTCATAGAAATTGTCATTGATGCTTTGCGAAGACTGTTTGCTTTCAATAATAGCTTTGATTTGATGTTTGCATTCTCTTAAGTGCTGTTCCTTCTGTCAGTGACTGCTTCAAATGAAGGCGTATTAGGCATGTGGCAATCAATAATGTCTTAAATGAAAAATGTCCAGTGCCTAACTCAAGAGCTCAGGGCCTGAGCAGGGAAAGACCTGCCCTCCCCTTCCTTCAACTTCCCCTCGTACTGACTTTCCCTGTCTTGCAGTCCACAGCTGTAGCAGCCATAACACGACCTCAGGCAGGCTAGTTAGCCCTGAAAAAAGAACCTGAACCCCCGATCAATAACTTTACTTTTGTCTGCCTAATTGCTCATTGGTTGACGTTGGCGCCAGACTATATGTAAGTGCATGTCCCCCCGAGTGATCGACTTGAGTTGTATTTCCACCACTTCCCACCAAGTGTATGGCTTACGGTCTGCCCCGCTCTCTTTTTTTCCTGTCCTCGTCTCTGTTCACCCGTATTCGCAATGGAGAAAAAACCTGACCTGATCGGCTTCTCCTCAGTTATCTCTGTGGGATCAGACCATCCAAAGACTCTCATCAAGATGCGTTGCTCCCTCTCCAGGCCCCGCGACTTTCAGACTGCTCAGGTAAATATCCGGGTTTAATGACGAACGGAAAGATTAGCCAGTAACTCTCGCTCGCTATTTGATGAGCGCCAGGAAATTATACGGGCTCTTTTGGGGGTTTTCTGCTTATTATATGATCTAATGCAGAAGCACTTTATGAGCATGGACCAGGGTATGGCGAGGGCAGTATTGATTGCGCTCATTGTGAATTATGTGAATAGATAAAAGTGTGAGTGTGCATATATATTAGGCAATTATGCGCTCAGGTGCTAATGTAAAAATTTTGCTGAATAAATATGAAATATGCCTCTATCAGCATCCAACATGTGTCCCCTCGACTCTGGTCATTTGAGATGATAATTGGGATTGTGTGTTTGCCTTTTTCTGATGAGACGAGATATTGTGATAGCTCTCCTCAGCCCGGATTTAAATGTGTATTGATCGGTGTGAGGCTCAGGAGCTCAAACCAAAACAGCACAGCCCCCTCACACTTACTTGCTTATATATATTTCTTTGTTTCCCCCCCCCCCCCCCATTAAATTTTGAAGTTATCTTACAATCTTCTGACATTGAAAAACAGTTACTGTGTCACTAAACATAAGAAGCTCTTCTGTATTTGTTCTCGCCCTCTTTTCCCCAGTAGAAGTGTGCTAATGTCATGATTTAAATGAAGTATTGATCAGTTTAGGAGGGGAGAATAGAGAGAGAGGGAGCGATTGTGAGGGAAAGAAAGCAAGACCAGGGTTATCGGTGTGGATCGCATACAGAAAGAGAGTGCTAACGGATGAGACACGTTTTTAGCGATTCCGTGAAATGGATTTCTGCATAATCTGTATTTTTAATTCAGGAATTACCACCGGACTCTTTAATTTGATTTATTCCAAAGGAAAAAAAAATGGACACGAAGAAAAATCAGTGCAATGGATATAGATGTCTTTTTCATTGTTGGGTTTTGTTAATTTCAGGGAGTATTTGCCAGTCCGTTTGCAGATGGTAAAAAAAAAGGTTTGTCCTGGTTCCTATCTGGGTTTCCATCTTGTCTGCCTTCGGTTTCTTCTATGACAACAACAACGCTGCTACTGCATCAAGCGCTCTGGACTAAAGCCTCCATCCAAGTGATCCAGCAGCTAGGTCTGTTTGTCTTCCTCTTACTGTCCTCCCTTCTTCCTTCCCAAGCTCCTTCCTCTTTCTCTCTCCCTCACTGTCTTTTGCTCTCTCTCTCTCTCTCTCTCTCTCTCACCCCCTCTATCCCTTCTCCGCCTGTGATTTAGCACGGCAAGGTTGTATTAATTAATGCCGTGGCTATTATTGTCTTTCACTCACTGGGCAGCCAACAGTCTGTGGTCTGTTATAAACCAACTTTAAGTCCTACCATCTACTTGTTGTCAAAGCGTATTCCATCGCCACAACTCTTCATTATTTCATGAAATGTTATTGTCTAACTTGTAGTTGTGTTAACTAGTTATTTATTGTTCATTACATTACATATGTGCTTAAATAGTGAAATATTCTTTGAAATCTATATGTTTTTTTAAATTTATATTAAATAATAACATGTTTTGATTGTAATGGAGAATTTTTCTTAGACGAATTGATAAATATGAACTTTTAAATTCTTGCTGATTTTAAAAATCAACATATATTACATCTACCTTGTTGAGTTTTCTACTCCGCATTGGTACTGATCATCCAGTATGTCTTACAATAAAAGCTGCAGACAAGCATTCAAAAAGTGTTTTTTCATTGTGCAAATGTAAAGCTTTTGTTTTCAATAATACTGGTAATTGAATTTTGTTTGAAGAGAATTCAGCAATTTGCAGTCCTCACACAGAATAAGTTTATAAAGGTGGGTAAAAGGCCTGCCTTTAACTAGACAGGAGCCAGAATGGTTTATTTTCTGAGATTCTGCTTAGAAGAATGGGGAACCATGGTAGGTCTCAGCCTCAGCTACAGAGTGAGCAGGTTGGCTGCGCAGAGAGGATAGGCTCTGTGTACTGGATTGATTTTTCTCCTACTCTTGCTGCCCTGCCTCCTTTTGTGGTTCAATAGCTGGACATCCAGAGGCAAGGATCTCTCAGTCGCTGCCTGAACTACAGGAGAGGCGTCTGGATCTCTAAAGGAACAGAATCACATGCAGCAGAACCAAAAGCAGCTTTAAAGCCCGATGCAGCAGGCCCCTGGAGCTCCAGAGTCAGGTACAGTGCTTACTGCCAGGCCCACATTTTATGCACCAGGCCTCAGACGCATCCTGCTTCATGTGTCCATCCCAAACAGTGCATTTTGAGAGTACAGCATTTCAGCTCAAAAGGCACATTGGAACATTTTCGTTTCAGCATTGCTTCATATTGACAAAATGTGATTTGTCATTCTAAAGTCACAACGTGTTTATATGTATATGTATAGTCAGCTGATATAAGATGCAAAACTAATGGCATTTACTACGTTTTTGATTGACGTTGCACGGAAAGAAAATAACTGTATGTTACAGACAGGTTGGCAAGAATGTGTATCCAGTGCAAAAGGAGTCAACAGGCAAACATGTTCGCGATGACAAACAGGCTCTGACTCACAGTGACGGGCAAAACCAACCCAGGATTCTGATGATTGATGAATGGTGTTTTCAACATGTATTGAGAAAAAAAAAGAAAATGCTGCCTGCTACCTTCCCCTCGAAAAAAAAACACTGACCAATCTGAATCCCTCACTGTGTTGATTGATGGTGTCTGTGTCACCTGTTGCTAGGCCTCTGGGCAGACTCTGAGTCTTTCTGTTCAGAGCCTGTGGTGTCATATCAGTGGCACGCTCTGTATTGTTGACTGGAACATTTGTGTGGCTTTCTTAGGTGCTCTGCAAATCATTGCTTATTTTGACTTTCTCCCCCACCGCTCTGTTTGACATTATTAACGGGAATCTCCCACCACTTCTACTTACTTTGTACCCACTCTGATTCTTATTCAAACCTTGCGGGGAGCTGCTGAATATAAATTGTTTGTGGGCTTAATTTCCGTTTGTTACCCTGTGGAGATTTTGTCATAGAGTAGCACTGTTGAGAAACATGACGGTGAAATATTTACCATATTGTGTAGGTTGTGTTTAATAGTGAGGCATATGTACTGAACAAGCATGAACTTATGTGATAAACATTCTACAGACTGCAAATGGTCACAACAGGAAATTGAGGGTCATTTTGTCGTGTGGAGTAAAAAAACTTCAACATATTAGTTCAGCCTTTGATGTTCAATATCCAATATAAATAGCAAACATGTATGTTTGGATAAAACTCCACATCGCCATCATTATTAAGCTTATGTGATTCAAAATGTACTTTTATAGTGCCATCATTCACATTTTAAACACTATTGCAGCAGTGAGCAATGTTTCCTTCCCTGACTCTCAAGTGGTAAGGCATTAGCAGAATGCAAATCATCCATAAACTTGGGAAAGAGTTCAAAGGTCTTGTTTTATTGACGACAGGTTACAGTGGTCTGTGGTTTGGTCTATGTATTCTGCAATGGCAGGATTTCCATTCACAGCATTTATGTATTTACAGTGGCCACTCAGTGACGATCATAGGCTAGGTGGATTTTCAGTGCTTGTTCAGTTGAGTGCCTCCATGCAAATCCTGATTGTTGCTTGTCATGTCTTCTGTGTACTACAGATGGCAGCTTGTCTGATGTTTCAGCACAGGAATCCCACAACCCACCATTCATGATTTTGCACTTGTAGCCTATGCTCAATATCAAGACTTTCTGAGAAAAACACGTTAGCTACATAATATTTTCTACTGGAACGACTTACTTTAAAAAGAACAGATAGTGAAAAATACCTGTATTATATTTCCAAAAGGACTTCCTCTCAAAGTCATTGTCCTTTATCTTAGTTTAGTTTCAAACAGGCCCACAAAACTTTGGCCTGTAAAGCATGTTTTTTTGTTTTTCAATACATACATGAAGGCATTTCAACCAATTTGGTGCCTGTTTGGTGTTTAATGTCACGATCAGATCAAATCAGATGTCTAAGCTGAAATACTTAAAGCTCCTGTGAGGAGTTTTTAGCTGGTTATGAAACAAACTGAAATTAATACATGTTGTTTCACTATGAACTACAAAATCAAGACCTTCAGGGACCAGATGGATTTTATTGTATTGTTATTATTATTGAAATGGCTGCAGCAGGGTAGGTGGCAACTGTAGACTGCTGAAAGACTTGTTTTGTATTTTTCACAACAAAGATTCTTGATAAGTGATACATTTGAAAGTTAAAAAAGCAGAATTTTTTTGTTTTTGTTGAAACGCTATACATGGACATTAAAGAATCAGCAAAGAAAATGTCTCGCTGTGTTCACAGGGGTCGTAGAAATAAACACAAATCATTTGTTCCTCACAGGAGCTTTACAGCTTTTAATCACCCACTGAGGACACTAAATATATCAAAAATCATGTTTTAATGTTAACTTATACTTAAGTTTTGTATATACTGTATATATAATATATGTAATGTGATATGCCTTGATAGAGTGTCATCTCCATCTCTCTGCCTTGTGTTCTTCATTTAGTTAACAGCGTCAGGTACAGATGGAGTAAAGTAAGGGTGAATTCACACCTTAGCCTTTTTCCCCGTTTGAAACATACGTGTGCTTTGTAGGATAGTTTGTTTGGTTTGAGGTGGTGTGAAGGCTTAAACAGACTTTGGTGCGGACCAAATAACCAAACTCTGATCCGCTTAAAAACAGGGATCTCGGTTCACTTTCAAGTGCACCTGAGTTTGGTTCTCCTTAGGTCAGAACGCATTCCAGACCGAACATGGGAAGTGAACCAAAATACAGGTCATTGTGGGTTGAATTTGTCCATCTGTAAAAGATGTCAATTGTGTTTTGCTGAGCATGGCAAACGTTAGCATTGCTAACAACACCAACCTTCAGTCTACCTTACAGGTTAATGTGTTGATGCCTGTGTGTTACACATCTCTTCAGGCGATATGTCAGTTTAATCTGACACAGCCGACATATAACTTTAAATCCATTTTGAAAATGAAAATAATGTCAAACAGCGGCACGCTACGGGATGCCATTCTTCCACTGTCTTGTTTACTTTTAGGTTGTAGTGCAGGTTGGATGACAGCAGCTACTGACCGGTGCTCGAGCTGCATTCAGGTGCTCCTCGGAGGTTCACAGTTTCCGAGTTGGAAAGTCATTCATCCGACTTCAGTGTGTTCACCTGTTTTCAGTTCGAAAAAGTCTGAATGTTGTAACAACAACAACAACAACAAACAGCGTGGGTCCTACGAAGATGATGTGTGTAATGTCTCTGTTACAAGTTATATTTGAGCAAAACGTTGATGTGAAATAGGCTATGTGAATTAGCCTATTAAAAAGTATCTGAAAATTAACAAATCATATTTTGCCCCCTATTTTGATGGCAAATATGTCGGCAATTCGGGCACCTAATTCTTTCCCCAATTTTTGTTCCGACTTGAGCAGGCGTTTCTGTATATTTTTCAACTTGGAAACGTTTTTCAGATGTATCCTACACCACATGAATTCAGCCCCAACTGACGCATGGCTACGGTACACAACATTTGACAGGCTCTGGTGCGCTTGACAAAGTGCAAACTGAAAGCAAACTGAACCAAATGACAAATGCAACAATGTTGCAACTTCACCCCTGAATCGCACCGAGTCCACAAAACTTAATATGTGAAAGCGATCTAAAGTGGTGTGGAGATCTCAAGTCAGCTTAACCTGAACAATTCATCAGCCATGCATTCTGACCAACACACATTAACACATGACCAACCTAAACTCACATTTCAAGGGATACAAAGATACTTAAAGCAACAACAAATTAAACCCAGATGGGAGTTTGATACAACATTGGAAATTTGGTCATACATGTACTTTTGAGTTTTGTTGTTCATTCACTTTTTTAAAGTTTCTCCTTTAATCTGGATTAACAGCTAGTGCTAGCTGGCCCTGGCCAATAAGTGACATCTTGCTAGTTAAACAGAAAATAGGTGAGTGGTTTTTTAAAGCCATACAATGATAAGAATGAGGATAGCCAGTGGGAGGGATAATGAAACTTTTTCCATGGAGATAGAGATAAAGATATGGATCTTCCCTCACTCTGGGTCAATCACTGTGAAGTTTCATGACAAAACTCTCATAGCTTACTTTCTGTTAGACATTAACCAGTGAATATTTTGTTCTTCATAGATTTGTTCTAAAGGAATAGTTTTCAGAAAAAAACCGAGTCACTGCATCTGTACTAGAAATAGTCCAGCAAATGATTCTAATGGAAACCTCACATTTTAGTTTTTACTTAAAATTTTAATTTAAAAAAAAAAAGAACAAAAGAAAAAAAAAAAAAATCCAAGGCAGTCTCTAGCCATTTTCACATATGCACTCCTGTAATTCTCTAGAACATTTCAGGAGGACTGCTTGGACTTTCTGGGGGAAGGCACTAGAGGGCTGGCAGGAGATACATAGTAGCTCCTCCTGAAATAGGACTTCAGGAGTTTTGTGCAAGTGTGAAAGCATTATTTTAAACAAATTGAATGCCTTTATTTTGGTCATGTGGACCTTAAAAACACACTTTGACATGTTTCAGCATCAGGACTTCATCAGGAAGTCAAACAGGTTAAAAAAAAAGGAAAACACAGAGGAATTTATAGTGATGTTCAACCAGTTGGAAGTTTCCACTTGGAATCGTTGCCTGCAGAGGATGTGTATACCTACAAACTCCAGGAGTTGGCGTTATTAGATCCATTGTATGTAAATATACCGCTTCCTACATTGATTACATAAAATGTCTACACCGATGACAAAAAAGGGACTAAAAACAGCTTGACAAGAGCAAGTCATGACCCTGATTATCAGAGAGTCAACACAACCAACTCTTTAATCCCGCTCAACAAATCTTTACAAGAACAAGGTTAAGGCCAGGGTGTTTAGTGGCCTGTAATTCATGAATTCAAAAAGTTCAGTTTTCCTGTCTGTCATCTTTTCTTAGGGAAGATGGGATGTAGTCAATACCGGTTGTTCTCAACTGGTCCATCCTGAGGACCCACCACCAATTCCTTGATGATATATCTTGACCCGATATTAAACTATTGTGATTTAATTAATCAAACATTGTGCAGTTTGGACCTCAGATGATAAAATCATTTGACAGAACGAAGAAAGAGAACAAAACAAACATGTTTAAGAAGTGCCTCATAGGCTTTCTGATACCATTGCTTTGCAAGGTACACATTCGGGACCCACTGAAAATTGTTCCACCAGTTGATAACCATTGGTCTATACCAAAGGCTTGTAATGCAACTGTGTTGCTATTGTGGAATTGAAGTGTAGTGTCTTGCCATAGGTTAGTTCTCATTACCAGTTTGGATGGCATATTTGTGTTCTGATAGTCTGTCCTGATGTTACCACATTAATCACATTAGAAATGTTCCTTGTAGGGTCCAGCACTGATGGGATGGCCTGGACTCTCAGCTGTGGTAAAGACCATCCAGGTTTATAAAGTGCCCGGCTAGGACACATAGGACACCAGAAGAAGGGTGAGACAACCACAGCATGTCTGGTACAATGTTTGCTAACACACTTTTTCTTTTAAGTATTGAAAGGATTCATTATTAGAACAACTCAAAATTCTCGAATTGATATCCAAAAAATTGATGACTTTTGTGATCTGATAAAAAAAATGGGACTAAATTGATTTTTGACATTTACTTCAGCTGTGTTGCATATTGAACATCAGTGACTTCCTCAGTGTTAAATCTAAGTATTTAGAAGTATGTAGGTAACAATGTTGCTTCAAAATGTACATACCTGTATATTTGCGATTTACTTGCCAGTCTGCAGGCCATTAAAGACCCACTTTGGTTGTTGTGGTTCTTAGATCTCAATAGGACTAATCTGACTAAATAAATAAAAAGAAAAATAAGTCAACAAATATGCATGTGCCTTGATGACAGTAAACCATAGAGATCTTTCTTTATGTTTTCATACAAATGTGCATGTAAGTGTGTGTGCAGGTGTGTGTGTGTGCGTATGTGTGTGTGCGTTTGTGCGTGTGTGTGTGTATGTGTGTTGACACATGTGGGTTTCTGTTATTTGTCTCCTCTGTCTCTGTGTCACCTTTGTTGACTTTGTCTCTCTCTTTCTGCAACGCTGCTCTCTCTCCGCTTTAATGACGCATATATCCTATCTCCAGTCACTGCCTAATCCCAGCAGCGCTGGCTCAGGAACAGATTACTGCTTCCAGACACCAGAGGAGAGAGGAGCAGAGTAGGGTGGGGGTTGGGGGTTGGGGGGAGAAAGAGATGCCTCAGTGATACAATATAGAGAAACATTGAGGCGGGGGGGGGGCAGGACATGCATGTAAATGACCTAACAGCAGCACATTGTCAACATATTTACATCTAGAGGATTTTTCCATTGAATTAAATAACTACATCTTCCCCTTCTTTTATGACTGATGCTTTTATCCTCATTTAGTTTAAATAAACATGAGCTCTGACTTTTTAAGAAATGCCTTTTGCCTCCACAATGGAATGTGCAGTGAAAAAACTGAGTTACACCTTCTGCAGGACAATTAATATGAAATATGAAGGGGAAAGATATAGGTTACAGATTGATTTTCTTCCATCTCTTCAATCCAGTCTGAAGAGAAGGTCCTTCTGCTTCATGCAGAGTTGTACAAAACGGCTGCTTCAATCTGCAGGTACAATGCTTCCAACTGCTCAGCCCTCAGCCAACAGAACCTCACAGTGGTTTTTTTTTTAAAGTAGAGCACTCTCCATAGCAGATCAATAAAGTCTTGTGTTATTGTTTCATTTTGTTCACATTATTATTCCCTTTGAAGGATCCATTTTTTTCATATTTAATCCCGGCTAGGCTTCTCCCAGAAACACTCTGGACTGTTTTGATTTTTTTTTTTTCAAAACACAGTAAACATGTTATGTGTAGTCAGCTCCTACTTAGTCAATTATGTGCTTCCTTTTACAAACAATTTTGAGGGTTATTCTGGAAACAGCATGAAAGTATGGGCATAATGGAAGCATAACGTGTAGGTAAGCATGTCTTCTTCTAAACATGGTTATCATGTGGTCAATTAGAGCTTCTTGCACTCCCAGGTGTAAGTAATTGGGAATTGGAATCAGCTGGAGTGGTGTTGTCTGTCCAGCGGCGGCTGTCATCACACCAGCTGCCCACCCAGTACATGACTTTTAGGACCAAATGATTGCTAATAAAACATTTGATTGAGAGGAGGAAAGAGTGAGGACCATAAACAGGCTGGATTCTGCCCTTTAATTTCCCCATCTACAGAGAATTGCTTTTGCTGTGCTGCAGAGTTGGTCCCACACACAAGCAGTTTAGTTGTCTGCCCAAGGACTGAAATTTAATTTAGCCTGTGTGCTGTGAGCGTGGGTGTGTGTGTGTGTGTGTGTGTGTGTGTGCATGTGCATGCATCTGTCAGTCCTCCTGTCTTTGTTTGTGCCTGTGTGTCTGTCTGTATGAGTCAGTTTGAAATCCCTTTGTGAGCAAAAACTAGCTTTGCATGAACTGCATATGTAAGAGTTTATGCTACAGTGGTTGAGTGTGCATGCTGTATTTTGTTCTTTCCTATTCTCTCATGACTAAATGGTTTTACACTGCCTGGTTGTTCTAGTAAATTTTACACAGTGGTTGTACTGTGCATTTATTTGCTTTGTACCATGCTCTTTTGTTTATGGATTTGAATGCTTTCTTGTGTAGTTTTGCAATTGATATGTTATCACTGTGTTAACCTGTAAACTTACAAAAATGTCCCTGGTTACTGTAAGCATCGTGTGTTTGTTGTAGAACACTTCTTGGCTGTAATTTTCTGTTGCTTGTTTGCTGATTGCATGTTCAAAAAAGTATAGCCTCCAAAATGTTGAATATTGGTTTCAGTGTGGAAAGCTGTAATGACATTTTTTTTTTGTGTATGTGTGTTTATGGTGCTGGTTCCTGATGAAAGCTGGGTGCAGACGCATATATCAGAGCTCCAGCACTAATAAAAGGCCAGCAAGCTGTGCTCCTCTCCTTCTGGGAACAGCATCGCTTTTTACTGCTTCTCTGACAGCAAGATAAAGTGCCCTTCCAATTAGAAAAATATTTGGCCACATACCTACCAACAGCAATCCAAGCTTTTTTTTCTTCATGCCATTTGATCAGAAATCCTTGCTATTTTTACAATATGTTTTTTTTTATCATCATATCCTGTGTATGCATGATAGCAATGCACCCCGCCGCTGCACCATATTCCTGTATAATGAAATAACTGTGTGTTTTTTTTCTTTTGGTGTCTCTCTCCTAATTTGGTCTTCCTTTTTAAAAGGTGGATATGTGTACAGATGTGCTTTGGTTTGGGAGTGAGAAAGATTTTTCTTTTTGCATGAGAAGAGTCATGCTGCTGTGTGTGTTTGGGTTGATATCGTTCTTTGTTATTCTTGTCATATGTCCATGCCTCATACAGAGAGATGTGTGCATATATGCCTAACTGCTAATGCTGGTCCATATCTCTGTTTAAGAATATTGTAGATGTTTTCCCCCCCCCCCTTTTTTTTCCAGAGAGTGCATTAAAATTAAATTCTCTCTTGTTGTTTTGAAAAGAGGCACACGTAAAAAATAATTGGCTGTAGGAGAGAACAAAGGGCTGGCTCCTCTCTCCTCCCTGCGCACCCCAGCCAGGCATTAATATCAAGCCTGCTGCATTGTTCTGCCGTCTGCAGCCATCCCCCTAGCCAGACACTCAGCTCTGGAGAAGTCACTTTTAATGTCTGATAATCAAGGTGAATTTTCAAAAAGCTGCCATTTTCAAATGATGGTGTATATATTATGTGCAGATGGGGGCTCAGGAATAGAGGAGCTCTACTTGGTGAGAGAAAGCTTCAGCCATACGAAGTGAAAGAGAGACACCTAATGGCAAGAGAGGGAACTGCATGCTGATGGTAGCCCTGTTCAGAATTCTGTGAAGGACATAAGCCAGCTGGAATAACAGTGTCATTGCTTGGGTATGTCTGATCATTTATTTTGTTTCTGATAAACATGCTCTTTGTTGGTTTCATGATATTCGGAACCCGACGTCCTACTTTAGTGTATCCGGTCCAATATTTCAGTATCTTTAACTGTCTCCTATTGCTGAGGGATGTAAGGGGAACATATTTCTGGTTCTGCTGTTGCACCTTTCTGAAGGGAGTTCTTGTGCAGTGTTATTGGGGAATCAGGCACCCAGCAGCAGAGCAGTGGAGCTCCATTTCCCTGCTACAGGGCACAGACTCATCTTCCTCTTGCTCCTCCCACCTTCCCTCATCCCCCACCCAAGTATGATTATTTCTCCTCCGCTCCACCGCACCATTATATTCCAGGTCTGCAGTTACCCCTCCCTGCTGTCATTTTTCATGGCATGTTTTTTGCCCGTGTGCAGCACTGCACATTTGCACTGTGCCTGTGCAATATGTTAAGGAGGTGAATCTATGCAGTGTGCAGAATGTAATAAGTATATTTATTTTCTCTGCTGGTGATTTACTGTTTTTTTCTGGTGCTTGAGAAAAAAGGCCAGCTCTTGCTATGTATCTTAACAAACATGACTGCTGTGTATGCACCCGCCTCTAAGGCGTTTTACTCGCAGGGGAAACAAAATTATACATCTGAGTCAGACTGGTTGTTTTACGTGCTATGACTGTAAAAAACCTGGTTGTTATTTTGGAGTATACCTTGCTAACACCATTTGGGTGAAATAAAGATGTGGCTGTATATGTGGCATTAGCTTTATTCTAAGGAAGACAATTGTAGATACCGTTTTTTAATGATAGCAGTATTGATGATCAACTTGTCATCAGGCAGAATGACTCATTCTGTAGTTTGTAACACTACAGTTCTACACTAAATAACTGACAACAAGCCAGGCAGACAGACATCAACAGCACACGTTATTCACTGTCTGCCAGTCTAGACTGCACCTAGTAGATCTGCAAAAACCCAAGCATGATAATGGTTTCCAAATCAAAACCCAAATACGCAACACACACAGGGGGCTGAAATTGGCATAATACTCAGAGGGGATGTAGATCTAACCCTGTGAAACAGTGGGATTTAAATGGATGGTGTGCTGGGAGCAGCACGGTGCACAAGTCTCCCTCTGTGAGACTGTCACAGTAGGACACTGGCAGACTTGCATAACAGACATTAGACAAATTATTTATTCTTAAAGATACACTACAAGATTTGTGTTTCGACCACTGCAACCTATAAATCCCCAGAATTTCCTCCAAGCATAGTGCACATGGGTTCAAAAGCATCAACAGTGGTCAGCAAAAAAAAAAACGGAAGAGGAACGGAAAAATGTAGAGGCCATATTTGGAACTATACAGCAACTAAATCAGTCAGGGAGTCTAGTCAAGTTGAGTGCCGATATTTTTGTAAGTGGTGCAAAGATTTGTTTCATTTTTGTTTTGATACAAAGTCGTGTTTATCGGATGTGATTGGGCTTAATGAGCCAGTTCTGTACTTGATGAAGTGAAAGGTGGCCGTACAGTTTTTGCCTGAGTTGTCTTACATTTTAATATGTGATAGTATTATCTGTGTATTCCTATTACTACTAACACACATCTTAGTACTTTTACTATGGTGGTTTTGTATGTTTTGTGCACATCCTGCATGTAGTGAATCCGTCCCCTTGCTGTAGGCTGCACTGCGAACATATCAGACCCTTTCTTCTATCAAGAGAACTAAGTCTGCTGGCAGCTCTATATTGTATTTCGCATATCTGTCACTGTAACCACTTCATACATGGAGGCTCAAATTCGATCCTTTTGTGTTGATTCATAAAAATGTAAAAAAACTGACTTTGCTTGTTCATTCTCCTGTACTCTGCACCTGATACCTGATGCTGTGCCTTGATGTAACATTGTTTTAGATAACTTGCTTATGCCTTCAGTGTGATTGCATAATAACCAAGCATTCAAATGTGTCAGACTGCTTTATTTTGTTCCCCAGCAGTACTAGTGGCAGCATTCTTTTTTTTTTTTCCATGTGGTTGGAGGGCATACTTTCAAAGTGTGGATCTCAGCTGTGGTGCAGAATAAAGACAGAGAAAGGAGGAGGAGAGGGCCACAGGCATTCTGATGAAAGGATGTGCAGGGAATCTGGAGTGTGGAGAGAAAGGAAGCGTTTTGCCAGTCCAGTCTGGCAGAGCAGGTCTGGCTCTTTGCCAGTCTGGGCACTGTGCCCACGAGGAGGCAGTATGTGGCTAACACTGACTGTAGCGCAGAGAGTGATGCATAGACAGTAAGGGGTAGACTGAGATTGGGTGTCTCTGGGGTGGGGGGTGTGTGGTTTTGAAGGCTGACTGGCAGAAGAGGTTTAGTCTGCATTTGCATGTGAAGTGGCCAGGTTGTGATACAGCAGGAGAGTAAAGTGAGGTAGGGAGGAATGAGGGGAGATTTCCTGGGCAGAGTTATGTCACCAGCTCTGCTTCTGATCGCAGTGAATACAAGTGATGCCGTTTAAACTTCCAGTTCAAAAAGTGTCCTGCTTATTTTCAAACAATGAGTCAGTGGAACAATTGGCACGGTTCATTCAATAAGGCATTTGTTGTTTCATTTAATCATGCACTTGATTGTAGCTGTTAATTGCTTAGTCTATTATCTCTTTATGTATTCCCTGAGCAAATTCTTTCTCTATGGGACGCAAATGTTATCTTTCTGCTTTGTATGCATTTACATATTGTTTGCCTTTTTTCACATTATCTTTCTCTCTCTCTATACCTACCTCTCTCTCTTTTTCTGTTCTTCTCTTTGTATCCTTAAAATATTCTGCACACCCCTCAGCAGTTCCGCATGGCAGACAGCCCTAATATAATCTGTGCGTCTGAATTCTAATTTATACCGTCAGGATAAAATAAATAGTCTGCGGTTAATTATGGGAAGCCAGCTCCTGGCTTTGCCCCGGTGATTTATGAAGTGCACGTAGGCATTCTGCAACGCATTTTTCTTAATTTATTTTTAATCTGTCTTTCAATTAATTTTACTGCAAACGTCTTAATGATGGCAGAGGGCTGCGTTAATGAGGCCGCTGAGGTGAAATGAACAAGCACTCACCCCTGTGGGGTTGAAGTGAGAAGCTTTGAGGATGGGGGTCATGCAAAGGGTGCATTGCAGTCGTAGAGGTTTGGTCCCTGTTGAGCGTTTCCCTGGCATCTCTTTACACACTACCCCAGATCTTGTGAGCGTTTCACACGTGTCAAAGGAAATGTTGTGAGGAAAATTAGCATTTGTCTGTTCTTTTGTTACCATTTGTTTTATGATGTTCAGCAGCTGAGTTTTTTTGTGCCTTATTGGACTTAATCTAGTGAAAACAATACAATACATTGTTAGGAGTTCTAAGTGACAGGCATCTTCACACCCACCATCACTTCTATTTAGGCTGGTATATTGTGGAGAAAGTGTCGCTCTTTTTTTGAACTACGCCCATTTTTTGAGTGATTTTGGCACTGAGTGATTGTCTATTTAACACATCTCTTAAGCTACTCACACATTGAGTGCATGAATAAAAGTTGCATTCACAGTGGAATTGACAGAGGACCATGTTTTCTTTGGGGAAGGGGGGGGGGGGGGGGGGGGGGGGGGGGGGGGGGGGGGGGTTGAGAGTAATGACTTCACAGTCATTGCTGCTTGGTTTACTTTGTCCATAAGCGTACATGGATTCACAGGCCAATGGTCATTAAGTCTTTGTTCCTGTGTGTCTTGACTCCTGACTCTAGAGGGAAAGAAAGCTGCAGTCTTTGCCTCACAGACAAGAAAATTCCTCATATGATTAGAGAAATTTTATCCATCGTTTCACCCCCTCTCGAATTAGACCAATGTCTCTTCTGTACTTGTTATGCACCATCGTTTTCAGCCAATTAGCATGGAGCGGGGTTGTCTCAGCGCTGGAAGGGCCTGGTGTGGGGTAGGCAGGAAGGCAATATAACCGTGGTGGTCAGCTACCAGACAGCTCACATCAGCCTACCCCATTAGGGACATCCGCGCACAGCTCTCTGCATCAGGATGCTCTCATTTACCGCCTCCACATCCAGCCATTTATCTCTCTTTCCCCCGCTCTCACTCGCTTCTCTCCCTCTCTCTCTCTCTCTTTTTAATTTTCCTCTCAAAAAAAGATCCCACATTAAGCAGCCGAGCATGGCTGGCTGCAGCGCCTCTCCTCAAAGAGCAAAGGAATGATTTAATTTCTTCTTTTCTCTGCGTCTGTGGCCTCCTCTCCCAGCTCATACACAGATCATTACACACAGAGGCCTCATTTTCATCTCCCTGTGAGGGCACATGCAGGGCTTTAACTAGTCAGCTACGCCATGGCCATTGCTGACGATCAATACCTGTGGTCAGGACGGAGCACGCAGCGCTTTCTAAATAGGCCCTGCAGGTCCAGCCATAAAACACCTAAGAGGCCATACACGCCACACCATAAATCCTTGTTTTTTGGGGGGGCTTTCATTCTTTCTTAGGAGTGCGTGGAGCCAAGCCTATGTTAGATATGTTACCCATTGAGCTGATAATGATTAGTAAGAGGTCATGACACTATCCAGAAAATACTGCTTAACCAAAGATTCAGGGCTAGGGTTCAGTCCAAATGAGTCTTTGGATACAAGAATGTGATGGGTTTGGTGTTGTTATTTTGTGTTTCTCTGTTAAAAACCATATGTCAGAATGCATGTCTACTATTACGTATAACATAATAGTAGACATGACATGACATAGGGTCATGTGGGCCTTCTTGTTTTTCTTAACTGGTAAACAAAAAAAAGCCAATTTAGTGACATGTCAAATGTTGTACGCTACACCCATTAAAGTACAAAGTTTGAAATCTGGTAAAACATCAGGGCCTACAGAGATGGCTTAATTTAATCAGTAAAACCACAACTGAGAAGCTCTAATGAAATTTACTCAGTTGGAACCTAAATGAAAGTGAGATAAGCTCAGAGGAATAGTCAGTGCAAGTTTTTCCTGTATGGATAGGTCCCTGTTTAGTTTGTGGATGGTGGAGCTGGAATTGGTGATATATGGACCAGATGAGCGTTAGCCTTGGGGGTTGGTAGACAGAGACAGAAAAATGGATGTGTTTCTCATCTTGCCTTCGCCTCCGAGCCTCTCAGCTGGCCTGATCCCTACATTAAACAAACAGATAGCCAACAACTTTAATTACCTTTACATCCAGTCACTCTCCCCATCCACCACTCCCCACTACGCTCGTGCAAATGAAAGAAAGAGGGATGGAAGGAAAAGAAGCATAATTACTTATTTTACTGGAGTGCGGCAGAATGCCTTTTGCCAAATGACTCTAATTCCAAATGGTTAACAAGATTTTTCTTTTTAATAGAGCTGAATCCATGTGACAGCAAATTGCTTTCCTATTTGGGACCTTAATGGCTTTTCATACTTTGCACTTCCAATAAGCAGTAAACTCGGAAATTAATATTGCACACTGTGTTATGATGCAAATGGGAGCAAGATAGGAGAGCACAAACCTCTGATTAGATCCGTAATTGCTCTGGTGGGATGATTTTTTCCGTTTGTTTGAGCTTATTTATTTATTTGTATAATTTCTGTCCACACACTTCACTCCAGCATCATTATCAGTGCTGATCTGCATTATATTTCACTTTTGAATGACTTTTAATCAGTTGTTGTATAGCAGAAAAACATATTAAAAAATTCTAACCGAGAGTGATTTTCGTGCATTGCTGCCACTGAGCGACACTTTTGCCTTTGCATTAAGTTATCAACAAGAAATACTTGTTGAGAACTTCCTTAAGGAGTCTTTTCCTTTTGATCGAGATAAATAATAATACTGTACAACAACTTTTTTTTGCTCCCCTCTAGTTTAGAGTTGATCTGTTGGAGTCTGCCATTGACTAGCGCGCTTACATCCCATCTTGCTTCTGTATAAGCAGGCACAATCTAAAAAGATATATTTGTGCAAGGTGTTCCTTAATTAACTTTTGATCCAAGTCATTTCATTTCCAATTTCATTTTACACATTCTCAAATATTAATCCTTGTCTATGCATAAGGTATTGTATTCTTAATAAGGGGGATCAGAGAGTAGGACACAGTTCACACAGCACATATAGGTACGAGGGGGGGGGGGCTCGGTGAACAGCACACAGATCAGAAAATATGCAAATTTTTTGAGCTGTCACTGAAAAAAACACACTCAACTTTCCCCCCTTTCTCTTATGTTACCAAAATGTATCACCATCAAATTGCATTGTCCTTTATTATTATTATTGAATGTATTTTGTTTGCATTAAATGCATTATTTTTGTGTTGTTTATATTCAGGTTTTTGTGGCACCAGTACTTTTCTGCTTTGTGTCCACTGCCTCTGGATGCCTATCTTTCAGAAGCGTCCATTGATGCAGATTTTGTATACTATGGAGTCCCCCTTGGCACTGTGTTCGACTCGCCATATCATTAGGAAGATTATGGGGGGAAAAAATGTCCTGAGTTTTTGGTCTTAAAGCTCTGTTTTGGCTGAAATAGATATACAGCCAGCTTGACCTGAAGACACAAATAGCTAATAAATTCAGCCAGATTGGCCGGCAATTGTAGTCAGCAATTGAGGTTAAGTGTCCTTTGGTGTAAGGGGCCTGAGCAGCAGTTCAGCCAGCTATTGGTCACATGACCATACACACATTCAGTCTGATTCTTTGGCTATATAACCATGGCAACCCTTCATTTCTTCATAGCACGCACCCATTCCACCTGCCATTCTAGTAATTGGCTCTGAAATTTTCAGCATATTGCCATGATGATCATAATAAGACAATATTTATGAACTGAGCAGTGACAGGCAAGTGTAGGGGGGAAAAAAAGACACTTTCATTAAGCTGGAATATTAATGCAGCAACAGGGCTTTTTAGGTACTAATAAAGCTTGTTCTCCTTGTTTTCACAGGTTCTTTCTCATTTTGTGCATGAGCCACACAATAGAGCGAGTCTGAGTTTCGATTTGGTTTTAATTGGGTCACCATCTCCTCTCCGCTCTCTCCTCATGCAGTCTTTCAGTTAAACTCAGCTTAATTAGACATACAAGATTGTGACACTACCAGAAACATATTATATCTGCTCTGCCTTCATTTCCATTGATGTTCTGTTTTTAGAAGTATTGATAAGACAAGCTATGTAATGACATTTGCTATACTGTCGCAGTCATTAACGGCCTTCGACCAGTGAGAGACTGCAGAGCAGCTCAGAGAGAAATAGATAAAAGGTTCTACGGAAATAAAAGACGGTTCCTGAAGGTGGAGATATGGAGGCCTAATG
This sequence comes from Labrus mixtus, assembly GCF_963584025.1. NCBI lineage: Eukaryota > Metazoa > Chordata > Actinopteri > Labriformes > Labridae > Labrus > Labrus mixtus. Next base: position 21,543,484 of record NC_083612.1, on the reverse strand, counting down.
ACTGTTGTGCCAGCTGCACCTCATTATCAAGGTCACGGGCATCAGGATCAGCGGAGATCTGCTAAGTGGTCTATAGCCTTTAAAATGGCCATGAGGCTTTTCCATCAGTAATGCACTCAGTGACACCATAAACTCTGTGAAGTGCATAACAGGCTCAAATTTTTCGCCATTATCCTCATTTCAACTGGTTTTCTACCAGGAAACTGAAAAACATGTGCATGCTGCATTTACATGATGGCTGCATATTGAGAGTACAGTGGGATAAAGAATGCATGTTCTTCCTTTTTGGTCGCTTAAATGAGAGTTATTGTGGGTGAAATGTGAAACAGTGATATCTCAAATATACAGTATATTCCTCTCCAAGGGATATGCAACTTTATGTACATTTACGATCTCCAAACCTCATTAGATTTTCAGCATTATCAACAGTCAAAGTTATTTTATAGTCTTTTGTGAGAATAACAAATCTTCTCAACACTGAGGAGTTATTTTTTGTTGAATGAGGACATAAAAAATCAAACTATTCAGCCCTGCCTGAGAGAGCAAAACAAGCAAGCCAAGCCCAATGTTGGATTTATATATGTGCTGTGGGGGGAATGTCAGCAGAATTAATTGATTTGTCCATATTTATCAAAAAGAGAATAAGCGCCTAATCCCAGCTTGCATTATTAAAGATAATACCACAGCGGTTTCTGCGAGCCCACCACACTGAATCAAAGTCTGACATGGACTGATGATGTATGGATATATTATTCAGACCATTGCATGGGCCTCAAAACACTGCCGCTCCTTTATCTGCCCTCCCAGCTTTCTGCGTCCTCATACATGCACACACATGCACACAACCAGCACTCATCAACCCCTGGAGGGCACCTGTGTTTTCAAAGTAAAGACCACTTAGAGAATAGCCCCAGGCGTTTGAATGCTGAAGTGCCCTGTGTTACACATTAGAAGCCTCTGTACAAGCCAGGAACATAAACTCTCTCAATAGCCCTTGTCTCCTCCCAAGAATACCCCAAACATGGGAAAAAAAACACCAACACGAGCCAGAATAGGGAACAGAAAGTCTGTGGGGAGTTGACCACGTTAAAGGACTGCTCACTTTGATACACAGCTCATGGGGCAGCAACCTTGGCAAGAAAAGAGTATCAGATTAAAAAGCGTATGATGACTTTTTGACATTTTGTCTTTGGCAACTTTAAATAAAATAGCTGAAGAGGACACCACATTTATCTTGTGTGTCTCACAGGTTGATTATATTTTTTAGATCGCTGCGTAAATTCCAGCTGTCTTCACTGATGATAATACATAAAAAATTGTATCTTAAGCTAAGGTGCACCAGAAGATGAAATGTTTGGGAGGCAGACATTCCCGTCTTAAAGCAGACACAGGGTTAATGATCAGACATTTCATTCTATCCCCCCTGTTGAGTAAATGAGGTTTGATCAGATGCCAGGAACAGAAAAACAAGCAGCCTTCAGAATCAGCTCCACGATCGGTCATAATGAAAACACTTAATAATTAGATTAAAAAGAACAGTCCTATTAACAAGCAGAGAAAGACGAGAGTTTTCCAAAAGGCAAGGAAGCTGTAATCTAAATTTTGAATGGCTGCTCCTGCTTGATGACTTTGTCTATGTATTTTGTCTGTTTAAAAAGGGAAACGAGTCAGCGCTGTCACACTTAATTCCGGCTACCCTTTTCTGCTAGAGCAGTGGGGTAAATAGCTTGCGGAGACATTTGAATGTCTTAATAGACATTGTAACTGCTCCATCTCTAAATGTGTTGGAATGGAGGCGCGAGGGATGGCATCATTAAGGAAATGTGTTAAGGAAGCCAGTGACTTGTGCTCTAACCTCTGCTGCTCAGCCTCAGATCCGGTAAGTGCACAGTCCTAGGTGACCTTAATCAGAGCGAGGTGGCACTTTCAAAACACGCACATGCACACAAAGCCTCAATTACATTGTGAAATTGCTCTCAAATGAGTCGTACAACATGTCTAGCTGCTCCATTTATGTATTCTTGTAAAGATTCTGTGTCTTGTTATTTGTCTGCAATTGTACAGTTGGCTTGTCTGTGGGATCTGTTTGTGCATTTGCAACAATAATACAGACAAACTGCAGTTTTATTGCACACTGAAAGCAGTTACTCCTTTACTTACTGCAAAGAGAATCAGTCGTATGTTATTTCCAGACTCCAGCAGATTGTGCTGTTTGTTTAGGCTGGACCCTTGTAGAGTTAGCTAGTTTTTAAGTTTCTTCTCTTGCATGCTCAAAGGTCTTCAGACCTAAACTTACTTGTACAATGTTTTCAAGCAAAGCAAAGCCTTTCTTGCCTTCTTCTTTTTTTCCCCCTTTAAACCCTGCAGCGTGAGTCAACAGCCATCCTTTTCCCTCTTTCTTGTCCTTTAAAGTCTCTCTCCTCGCTGAGTTTGGAGGCCCATCATTCTTTAACCAGAGGCCTTTGTGTCATTTGGTTCTGCAATGGGTGTTTTGTTTGGACTGGAAAGTTTTTTAGTGATGAATTTCACCCATCACATTCTCCACCATGGTTGACCAATGAGTTTTGTGAAGGCTCTGCCTGTGGTGTTTTTCTTTAATAAGTCCAGAGGTGAGGCAAAGCAAGCAGGACATCAGTCATCCTGTCAGGATCTTACCCTCTGATTAGCTCTCTATATTAGTTTGAGATATTTAACCTGCCACAGTTGCTTATGTCAACAAGAAGTCATATCACAGATGTCCCAACCTTTTTTTGTCACCTAATAATTCAAATTGTATTGATCAGATACATATGCTACTATAATAAGATGTAATAATATCTTTGAGATTCTTTAAAATTAAATGATCTTATATTTGTATACAAACCTACAAACAAAACAGCATGCTCTTCATTTTTGGATATTTGAGAGATGAGAAAGGCATGTGTATTTACGGCATTTTTTTGGTAACCACCAACTACAGTAAGAAAAATGCACAGGAGACATCTCCCAACAAAGTGAACCCTCTTCTAGCTATACTAACACCAGTTATCAGTAAACAGGGAGGTGAAACTACACATACAGTATGTTATTGCTGTGCTTGGTAATGGGAGAAGGTGGAGGTTTCCAACTTGACTAAATGTACTCAAGAGAAAAAAAACTAAAATCAAACTCATAACGATACTTCTTTTAGATAATTAACTGATTTGAATACCAACCAATTTAACATTTTATTTTAATATACAAGTTATTTGTATGTCCTTTTTGCCTTTAATAGATAGGAGAGCTGAAGAAAGACAGGAAATGGTGGGAGGAGAGAGTGGGGGGTGGACATGCAGCAAAGGCCCAAGGTGGGATTTGAACGGTCCCTGAGATGAGGACTATAGCCTTCGTACATGGGGCGCATAATATAACTGATTGGCCATCTGGCGCGTCTAATTGAACATTATGAATTGATAACAGTGTTTTGTTGGTTTTGTCATTAAAAAAGTTTGAAACCCATTGCTGCATGCTGTAAGCACAAAGCCCTACCTTCTGTCTCCTGTGTTCCCTCGCCTCCCTCACCTCCCTCACCTTCTCATCAGGACACTACTTTAGTCCAGCAAAGCCCATACAGGGCCAACCTGAAGAGCGGCACTCTCGCCTTTGGGCCTCCACTACACACCTCAAAATGGATCTTTATTTACAACACAGAACTCGGAAACAGCTGGTCAATCCATTTAGCCTAAGGCCACTGATTTGTTCGTATTTACTACAACAGCCAAAGAAAAGCCAGGGTATTTTTTCCTCTCTCTTTCCTATTGATCCGGCGCTTAGAAAATCTGCCCTGCTGTCTAAACACTATTGATCCCTCCCTCTCAACGACAGGCTTTCGCACCAGTGTATAAAGGGACTGGATGAATTGAAATTTCATTTCCGACAACTTGTTCCTGTTATTTTTACCCTTTTTTCAATAGTAGGGAACATGGGCTGGCGGGCCGCCACTCACAGAGAGTCGATCAGTGTTTGGCTCAGAGGGGACAGGAGGGATAGGGGTGATACTTTTACTATTACCCTAAGCAGGTCTTAAAGCCATTCTCCCACAGACTGGTTTGCTCTGTCACATATACTGCATTTTGATTGCATGCAAAAGTGGTACAAATATGTTTTGATTTTTTTTTTTTTTTGTATATTTGTTGTTGTTGTTATTGTTTTTTGGCTTATCAGTTGTTTTTTTCATCATGTGAGAACGGCACAAATAACATAATTTGATCTTTTCAATTCTCGTTTGGACGTTGGTCCTTGTACATGTGGCCTTATTTTTCATGAATAGGGCCTTAATCTAAACCTCAAAGGTCATGTGTCATCAATCCTGGACTCAGGTAGCAGGCCATCATTTCAGTCATTTTGTTGAAAATACAGTTTGTTTTGCATCTTTTATTAATTAATTAAAAGTCATGCTTAACCTCGTAACCACCAACTGGCGTAGGGGTTAACAACAAACATTATTTTCATCTGTGTGGGTCATTAACATGATTTTATGATAGTTTCTAAACTTGATGTGTTTTATCCAATCAAGACAAAATAAAAGTAAATGTAAAATTTTAAAAAATTATGCTTTACTTTTTTTCCCTGAAAAGATTGCTGCTTAGCAACTTACCGTCAAGTCTTGAATAACAGAGATTATTTGCCCTTGAATTTAACAGCATGGAAGCTTTAAAGCAACACCTGCCTGCAGCTTCATTATTACATAATTATAGAAAATAGATTTTCATAACCATAGATGCATTGCTTTGAATCAATGGGTGCCTGGAGAATACAGAAGTGAATTCATCTGAAATCCTTTAGATCTACTGTAATTGACACTAGTTTTTGTTTAGAGTTAATGTGATGAAACATACGCTGTCTTATAACAAAGCTGTGGAACGTTGAGTACCGGTATGTTGAGTATTTCACAAATATTGTAAGGGTTAGTGTTAAACTTATCGTTTATCTGGTCATCCTATAATCCCCCGAATGCATGGGAAGGAAAATGATTATTAAACTGATTTTCCTTGATTGATATTGTGAATCACTAATCAGGGAGAATTGTAATGTACCAAATGTTAAAGATAGAGTCAGTAGAAATTGTTTGTTACAGCTTGTAAACACAACATTCAAAATGGGCCCCACTCCTGGGATTATGTGTGTATGTTAACTGCATGTAGCTACCTGACAATATTACATAAGGTGTTATGGAAAAGACGATAATTTAGCAAGCTAGCACAAGATAACCGCCACTGTTTGGCACCTGCCAGTCCAACAGAAAGCAGGCCAACTCCACATCCACTGACCAAAGGATCACCCTCGTTTTGGAACAAGCTTTATCAGTGAGGTATTTCACTTCACTATGATTATTTTTTCTCTCTTCTTTGCAATGTCCAGGTCTGCAATTTGAATGGCGATTTATTGCTGAATGGTATCCACTCCCAAACTCACCTGCGCACTGTCATGTGGCTGTGGCATAGGGAAACATCACTACCCCGCCCGAAAACATCCTGAGTCAACGAAAGGATCAAAATACAGGCAGATGACAGGGTCTCTCTGCAGACACAGTTAACACCATATAATTGATGATTAGGCGGCATTACTTTTGTATAAGTCGATATTTTATTTCTTAATAAAAAGGCTACTGACTCGATCTGTTAATCATTCTTTTTTACAATACATTTTTGCTATTTAGTTATTAAGTAAGATACTAAGCAATGCAAAGTCATACCTCCTATTTAAAGATGGCTCCCATGTTTTAGGCAAAATAAGGTGGTTAAATAAAGCTTAAATATATAGATTTAAAACTAAAATATGTACACAATCAACAAGTATGTTATTGCCTCTAGCACATCACAGAAGGGGTTCCACATACTGTAGGGGTTTTCACAGTGGGGGTGGGATAAAGCTACCAGTAAAGTCCTCGGCTCCATCTGGCTCACCACTGCGACCAACTCTCACCATTACAACAAGATGGAGTATTACATAAAAAGGGAGGTTCTGTTTTAATTAACATCAATATTCATGTAATGGTCATAAAGCCAGCCCACATTTCATGTTAAGCTCTTAATGTTAATGCATATTTTAATACATTATCATTGCCATCACCATAATTCTTATTATGATAACTATAATTATTAGATTTATGACAGAATTATAGTTCTGTCCCCTGAAGACACATATTTTGCAGTGAATCCAATTTTCCCCTGGTGTATTGTGCTCCCGGTCTTTCCCCTCCAAAATACTGAGCAGACACTGATAAAGACAAACACACAAACACCCCAGTATGGCTGCTGCTGTGCCTGTAAAACACTCAATCTGAATTGCATATCCGCATTGCTACTGAGCTTGTCATAAGCTGTATTAAGAAAAATGGTCACACGCTTTGACATAAATTGGAAAATGACATTTGGAGAATGGGTGCTGCTGTGGAAATTAAAGATATTAAAATTATAAATCAGTGTCTGGAAGAGCAAAGGGGGGGTGTGGTGACGTGTCTTTTCTCTCTCCGGTCTATCTCTCTTTATATTCATCTCGCTCTGTTTCTGTCTTTCCTTTCTCTTACACAGTTGCTCTTTTGGGCTTTCTCTTGAGGCAGCATAGAGTTGGAGCCCAGAAGTCAGTCCAGTGAAAGTGGCTTTAAATGCAGCCTGCCCCACAGGGACAATCCCACCCAGCCCTTCATCTGGCAGTTAAAGTGGTGGGTATTGTGTATTTGTGTGCAGTGTGTGTTGGTGTGTGTGTCTGCTGCCACCGTATCTCTTCAGCTTATTGCTCGACTCTCTTGCTGTAACCTGCTAATGGATCATCTCTGAGGTGTGATATGTATTATGCAGAAGCAGGATGTGCTGACACCTTTAAAAACAGACAGCTTCAATCCTCTGTACGTATCCCCTCTGCCCCCTCTTATTTGTGTGTCATGAAGGAGGAGGCGAAGAGGCAGAACGAAGAAAAGATTTCTGAGCTACAGGTGTGGAGAAAGATGGTTAGAAGACATGGGTGCAGAATGAAAGTCAAGTGCTGCAAAGAAAGGTCAGTTGACTTAAGGCACATACAACCTTGTATGAATACACACTTACATCCAACTTACTCTTTCCCTCAATAAGAGGTTGAGGGTTTAGGGCTACATGTAAGTGCTCATGTGTCCATTTGACTTCAGTTGCCCTTTGTTTGGAAAGAAGGAAGCTCGAGAAGTCTGGGAGGTTTGTGGGCCTCAAAACCTTGATCTTTTGACTTTCCCTGCATTGGAAGAAGCTGCAGCTATGCCACATTTGATACCTTAAAGATGGTGGGTCAAAAGCTCTTTTTCTTCTGGAGTACTAAAGGAAAACATACATTCTCTGCGTCCTTGAAGGATGAATGGTGCAGTCACGTACTCCTTCCAAGTGTTTAGACAGAGGTCCAATGTAATGTCGTCTTTCAAGGATGTGAAAGATGGAGAGGTCACCCATTTAAGAGCAATCACTTCTCTGAACCTGCTTTACCTTGCTTTCTAAAGAACGTCCATACATTTAACTTTTTCTTGCTTGTAAGTAGATTTCCCTCACAGTGTCAATTCAATATTCTGTGATGTTTTCTGAGGCTCATTTATGCCTGGAGTTCTTCCCAGCTTGTCAGTGTGCTCTTAAATATAAAATAACCCTCATGTAGCATCAGTACTGTTCATTAGGCTCATGGATGCTATATATTATGAAGTTTGAAGAATCTATGAGCCTTATCTCCATCCTACTTGACTCCCTGAGTTGAAACTCCACTACTGCCCTTCTGACCGCCACACACCACTTCAACATTTCAGCACTCTATTTACTTCTGCTTAAGTTTTCCCTTGCCCTCGCCGTCCTAATATTGAAATATTCAAGGAAGCATTCATGAGGAGGTCAAGTAACGGGAAGAGGCACTTAGTTTTGTTAAAGTTTTAGATGCCTCTTACTGTAGACAAGAGTGTGTAGGAGGGGTCAGCGTCCTTGGCCATGCCACTCATGAAAACAAGAGAAAGGTACAGAGTGTGTCGCAGTCATGAGCCGCATTCTCCCACTGTTATGCCTCAACTCAGTGGTAATAAAGAAATAAATGTGATGGAAACTTTGAATCTGGAGTCTTTGCATGGGTGGCACTGCATACAAAGAAATGAAAAGATTTTTAAGAGTTCAGCTGGAGGACAACATCTGACCCTCAAGATTTGTCCACAAGCGTATCGTACCCACAGCAACGCATTCAGAAACGAACATGTGTGCAAAGACACACACTGACTTCTGCCACCATCATTCTCTCACTCAAAGAAATAAGTTTGAAAGAAATCAGTTTAATTATGTTCCACTCTTTCTGAACAACTTCTCCAAGAAATCAACTTTTATTTGGGATTTAAAATTCAGATTTTAATATTTTTTTTCTGTCGTTTCTGACTTTTCATGTGTTTTAATGGAGGTTCAAAAGGGCCTGACCTTCATTTTCTATATTTATTACAAGTTAAAAGCAGATTTTTTAACGAGGTAGCGGCAGCCTTGGAGAGACTAAAGAGGAGGACTACCAAACTGTGTCCTACTATAGTATCTCTTTTTGGGCCAGAGGTGGTTAAGGCGGTCTTTAGGCCCTGAGCTGGATCGCCATGTGTGAGGTGAGTAACTGGAGGCAAGTGCTGAGCACTGAGATGATGTGTTTTTACAGCACAGTCTTGCTGTGCTTTGGGATGGCAATAAACCACGGCCTTCAAAGCACAGCCAAGCGCCACTTACTGTTGAGTGCTTCTCTGGTGGTTGGACGAGATTACTCTCAAAACAAAGTGTGGACAGGTTGATTAATAGGAGGGTCTGCAGAGGTGCGTGCTGCAGTATATTTTCACACCCGGTGAACACTTGTTCATTTCATTCGCGTGGACTTTTATGGGGTGATCCTGTCACTGTATGAGTTTGTCAGTTCATAAAAATGATCCCCCTCTTTGTGTGTCTTTAAGTGAAAACTTATCAGAGCTGTTACGGCCATGTTTTTTTAATGTCAAGGTTGGCACCATGACTTGAATGCAACACAGTTGACTGACCATTTTAGTCCACAGTAGAATTCGAGGGAAAAACCTGGGAAGATCTGCAACATATACTCCAAACATCTTAATGCTAACATGAACAATATTCAAAAACACTTCTTAAGTAGTTTGACTGAACCAAGAGATTATTGCCTGATACTGCAATCTGTCTGCCATTACTGTTAATTATAAATCCGGCGCTTACCCTGGTGTTCTGGTGTTTTTCATCAGGTCATTTGGCCCAGCACTCTACCATACTGCCTTTGAGGGAGGGAGGGTTACATTTTAGCTGAGCTGGAGAATCTGGCAAACCTTCTTGATCTAAGGTCTGGAAGCCTGATGTCCCAGAACCGCACAACATAGTAAGAGTTAGATTGTGAGATGGAAAGACAAGGAGATAGCAACGTGGTGGGACCTTCAATCTAGATGAAATGACCTAGTCTACAGCAGCAATGACAAGTAGGCTCGGGGTTGATTGCAGTGGTGGAGAGGAGGGAGGGGAGCCGGTGGCAGCGTGCCATGCGGTCACCCCCTCGTCACATCAGATCACAGGGTTCTAATTAACTCCAGCACAGCATCAGGCTGCAATCAGCAGAACAACAGAGGAAATGAGATTTTTTTTTCTCCATGGTGTTGGAAAGCATAGCGTAAAAATGCATATGAGCCTTGTGTTTTTAATTAACATTTTGTGCTTAGGAAGCATGTTAACAGTATCCCTTAATGAGCTTTGTGGAAAACGAGACCCGCGGAGGACAAAGGGCAACGTCCCCTGTGTTTGCTGATGCGCTTTTCTTTATTCTAATGTAATGAGATTAGTAATCATTGTTTAACTCCTCATTCACTACAATCCCCTCCTCTACCATTGTTTCTGTGAACTAGGACATTAGCTGTGATAGAACAGGGCTTTTATTTAGTAGGCTGTTGAGTCGTGGAATGGAGATCTGTCTAGATTTGAATGTAGTTTACGGTGTGCATTTGTTGCTGTTGGAGTCGGTACACAATGGCCTCAACATTATAATCCCAACACTCCTGTTCTATGGTCTTAAGTGCATTTATATACTTACACTTAGTGTACACTGGCAGGCTAACTGTGCAGCAGTTCTTACAGAAAAGGTGGAAAATTGTAATGCAGGTTTTTTAGCTCTTTTTAGGGCCGTTTTTTGCCTTTAATGGAAAGGACATTTTAACAGAGATGAGAAATTAGAGGAGGAGGAAGTAGGGGAATATATGCAGCAAAGGGCTGAGGCCGAAGATTCAAACCCATGGCTTCTGCGAGGAGGACTGCACAATCGCTAGGCTAGCCAACTCCCCTTAATATAGATTTTTTTTTTAGCAGCTGTTGGGATGTGTGACAGAAAGATGTTTTCACAAGTTTCAACATATTTGTGTTTTCTGGTGCTTGAAGACCACAAGACAAGGCTGAGAGTTAAGTGTAACACTTGGTTCTGGAAGCAGCATCTCCAGGGTCACTAATAAACCCTCACACTCTTGTAATATCATCAGCAGACATGTTCATAATGCTATTACAACAAGTATCCAGTTCCTTTAATGAGGACAATGATGTTGCTTTATAAATCAGACATCATAATTCATAAAACCACTCATATTGCTTTTTTCTTTCTAAACCTGCATCACACTGCTGGTACTGCATGACCAAAGCCTCCAGCAGTTTTTATCACCATACCTGTCTCCTGGTTAAAGCTTGTCAAACCTAAAACTCAACCATTTGTCATCCTTCAACATCTGACGCAAGTGTCTCTACCCTAACCGTCAGTGTCTTTGTTCATATCAAATATAAACTTTGTTCCATCCAAGAGAAAACTTTCTCAATAATTGAAAATGACGTTTTTCTTGTAGCACATAACTCTTCCAATAATTGTTAAGTTTGACAATTCATCTTGTCACATTACTTCCTGCAGCACTTAAAGAATTGGTCCTTTCCTAGACCTTAAAAGTTTTCCTCTTTCCTTCTAACGGCTTGCTGAAATTTTGGAGATTCTGTCAATTGCTGCTAGCTTCTTGCTGGTTTATTTATTCCCTCCTGCATCTCTCTGACTGGTCAGTTATTTGTTTTCCACACTGTCCTTGTGTGTTATAAATGGGACAGGCCTGTCACTTTAATGCTGAGAGGATGTTTTGAGTTCCTTTAGAGATTTTTATTTATTTAATTTTGGTTAGAGCAGAGTGGTGAATAATGCATCTCAACCTGCTACATGTACTGTTTTTATCATTAGCATGCGGCCCGAGTTATCTGTAGAATACTTATGAGTACCGGTGAAATGTTTGTGATGTTATTTATTTATGTTGCTCTTTTCAATTATTCATTTGTTTATTTATTCATGGAAGAACTAACTGAAATTGGAAAATTCATTTTCGCTGAAGGGCACTTGGCCCCACTCTATCCCCTCCCTACACAAAGGGAAAAGGAGGGGGTGGCACATCTTGTTAGTAATTGCTTTATACGGTGTTTCCTTAGACTCACCAGAGGACGTCAGTTTTTATCCAGGCAGATGGGTCAGCTGACAGAATAAAAAAAAGAGAGGAAGTGACACAAGGGAGTGGGAGCTGAGAGGTGGAGAGAGCGTCAGAGACACAGAAGGAAGAGGCTAATTCTCTGATGTTTCTTCAAAAACAAATTTTATCATGTTAGAGGTCTGAGCGAAGGTTACATGCAGTGATGGGTGAGGAAATGAATTGTTCTGAACACCCAGACAGGACTCCACAGGTAGGACCTGAAGCGGAGGTTCAGACTGAGAATGAACATAATAAGCTGTGATTGCCTTGGGTTGTATCCCCGTCTTCACGCTCTCCTGGCCCCTGTATGTTATTGTATGCTCACTTCAATTTCACACTTGCACAAACACGCAGCAATTATTCCTGATAAGTGATAACGATTCACTGAATTTCTATTCTCTATTTACAGATTCAACATAAAGATGTCAAATCTGTACTCTGAGGGTCTGGATTTTTTAGCATGAGAAGTGTTGTTGCACATTTTTAGTCCGACCTGCAATGACCAATAGGCTTTGGTGTGTACAATGAAAACAGTCCGGATGGTAACCCAAAGCCTGCAGAATGCAAACCACGCTGATGACATAGAGGTTCCCATCGGCAGTAATCTGACATTTTTTTTGTGTTCTTCTCCTCATGAAGACAGACCTGACAAAGCTTTAATTTTTACTTTTTACAAATCTGCATCACGATGTCATTCGGCAAAGAAATCAGATTCTCTTTTGGGATCATTCAGCTGAGGAAAGCCAGGGTGAAGCCCATCAGTATCTATCATCGAATGTTGAACTGATACTCAAACAAAAACCCATGAACAGCGTAACGCCAGGGGATGTTGTGGACTAAGAAATTACAGCATTTACGCTGCAGACTTAAAAGCCGCACAGAAAAGGAAGTCTTTACCGGAAGTCGTTGAACGCTAACCGCTGGCTTCACAGGAATTACGGAAAAAAATTGCCATTCATTCGTAAAGGCAACTCTTGCTGATCTCATCCATCAGAGGATGATAGGCGACAATTGCTGATGTGTTCCGAGATTGCGTAACTTTAAACAAGTTTGTGGCTTAGTGGCAGCAACTTTAGTCCACAATCTGCTTAGGGACTGAAATCCAATTGGTGTGATAAAGGGAAATAAAATGTTTACCGGTATATGTATCCACAATAACCTCTGATCACTTATCACTTGTTTGTTTTGACACTCTTGTGTCTCTGAACCTTCTGCATGTGTAGCTGGCAGTGATGGAGTCAGCGCTGAAGCTGGAAGTGCTGATCCTGTGGATTGATCTGGAGAATGTCCTGACTGGTCAGAAACCAAAGAGGCAGAGATCATCTCCTCCATGAAAGGTACAGTTAAGCGCACACAGGTATCACATCCATCCATAAAGTCTGTTTGGAAAGCCTTAAGCACACATGTTCATACACCCACACTTATAAAACCACACATTGTGCTGATTTTTCTTGGTTTCTGGGTTCTCATTGAGACAAATCTCCTGAACAATCAAAATCATAAAAAAACATTTAATTGCAACAGAAGTACAATACAAATATTCACCAGTTCAAACTGTCTTTATCTCTGTTTCTGTTTCATGGCCATTGAAAAGATATAGTTTGTACCAAACGAAAAAAGTAATGGTTATTTATTTAAATGTATTTTACTTTTACTTTCAGAGGTGCTCCTTTTAGTATAATGGCTACAGATAATACATCAACAAAAAGGTAGAATTTGTTTTCCCAACTTCAGAATGTCAGGATGTTGTTTGGCCTATAGGCCTATATCAAACCTTTTCAGATGATCCAAAACGCAGCAGTGTGACTGATCTTCAACTTACTCAAAACTGCACATGTCGCTCCGCGGTTCATCTCCCTCCACTGGCTCCCAGTTACTGCACATTTAAAACCCTGCTGCTCACATACAAAACAGCAGCAAAAACAGCTCCTCCTTACCTAAACTCTCTCGTACAGGTCTACACTCCTTCCTGCCCACTACACTCTGCCAATGAAACGCGTACGATCCAACCTTCACAACAGGGTCCTAAGTCTCTAATTAGAATCTCCTCCTCTCCCGGTGGTTGAACGAACTTAACTACCAAATTCCATTCGATCTGCAGAGTCCCTTTGCACCTTTATGAAAAAGCTAAAGACCCAGCTCTTTCATGAACACTTTATGCTTACATTTGATTGATGTATGTTCTTGAGACCAGTCAGGAAAAATATTTACTCATCCAGCAAATCTAGCGCACCATTACTTTCCAAATTTATGTCAGGTAGTAAAATATAGTAAAGATTTTTTTCTTGAAAAAAAGCTGCCTAATGTGGATTATGGTTGAGAGCCGCAGGGGTTCACAATAGAGAAAATTCAACTAGAAAATATGAAAACTACAAGAGAAAAGTGTCTCAAATGCTGTAAAGCCATTGGGTAGTTTTCATCACAAGGGTCCTTTAGCCATAAATGTAGCCACATGATGACACCTCTATAATAACAAAATATACTCAGCCTCTTACCATACACAGTCCACTGTTTTGTGAGGACCATGAGCTCTAAGTCTTCTGAATCCTACTTAAGATGCAACAGGAGTGGCCCTCCTGAGGGTGGTCAGGTGTGTCACACTCTCTTATTCAAGGTGTCAACAAATACTACGCAGCCATGGAATGACAATTTGTATCATTTAATTAGAGCCTGCTTCTCCTGGCACAGTTCATTTATTGTAATCTTGTTAATGTACCTTGATTGTTTCATAATATAGTTTTTTTAATTAGCCCCGATTGATTAAATTGCATTGATTCTGTTTCCTTATTAAAACAACCCCCCTCCCCCCCCCCCCCCCCCCCCCCCCCCCCCCCCCCCACTGCTCTGCTTCCTTATTTTTCATAATTAATGGTACAGTGTGCTGCTGTGGGAGGCACCAGTTACACATTTTGTAATCAAAGATGGAATGGATTTAATTATTTATTGTGCTGGCTGTCAAACAGTATTACATTGACAGGCATTTTATGAGTTTTTTTAAGAGGTGTAGTGCCATGTGAGGTGATAGATGCATATATGAGGAAATTTTGCTGACTTAAAGCGCCACAAGATGAAAGATCAAGCTGAGCTCACATGTTTTGTTTTGTCCCAGTGTTTGGATCAAGCCCACAAATTCCGGCCCACCCATCCACCCAGTGCTGTCCTTGTCTATTTGGCCCCCCTACATGGAGTCGCATGCATGCATACGTGTGCCCTCTAGTACAGAATCTCATTCCAAACCCTTGTGCTCTTTTTAATTTTGATTGATTACTCCGTTTATCTTTGGAATAACAATCCTCTGATATCCCGCAAAACCTTGTCGACAACCTCTCTCTCTCTCTCTCTCTCTCTCTCTCTCTCTCTCTCTCTCTCTCTCTCTCTCTCTCTCCACATCGCAGCACCCTCGTACCTTTCCCCATCACTCCCCTAGTATGAAAATGATATTAGAAACAAAATGAGATTTGAAATTTTGTGTTTGACAAGCAGCTTGATGAAAGTGTTTCATAGCCGGGCTTGATCCATGGAAATTTTATGCTAATAATACTGCTGGCCAAGCAATCTAGTGGGAAATTAATCAGGGTGCAGGATGGATAGGTGGAGAGGAGAGGAAAGAAGGAGAGAGAGGAAGGTAGGTTGCTCCGTAAACACCCTCCCCCCCCCCTCCCCCCCCACACCAGTCCTCAGCCTCATTCCCTCTCCCTGGCTCTGAATCTCATCAGAAATAGCCATGGGGTGTTGTCTATGTGATGTGGTAGGGAGTGAAATTGGGAGTTAGAAAATTACACTGCAGCTTAGCACTGATTGATGCAGTAATGTATGCAGTAATGTATGCAGTAATGTATGCAGCCATGCAGCGTGCTGCCGTATTATGGATTAGACCTCTCCCCTTGGCAGGCTGTCCCCTCCTGCATTAGAGACGACACACACACATTTAGAAACAGATACACACACATACACACCTCTTTAGCCATGTCTGTCCTCCTGTTATCATTCTATTTATCCTGTTCAGCTTTTGGTGCTGCCTTTTCTACATGTATCGTTTCCTTCTTTCACTGTGTGTGTTTTTTTTGTGTATCTAAGGGCTGATTCAACAGACAGCCTCAGTGTGTTTGTTCTTTCCTCGGTCCTGTCACACACACATATACACACCCCTTCTCTCTTTATTTATTCTCTTCCTTCCTAAACCCTAGGATTTATCATTACACCGAGTCAGTAATGAAGTCATTATCAGATTGCACTCGTTTAAAACAACACAATTAGCACCTAGGCCTTAATGATGTTTGCAAGTTAAATGCAAACTAATCGTTTTTCACCCCCTTTTCTCTGTCTCATTTCCTCCTTCCTGGCTTCCCGCTCAGTTGGAATAAAGAGAGTAAATGAATCCCTAAAGTGTTTGTTGGAAGTGGGTGTGTTTGTGGGCACACATTTCTCAACCGTGTTACAAGTTTGTGTGATTTATTATTTTTACCCCGAGAGACATCTGTAACATCGTTCCTTATTTTTGTTATGTATCATCAGCCAGAGGAAAAATAATATTATCCAGTCTGGGATATTGTACTCCGGAGTCTGATAATCTAATGTACACCAGAGCTGGTGTCATTAAAGTGCCACTGGAGCTGTAGGGAGATGGTAGGTAAACATCTGTCTTTAAATCCCCACAGATGCTCGGGCTCCATCCCAGCCCCTACCCCAACATAAACACACACATGCAAGAGTGAAAACCCAAACTCTCTCACTCTGTCCTGTAGCTATTGGAGCAGTGTAGCAAACAAGGTGACTGGGTGGTAGCACATCATCCATTGGCTTTACTGTTTGTCTAGTAGGATAGACAGTTAAAGGTGCACTATGTAGTTTTGGTAGAGAAAGTTGGTACAGATTCTTGTGGTATATGTTCATATCTCTAAACACAAACTGTCCTGAGGGTAAAATGTGGTCCCTGTAACACTGTTTGAAGATAAAATGCTAAGCGAGACATTAAGATGGTGGGCCCCAACAGAGAAACCGTAACTCTCCTGTTAGCTTTTTAGTTCCAAACAGTGTTCGAGGGACCCATTTTTCCTTTAGTAAAGTTTGTTTATTTAGTTCAGAAAATATAGAATAGAATTGTTTCAATTCTCCAACTTTCAAATTTCACCACCAAATCTGCATAGTGCACCTTGTGGGCATACTGTGAGGACATACCTGTGTGTATCACAATGCTCAGTATAAACTCCATTTTATTACTAATTATATATTTTTTTATATACCTTTTGAGTAATTTTCTCCACTTAAATCAACACAAATTTCTATGTTCCAAAAAAGTGTTTTTGTCTGTTGAGATTCAGCTTCAAACATTTTCCTTTGAGCTTTTAGGAGTGGTGCTGTTCACTAACAGGTGGTCTTAACGATACTGAGGTTGAGTTGTAAGGCGTTGTAAGCATAAGTGAATGAAATTGTTATGTTTTTGTCATGGTTGTCAGCCCTCTTCTTCTTCTTTCTTTTATCACATAACCTTCTTTTTCAGTCTGGTTACTGTGTCAGTCAATTAAAGACAATCACATACTTTGAAATGTGATCTGCCTTCTTTTACAGTCATAGTTTATCAGGAAAAAAAAACAGCCCCACTAAGTGCTTCAGCTTATTCTAATCGATAGCATTCAGACATAGCAGCACTGAAGTTGGGAATGAAAATGCTGGACGGTAAAAAGAGCAGCAGCTTTCTTCACTCGCAGCAGAACATTCTTCAGAGGCAAGGAGGTACATTCAGGACGGAGATTTTTTTGTTAAAAGCCCTTGAACTACGTCTTTAAGTCGGTGAAAAAAGATGAATTAATGTTTTGAGAAGTTGAAAACGGTATTTCAGTTTTGTGCTTGTGTGTTAATATGTTTTAATGATGCTCCAGCCAGCAGAATTGTTCCAACATATGTAAGCACAGATATTTGTGGATTTTTCAACTGTGTTAGAAATGTTGCACATACAAAAGCCTGTGCAGAGACAAAAGGGAAAGATCATCCCAGAGCACTGCTAGACTAAAGTGGAAAGTCATGCTGAGACAGAGATGTGCATGTGATAGATAATGGGTGTTGGTGCCCAGTGGGGACCAGGAGTGCAGGAGTAAAGGTGGCTAAAGGTGTGATGGGGGAGCTCACCCCCATCTGTGACTGAAGTGTGGAGGTGCTGCTGCTTCCTGCACACTTACTTTCACACACATTTTCTACTCTACAATGAGAACTGTAAACAGACACTACAAATCCCTAAAAATAAAACACATCTCCGTCTTACGATAGATCTCCATTAGCAGTACCAAACCTTTGAATCACACACATCAGACATATGTGTGCGTCACACATACAACACTGACAATAAAACAGTTTTATCCACTCTGAGTTACAACCCATGGCTTGTATGTTTTAATACATGTCTGTGTTCTGTGCTGTGTTTTATTCACCTTTATTCATATTTAAAGATTAAGATCGTAACAGCAAGACCACCAGGTCCTCTTAATGTCTTCTCTGTACAAAAGAACCTGAGTCATGAGAGAAAAGCAGTTTTGTTAAGTGTAATGAGAAGCTTGTTGGAGAATGTTTAGTGAGGTCATAAGCACCTCATGCCTCAAGTCAACATCCTGGTAATTTATGCAATTCAGTGACTTTACAAAGTTTTCTGAAGAATTGAATATGATATAACAAAGTATTTTCGAGTACTTCATGATAACTTAAATAAAAAGATATATCTTATCAGTTGAGTTATGAAACATGAACGTATAATGATTTCTTTCCATTTATGCTTCAAGGGCCAACAGTGTTTATTTCTGTGTAATCCTTACACCGTTAACTCTATATTCCACTGGTACTCTCAATTAAGTAGGAATAAATAGGCCTTTGAAAGATCAGAGAGACTGTTCAAAACAAGATCAAATGTGTTAATTAACTTCAGCGAGGAAAGAGAAAAAAAAGTGATTCACCAAGGCAAAAAGCGGATGCCTGAGTAAAAGTTGAACACTAACAATTTAACATATTTTTGTAAGAAGAATCAATTTTTTTTTTTTACCAAAGATTGAACTGTTAGTTTGGGGGTAGAGGAGTCAAGATTCTTCATCCACGCTACCACTGACTCTGAATCCCAGCCTCAATATGGGCTGCCAAAAAACAGGCACAGTGTCATTCTGTGGGAAACACAATCTGTGTAAAGAAAAACTTCAATATAAACTTGAAATATGCAAAAACCTGGTTTTTACTCAAATGTTAAAACCTGCATTTCAGCTGTTTATCAGTATATTTATTATGCTAGTTTCAGAGCACTATTTGCCATCTGCTTGTGGTGGTCAAAACTCTGTCTGCTCAGGTTTTTTTCAAGTGGGAACAACATAAAGCATTTGTTTTTTCATAGTGACAGAAAATTGTGCTGCTGCATGTTGTGATTACTTTGGTTGCGCACTGATCTGAATTAAACTGTGATTTGGGAGAACAAGTCACACATCAGAGCAGTGCTATTCACAGTACCGAGAGGATTTGTAAGAGATTTCATTATTGCATGATAATGAATGAATTAAGCGTTTGTGTTTTTTTGTGCAATTTATTGCTGTTAAATGTCGGCTATATAGGAATATATGGCTATTCAAACATCTGTCTGGTAGTTGCTCAATATGGCCGGAATTCTGGGATGTTGCCTGCCAGATTGGCCTTCAAAAAACAATCCAGCGTAAACTCTGGTCACGACGGTATGTATCCTTTTTAAACATGAGCCACTGATAGTGTACCTCATTGCCCTGGAAAGGAGGTGAGTGCCCATCATCAGGCAGACCCTCGGCATGTAAAGTCCATACCCACAGCAGTGACTAATTGTTTGTTATGTCAGTGCTTGTCTTGCCCGTTTGCCTTTAATGGAGTGTAGTGTGGTGATCCATCAGGATGTCGAGCAAGCCCCGTGTCAGTTGAAGTGGCTGTGTGTCAGTGGAGTGAACGTGCCGCGCAGATGTGATTTACTGCCCTGCTTGTTGCGCAGCGTTGTGCCTCGCCTCTAAACCCACGCAACGCAGCCCACTCCTCTCCACTACTCTTCTCCCCTTTCCTCTCCTCTCCCCTCAGATTGATGGCCAGTGCAACTTGCTCATGACACTCGCCATCTTCTGGCAACCTTTTAGTGCTTCTTTATAGATGGTTAGCGCACCTCATTTGGCTATTTATACATCTGTAAGTGGCCATGAAATATAGATTTGTCTTGATGGGTGTCAACATTGGAGCTATGGAAGCAGAGCTCAGTGACACCTCGTTATTTTAATGGTGTGAGATGAAGCGGCCCTATGGCAGGAGTCATTTTCAAACGTGGCTAGATTACACCGTTTTTCTTTCAATTTAATGTTTGCACTCGTATCTTAGTCAAAGCAAAAAGATACATTTCTTGCAGTGTGTGCTTGATACCGAGAAATGGATATATGGAGGAAGGTAACCAAGGATGGAGAACTTCCTGCCCCGCCATGTCTCGCAGACACATGAACATACTTAAAACCACACATTTGAATGCAGAGGTGGTTCAGAGTGAGAAGAACCCTTAACAGTAACATGATGTGTGACCTGTCATCCACAGACGCGCATACACATATTTCACTCCATTCACAGGCAAGGTCTCCGAGGTAATTAGGTGTTGGCACCCACTCAGTGCGATGTGCTGGTTAATTGAATAGTTAACACATCAGAGGCAGGCCTGTGCTGATTGGAGGTGACACCTGTCAGGAAGCAGGTCTCTCCCAACCCAGGATATTTCCTGCGCTGCCTGATACATATGTCATCTTTGTGGAAATACCAAATTAAGGGCAGGAAGCTGAGTGAGTGCAGTGCAGCAGGTGTTGAGATAGCTCGGGGGCGGATGAAGGCAGGTGCTCCTCTGCTCTGTCCTTCAAGAGGATTTGTAAAGCTCCGGGCACCTTTCCTTACTTCACCTCAGGCCATTTCAATGGTTATGTGACAGAAAAGTGACAGGGTTGTGTGTTTGTGTGTGAGTGCAAGTGAATGTGTGTGCTCTCTCCCTCAGGCCCTGGAGCGGTGTGCCCAAGGCATCAAGGAGTGGAGTATGCATGGTGCAGAGGTGTGTCAGGTGAGTGGAGGTGTCCAGCCTTCCCCAACTCAAACATGGCTTTCTGAATTATAGACTTGCATTTGCAAAAACAAAGTTTATTGAAAATACTTAACATAAAACTGTGTGAGGTTATATATGGGCCCTGAATGAAAACTTAAATCGTTCTCTACAGGCAGTTCACCTTGAGGAGGCAGGGGGTCGGCTGCAGGCGGAGGAAAAACCATCTCAGGAGCAGAGGGTCAACACACTGGGGCAAGACCTGGAGGCTATTAGCAGCCAAACCACTGAGAGGAAGCAGGTACCAGCAGGGAAATATACTTTCACATACAGTAATAAG
Source organism: Labrus mixtus (assembly GCF_963584025.1). Classification (NCBI taxonomy): domain Eukaryota; kingdom Metazoa; phylum Chordata; class Actinopteri; order Labriformes; family Labridae; genus Labrus; species Labrus mixtus. The sequence goes on along the minus strand of NC_083612.1, from coordinate 21,522,583 downwards.
CCATACCTTAATATGAATCAAACAATTAAACTCAACCCTCATGATCACTTACACTGAGTAAACTCATTGTCTGGTAACTTTACAACAGTGCAGAGAAAAAGGATGGAGCACTGCAGGGTAGAAGCAGCTCAATGAAGACTTCTGGAATGACTGAGTTGTGGCAAAACACTGCAGTTTGTGTCTCACTCTGATGGAGTGTTGTCAAGCGATTCTCTGTGCTTCTTTTGGAAATTGAAAACAGTAAAAGACAGCTTGTTGGTCCAGCCTACCACCTGTGTGACACATCACATAATATCTATTGGCTCTACCGCTACTGTCATTCCTCAATATCACATGGAGCAAACATGTCTGGGTCCCCCATCAGGTTTTGCTCATATGTCCATTTTCTAGTTTTTACAAGGAGAAGGTATTGAAATTACAAAATCACAATACGGGAAGTTGTTAAAAAAAACAAAACAGTGACATTGACTGAAACTGTGTAAGTCAGTGGTGCGGGGAAAAGAAGGGGAGTGACAGTGACAGGCTTTCGTGTCAGGTCAGCTAGCCTCCAGTGCTGGCTCTAATGTATTGCATGAGACAGTCACCTGAGTGTGTGATGCGGCAGCTGCCTCAGCCACTCACCTGCAAGGAAAGTGTCCATCAATTCTCAGCCCCGGGGCCTTTTGTGTGATACACACTCCTAACCTACACAACATACCAATCTTAAAATGCATTTTAAAAAGCCTCTAACAGATGGATGCACATGAAGAAATTGTAAATGTAAATACAGTGAAAGAATTTAAATGCTAGGTAGAAAACATCAAATAAAAGGCCAGAGGCGACATTGCATCCAGAGCATTGGCTATTAAGCTTAAGGTAGTACTACATTGTAGTGTTTTAAGCTTTAACTTGAGCTGTTATGGTGTGAATATTATGAAACAACACAAGGAATTCAGCTGATTGTGAGCCGTGTAAAGCACACAGCTGAATAGATCCATATGCAATAGCTGACAAATGTTTTAGCACTATATGTGTCCTGGTGTCCTGTATCCTCAACCCCCCCCATCCCAGTTCTCTTGTGGGCTGTGTGTGGGCCAGGCGCTCAATAGGAGGATCATTTAAGGTCGGGGCCCTCGTGTGAAATCAGATGTTTAACTGGCCGGCTGAAGTGGGAAGGGAGCATCTTAACCAGCACCTTGCCAAAGGTCTTATGTTCACTCAGCCACTGGGGCTGCTGTGAGTACGCCCGCCACCTGCCAATAGGCATTAGGGAGGATTTAGTAATTAAGTGATAGGCTGAGGACTAAATTGGGTGTTTGTGGGCTGGCGAGCCACCCCAAGGTCCCTACAGCCATGCAGATAGGGGATTCTAATTGCCAGGAATATTGATCAGCCTGGCGAGGGGGTTGCGCAGGGAATTCACAAGCCATCGATTAGCTGCTACAGCACCTCACTCGTCAATGGAAAAGGGAGGTGAGCATTGGAAAGGCTTCTGGCTTTTCCCACAGTATCCCTCACCACCAGCAGCTCTTGACAGTCGGAGTGGGTGACACAGCATGTTGTGGTGAAAGCACTATCCAATCATCCTCATACATCCTCCTCCATATCTGTAAAGCAACTCACAGCAGACTAGTGGTGAAACTGGGAGTAGAGAAAAGGGCCTAGGTTGCATAGTTTTTCTCTTGTTATAAAGTGTCATCTTCCACCCAGCCAAAGCTTTCTCCCCTGTTTGCTGCTTTTTTCCTTTTCCATACCACTCATCTCCCTGAGTTTGTAAGAGCTCTGACCCGTGGCTCTTGTCCTGGTTAATGTCGGAGTGAGAAAGGGGACTGAGCTCGCCTTCCCTCTGATATTTAATTAGTTGCTTCACCTGGCAGTAAAGAGGCCCTGGTCAGCACTCTTTTCTTTCACACGCACGCAAACACACACTCTGATTTCTGTTTTATCACTTGTGCTCCAGTGACAGGCCAACATTGCAAAACAACTTGCAGTACAAAACAACACTGCGCTGGTATGTTAGGAAAAGTCGTTTGTTTGTGATAGTGTATGAAGAACTCAAGCACACCATCTGAGGAAGGATGTTAAGTACTTGCCCCAAACAAGTGAGTAGCCAGAAGGAGAAGTGAAAGGAAGCTAGAGGTATTCACTTAAGATCAGTCAACAGATAGCGAGCTCTGATCTGAGCTCGTACAGCAAAAAAAAAGGAAAAACTATCCCATTTGATTGAAGTATTTATAATAATGTAACCTCTCAGCTTCAAATAGAAGTTTCAGAGGTCGGTTTATTGTTTCAATAACTTTCAACAGGGAGAACAGGTTCCTCTTCCATGTCCACAGCACGGCCAGACCGCCTGTTTACTGAAGTACTGTATGTAACTTAGGCAGCAGGTCGAGGTCATCTCATGAGAAGTGGGTAAGGTTTTACAGCACTAGTTCACACACAAGCCTTCAATTTTTAAAGAAGCCAGATAGCCGTCTCTGTATTACTTGATACAATGGTTGAGAGTAAATGAGTTAAGAAGAGAGTATGAAGCTAAGAAGAGAAAAAGAGAGAGTAACCAAGCAGGAAGGAAATTTTACATTTCCCCACCAGCAACTACCTAACTACTCTTCCTGGGTTAACTTTCTGCAGATATTATTCATAACTGATTTTTAATAGATATAGATATCTAGATATCTAGGCAACAGTTGAATACACATTCACCGACTCCACATGCAAACAGTTTACAAACAACAGGCTGTAGAAGCTGGCAAAGTCATATTTGCGCAAACTCTGTCAATAATACTTTACCTTGTGGTTGTTTAGCTTCCCACCATCTGTAAACAACTGCACGTTGTCAATGAGGGTGAGGCTCTAAGTGTCTTATGACAGATGCAGTTTCACTCAGAGACTTTCGCTTTGGTGCCAAAACCCACCAAACCAAATTCCTTTTCTTTAAAATTAATGTTTTATCTCGTATAAAACCAATCAGCTGAACTAGATTTGGATGTGGACACTATGGGATTATATGCCTGTATTCTGATAGGACAGTGAAGAGTGACTGGAAATATTGGGAGGAGAGTGAGGACTCGTATATTGGGCCCACGCTCTAACTGCTTGGCTAAACCTTCCTGAGTTTGTAAGGACCAAAATGTAAAGTATCTTTAATTTCCATAGTCATCTATACGAGTCAGGGTTTGTTTTTTTTTTGTTGCCGTCTCAAGTGCTGTTTATTTGAGTTGGAATGAATTGCAGAAACATTGTGAAGGTTTCCTGCACAGCAGTCTCTAACCTGAGTCATTTGGAGCCTATTACAAAACATCAATATATTGATTGAAGTAAGTGTCTCAGTGTGCTCTGTAAACACACGATGAGGTTCAATGTGCATGTTTTATCTGCTTGAATCTTATCAGGATTTAAATCTTTTCATCTTCAGTTCACTTAATCAGCGTTTGAGCCAAAGAATAGACTCACTCTCTGCCTTTTAATAAGGCAGTTTTTTCTTACCACTGTAACTTTTGCTGCTTTGCTAAAGTGCTCATGATGGATAGGCCGGATCTTTGTAACATAGCAATAAGTAAGGTCTTTTACCTGCTTTTTGTAAAGTGTCTCGAGATAACACTTGTTATGAGTTGACGCTATACAAATAAAAATTGATTGATTGATTGATTGACTCTACCCACATTTGTTTGGTAAATTCACAGCAACACAACTTAAGATACCACTTCACATGGAAAATAAAGGTAATACTTGCTTTATTTTAGATCTTCTACTGGCTCACAGCCAGCTTAGAAATGTAAATGCTCATGGGTGTGCAAGACGGTTCGAATGAGAAATTTCCACAATGGGTGAAGTCTGTGGCCTGTGTGCCGACTCGAAGATCAAACTGAATCCTGCCTCATGTAGCATAAAAAAAAGCAGGATCAACATGTCAGAGAGAAATTCAATATGAAGTGGACAAAGAATAAGTCAAAACAAGTTTTGACTCAGCTCACAGCCAGGTCAAAACAGAGTTCCAAAATAGAAAGAAGAATTCAACTTCTATACTGTACTCTCTTTCTCTGTTGTTTACTGGAATTATCAAACTTTCATTCACTATCATACATTATGTAAGAAGACCCCCTGCTTGTTTTCTTTCCAATCTAATGATGCGTATTGACCTGCTGACATTTTTTTGATAATTGGCCTGAATCCCCAATGATGTTTCTGTTAGTGAGTTTATTGAGAGAATTTAATTCTTTAGAGCCTGTAGCGCTGAACATGTTCTACAATATAACTTGAACAAACTGCTTTTTGTTGGGTATATGTTTTTGGTTTTGTAGTTTGAAAACAGCTAGACTTATAGCATTTTAGAAAAGAGACATAATCACACTTCTGGGTATGTCTGTTGATATTTTTGACCTCTAGCAGCACGCCGTTGTCAAAAGGAGCATCAGATTTAAATTCATGTTACCATAGGAGCATCTGCACTGTGTGAATTCCAAGGTCATCTTGTCATCTCCTTAGAGGGGGGGGGGGGGGGGTGTTTCCTCCCATACTTGCCTTCTGATTGAAACCTAGCTTCACCGTTTATACAACGACCAGAAGTCACCCTCCAGCCATACTCATAAATTGAATTAGTTTCAGTCTGAATTTGTGTTTCAAAACTAGTAATTATTCTTTAACCCCAGAGGAAGCCAAGAGAAATGAGTCAGATCTTCACAAGTCATGAAATTTGACGATATACGATTCCACACCAACCAAAGGGACACAAGCCTGAAGCACAGCAATTTACCAACCATTCATCTGTTAGCAAATTAAATCACAGCACATTTGACATCTTTAAGAAAGTTAGATAAATCTGATGAAAAAGTTTCCTTCTCAATTACCATCTGAAATTAATCTCCTTAATCCCAATTTGATCTCTTTCATGCATATAAGGGATATCTTTCATCTGCCCACCTATGTGTTTTAAATCTCCACTACAGAGCTAAGATGGGACGTGACTGTCAAACTTAGTGCTACGTGAAACAACCATGCAGCTTCACGAGATAGGGATCTGATTAGAGGAGATGAGTACATAGGGGCGTAACTGGCAGCCGTCTATTATCTTTCTCTGGAGCTGGTGGAGGTCTCTAAGCACTCCAGAAGTGTGTGATGGAGCTGCAAAGAGCTAACCAGAGGCCGGGATGGTTCAGCTGCAGCGGTACAAAGCTTATCTCCACTTTGAATATTCATTGAAGTTTATTTGTTTTGAACTTTTTCTAAATTACTACGACCAGAGAGTAAGACTGGTCTGCACCACACACCAATCCAAAAAAAAACAATCAGCAACACAGGATGAGAAATATGTTCTGAAAGACATTTGTTAACTTTATGACAGTATTCTTGTAGAAACTATTCCTAGGTGTCATGAGGTGGCTCTGAGAGTTTCCAGCGACCACATCACTTTTTGCTTTAATGTTCACTTCAATCTGTCCGTGGGTCACAATATCTCAAGAATTCCATAAGGAATGGATATTTTACCCAAATATCCATTTGGTGGATAAACTGACAACATAAGAAGTTGATGACCCAAGGTCACTGTGACCTCACCAGACAATCATTTGAGGATAACAATAAAACTAATTATGACAAATGTTTTATCTTTTAGATGACACTTACAGCCACCTAGTAAAATGTCATCCTCACCATGACATAATATTGATCTTCAATAACACTTTCTACCAATTATTTACCACCAGATTGCCTCATTTTCATTCTCATTTTTTAAATTTGGCTGAAAACCAAATTTTTTACGCTGATCTTGGTTGCATAACCTTAAAGCGTTTTGATTGTGTAGATTATCTGCTCTGCGGGGGTTGAAGTGATGTGCTTGAAGCATTCAGGCTTTGAAATTTGACACAGGCATTGTCTAATGGTATGGCAACAACTTTGTCGTCTATCACAATTCGCTTGATCGGTAAACACATTTATGGCATGTAACTGTTTTTTTTTGTTGCTTCTCCTCAATTAACTTTAATTCTAATAGACATACGGCAGACAGAAGGAAACAAGTGCCTGATCAAGTCAAATCAAATGAATTCTATCAATACATCTTTTCACTTATCACAATCAAAATTGTTGCTTCAAGAGGCGTACAAGTCTGTGCGCCAATCAAAATCATCTATCCTCCTAGAGAGTGAGATGCAGTGATTATCGCAACCTTGACTGGTTTGCAGAGGCCCAGAACTGTGAGTCAGTAATTCTAGTTTCCTCTAATTTTTCAACAGACAATCCTGATTTAGTCTAGTTACTCACCAAAGCTCATTCTGAGGTGAAAATCCTAATTCTGGCTATAGATGTGTGAATTGAGTACTTTTACCTGTGTGTTTGATTGAGTGTGCTGGGGAACGTTGCCAAGTCTCCGAGCTATATCCCAGAATGCAGCAGAAGAGTTTCCAGATCTCAGAGAGAAGGCCAGTAGTAGATGACCAGACTAACCACTAACAAACACTTAAATGGTTTGTTAGAGACTTAAAATATACACCGTCTGTGTCCCAAAACGTCTCCCTGCTTCACAGCAGCTATATCGATAGTGGATAGGTAACAGGCCTAGTTATCCACCAGCTCTTCCCTCTTAAAGCGGCACTTTGACCAGCTGATGCTTTACAAGCCCCGAGCACCTCTATGATGTAGGCTCTCTATAATAGGAAGAAAAATGAGTCTCATCTCCTTTCTCAACAGTGGATTTTTAGTTTAAGATGCCAGCACAGAGAAGGGGCATAGTGCTAGCTCCTTCACAGAGCATTGTGGTCATTAGTGTTGACCACGCAGCCTTTTCTCAAGAAAAGCTGTAACCTCCCGAGGTCACACTGTTCACTAATTGAACACTACAAGCAAGATCAGATTCTGTTGTCAAGAAAAGGGGAGACTCGTATCTTTGCCCTTTTCTGTGTATTCCTAAAGCTGATTAGATAATGAGGTCTTTTTTTGGTCTCAGGGCCTGGGCTTGCAGAAGCATTTAATGCTTTCTGACATTTCTAGCTAGTTGTTTGTTTGTTTTGCTTATTTCAGCCAGTCTCAGATCTTAGAAATGCAGAGTCTCTTGTGTTAAGTTTTTACTGGTTCTATATTTGATTTGTACTGAAGATCCTAGCATACATATTGTTACTTGCTCTCTGCCATTCAATGCCATTCTGTTTATTGATTTTTGTGACTGTGCATGCATGATTGCATGCATGTATACTTCTGTGTAAATGTGTGTGTGCGTGTGTGCTGACTCCTCAACCAAGAGCACATCTCTGGCTCATCTGAGGCCTGGCGTCAGCCTCCTTAAGTGCTGTCAATGTCACATGGTAACAGCAGCACTGCAGCCTCTTAATTGGTTTAGGGAAAGCATCCTTGTCATTTTGCGGTCAGTAAACTCTGCCAGAGAAAATGAAGTCCGAGCTGCTGCCACCTCCTCAACCCCGACACAGCTGGCCTAACAAAAAAGTAATGATTATGTGCGGTGTATATTTGTGCGTTCGCTGTCTGTTTTCCCTTTTTGCTTTTAAAAATAATTGCTGTTGGTTGTGTGGCTGCATCAGAGGAAGGGCATTAATGATTCTCACTGGCCGCGAGGAAAATGCTGCGCTGCAGAGGGCGGGAGGAGAGCAACTCATTTTCTCGAACTAAACATGTGTGAGCGAGTGAGTGTCTGTGTGTGCGCATTTGTGCCTGAATATATTTGTGTTTGGTCATTTATTTTTAGTAGTTTCACTCACTTTGTCGTGCAGTGCACTTTGTATGAAGCCTATAATAATTACTCCTGCAGTTTGTGAATGCATGTGTGTACCCCCGTATGACCACACCGAGTGTGTGTCTGTTTGTGTGTGTGTGTGTGTGTGTGTGTGTGTGTGTGTGTGTGTGTGTGTGTGTATACAGTATATGTGCATGGCTGTCCTTTTGCATGGATTAGCTGCTGAATGCTGCAAGAGGATGATCAGACTGGGAGCACACCAGGGTTGCTCTGCGATCACACAGGGATTATGGGGGATATGGAGCTGTAGTGCATTCCAGGGCCGCCTCCAGTTGGGCTCATCTCCGTCACGCTCCCCTCACACACACCACTTTAATTGCCTTTGCTTCTTTCATTACTTTTATTGCCTCTCCTCTGCATTGCGTGCTCCCCGGGCTTGTGGAAAGGTCATTGTGATGGTGGTGGTGGTGGTGGTGTGCTCATAGCCTTCGTCTGACTGGCAGGAAATGGCTATGGGGCTGATGCTGGAGAAACGACTGACACAACAAGGTAGCCACTAACAGGCTGTGCACTGGGTTTTTTTTTTTTTATCTCACCTTGTGTGATTATTTTTTTCCCAAAAGAAGCCAGTAAAGTAAGTTTACTGTAGAATTATCTTTCTAAATGCCACCAAAAGTGACACAAAAACAGGGGGATGTCTTGAATTAGCAGCAACAATGGTGGAGATATGAATAAAAAATCTTAATTTTGCAATATGTGCACACAGTAATAGTTATTATTTCAAATGTTCTCATTAGCTGACGAAGGGAGGTGCCATACAGGCTGTGTCTGTGGCTTTGGTAGTGTCCTGGCTTGGGAGGCAATGAAAAGCTGACAGCCTTAGGAAGAAAAAAAGCCTTATTGCGTCGGAAATCAATAGGGAAAATAAGAGTTGACAGGGTTTATAGGACAATTAAGTGATTTGTCGTTTGAATTTTGCTACAGTTAAGTTTGTCATCCTTTTACAATAAAGTTAGTTCTCGCAAACGTCTTCACCTTTCTGATAAGTACATACAGAGACTCTAGCATGCTGGAGCAAATGTTGTATTACTCATTGAGACTTTTTGTTGTTTTGGTGTCTTGTTACTCCAGGTGCACACAGCTGAGAACAGGCTTTCATAGCTCAGTGTCATAACCATAGACTGTATATATTATAACTCACATTGGGGAAAAGTGTAGCAGACATTGCTGGTTGTCTGGGAGGAGTTTGTCATATTAATCAAAGTCGTGATAGCAACACTCATTGATAGGTATGACTTAAAGGTAAATAAAAAAATAAACTCTTGACACTTTATTTGTCTCATAAATGCCTCCTTGTTTCCAAATGGTTTCTTTATTTTTGGCATTACACTCCAAGCTTTGTGTTTGTTAAATGATTGGGCAACAGCAGTTTGCTGTAGATATATGCATTTTTAATGTCGCTTACTTCCCTCTGTCTTCCCCTCTCCTCTATTCATGTCTAAGATGGAGGTTCAGTTTTTGGTCAGACAGCCCTAGAGTCCAAAAGATACTTTTCAGTGTCAACAAGTTGGTCCTGGATGTGGGTACAGCCTTAATTCACATCAGACTACTGCTGGGGCCTCTCTCTCTGCACTTGCACAATAATTGGTTTCCATCCCAACAACAGCTAATGCACATTTTATCATTTCCCTACATAGCTGCAGGCACACAAATGAAAAACTGGCACAGAAAATAAAAAGCAAAGCAGGAAGATCATCCATCTCTGCTGAGAAAGAGAAAGTGGACGGAGGAGAGTTGTATTTATGTGCCTTACTCTCAAATTAAACAGTGTGTGAAGTGCTTTTTGTTTGTGTGTGCATTTTTTTTTTCGATTACAATAAAGACACACATGAATCCACCTTAAGGAGGGTCTGGAAGCATGGAAAATTGAGGTCAGGAGATTTAAAGTTGAGGTTGTTGGGAAGAGGATTAAAGAGAAGAAGATCCAGGTATACACAGAGAGAATAAAATATTTACATATTCCAAAAAGAAATCTTTCTTTAAAAAGGGCAACTTCGTATCGTTAATATTTAAGCATTATTAACTCAGTGTACATTTGCTGAACACAGAATATGGATGTGAATGTGTATTTTGATTATAGTTTAAGTCGTATATAAGAGTGTCCTTATGATAGTTGTCAAAAATAATCTTTGTTTAGCTTCAGTTTGTATGATGTACATTTTTGTACAACCATGTCTGAACATTTCTTATATTGACACTTTTATGTTTATGTATACATGCTTTTGTTACTCATCTTCTTAACACTTGATGATATAAGTGGACATCACCTTCCAATGTGTCTCAGCACTTCCACAACCCAATAAGACCCTGTGTGGTCGAAAGTGGTCAGCATTGTTTCCTGATTGTTTATGTTTTTACAATAAAAAGCCCTGATTTAATAGAAGTACTACCGGTATATCCTTGGCTCTAGCGAGAGTGGCCTGTGGCTTCGCTCCTCCTCTACTTGTTTTGTTTTATCTTCAAGAGCACCTGGTGTTACCTCGAGTTCATCACACTGCCACTGAGAACACAGTATTAGCATTTTTCAAAGTTACCTAAGTTCTTGTCCCATATTTGGCTTCTGATGGCAGTATGGAAATACAATACATAATTGTTCCCACGCAATCAGTTAAAGGTATATACATAATTCTTTCTTTGCAAAAACACAGAAAAATCCCCCCCTCCTTTGACTGTTGCACGGGTTGCTCCAAAAACTGGTTCCTAATCTATATGCGTCCTCTCTCTGACTTCTTGTTGTGTGCTCTGACTCCAGAGAAAGTGTCATTGGCAAAGCAGTGAGCTTTCAGAGCGTAAGTGAGTCTGGAGTGGCTCATCTGAAACACGGGTCAATACAGACACTTCATCACCAGCACATCACAGACAGTATCAGTGAGAAGCAAAGCTGCTGCAAAACTCCTGAGATTTTTATTGGCTCACATGTTTATATTCGATGTTTTGGGATTAGCATATGCCTCAGTGTAATTTGTGAGTAATGGTCTGTGTTTTTCTGGCTGTGAAATCAGCGATTTCTAAGAGTTCTGGACAGGCTGCATATCCATATTTGAAGTCTGCTGACACCCCCCCCCCCCCCCCCCCCCCCCTCCTAGAATTAAACCTCTGGGTCTTTCATCTAATGCAGTCCCAGCACATTTCTCTCTTCACCTCACAGAGCAGAGGTTCACCTTTACATTTAACCATGTTTAGCACTCTTCTCCTTCTGCACCCAGCATGACCCCCACTGTAATCTGCCCCACTCCAGCCAACTTGTGTCACTCCCCCACCTGTGTGGCCCAGTCTCCACTGATGGCTAAAGCTTGTTAACACCGAAGATACATTTGTGCAGTTAGCTGGCAAATGTTGAGGGTGGAAAGGGAGTCAGTGATCAAAGGACATGAAGAGAGAAGATGAAGAAGCCTCACCTCCCCGGCACATTTTGAGCCTCTGGAGTAGGCAAACTTTTCAACCCCCTGACCCAAGGACGTCCTCTCCTCTGGCCAGACAGACACATAAGTGTTTAGTTGTTGTGAGTGTTCACTGAGACCTCATAGAGCCCTTTTAAGTTAACATGTCAGTCAAGCATCACCGTGGAAACCTTTTTCTAAATAAAATATAAACTTCTGGTGTCACTTGAAGCAGGGCTATTTGTTGGAGGACTGATGTCCTGCCTCAGAGGCCATCTCGTTTTTCTCGGCCAATACCACCTTCCCAGGAAGTAAGCCAGATTTGTGCTACCTGGCATTTACCTGCAACACATTCCTATCTGATATCCTCCAAGATTCGGAGGAGGGATATGGGGGCAGATTGAAGGGAGTTTTGGCGGCGGAAGGATAGCACGCGAGTGAGAGCTAGGTGATGAAGACGTGAACCCAATCTTCTACGCGTTGACTGTACTGATTAGGGGTTTGCGCTGAGAAGAGCCTCTCTGTCCCCTCGTTCCTTCTGTTTACTTTTAGCTCGACATCTCAATACAGGAATCCCTGCAACCAGCGTGCCCTACTCACCTTCTCTTCTCAGCTTCATCCATAACACCATCATCAATGGAAGCACACGTGCGCCTTACGTGCCCATCCAGTCCAATTACAAAATGTCATCTTAACAAGGAATATGAGGGGTTTGGTAAAAGTGGGATGTCTATTAGTGAAAGTAAAGTTACCAGCCTGATTGGTGAACAAAAGAGATCTGTGACATGTCCGAATCATATATTCTTGCTGTATGATTGTCTAACAGCTCTTTGTGTGTATATTTGTTGAACCCAGTGGAGCGCTGATGATGCAAACTCAGCCCATTAAAGGCTGAGGGGTGACTGCAGCAAAGGCCAGCTAATGCTTTGAGACTTTCAAAAAGCCTGCAGGGAGCCCAGAGTAAAGAGGTGGGCTGGAAGCAAACTACAGATCTGGGGAATAATAATAAATAGACAAATAAGTGGATGGAATGGCATGGAGAAGCTGGGGAAATAGCACAAATATTCTCACGCTGCACGTTTGTTTATTTATGGCGTCTGAAGGCCCAGTCTGGTTGTCGGCTGGGGGCTAGTGGAGCACGCAGCACAGCCCTTTCCCCCTCTCTCAGAGCTCAGCTCCCCAGCTTTCATTAAGTGTCATTACCAGTACTTTCAGAAAGCTGGCCGGGCTGAGACCTGACATCCCCTCTGCAGATAGTTTGCCATGCATATGGATGGATTTCTGATCCCTCTCATCCACCACTGAGGAGGGGGAATTAGGCCAGCCAGAAGGATAGCGGGGGGCTTAAAGGGTACGTCCATATCTGACTTTAATGGCAAAGATGGAGCTATTACTGCAATTGAGGGACAGTGTTCATGCTTGGTTTGTTGTTGGGTGTATGTCAATCAGGTTATACACATTGTTAAGATTTTCTCTTTTGGGACCATGCAGGTCATGTACACTCATGCCTATACATTTAAATGCATTTAATTCTCTTGTGAAGGAATGTTTTTGTCTTTTTCAACTAGTTGTACATCATAACCACAATGCCAAATTTAAATGTGCATTTCTAGCAGCATGGTATTCATTAGCAATTTGCTCTTCTAGTTCACTCACTTTGAGAATGCCCTCTGATTGATGGGAGGGAGGGGGTTGTGTTTATTTGTATATCATGGAATGAAATATTCATATTGTATGCTTTCCCAAGCAGAAGTTATCCAGATTTGGTGTAAATGGTACTTGCGATTAGATTTTCGCAGCAGATTGCTGTTATTAAGGCGAAAAAGCCAACTCCTTTGAGCAGTCATCTTCCTGGGAGGCAATCTATTTCTCTTTCACGCAGCCAGAGTGCTGGACCGGGCTCTTAATGCACTGAAGCAAAAGTGCTTCGGTCCGCAACCTTTCACGCCTTCAGCTCTCCTTTATGTGATTGAATAGTTAATAACTATGAGTCGCCTTTGAAAGCTCCGTGCCGTCGGTCCTTCTGAGGCACTTCTCTTTTTTTTTTGTGTGTGTTTGGCTGCTGTACCTGCCCATTGCTCAGTCTGCCTGCATGTCTACTTGCCCCAGATGCCAAGTCGACTGATAGCCTACCTCTTCTCCACCAAGCCCCTCTTACTTTCATCTTTGTCTCTCGCCTGACTTGCTGCTTGTGTGTCTGGCTGTCTGGCTGTCTTAGTCCATACATCAGAAATTTTGAGGGCTAGGGATCAGCTTTTTCATCTTGTATTTCCTCTTTTTCTTCTAAAAACATTCAAACACACACACACATAAACACGCTGGCTCACACAGCTCATTAGCCCATCCCACGCTCACAGTTCTGGCAGAATGTGACCCTGCCTAATTGTGTACCATGCTCATTTGTTCTCCCTGCATGATGTGACGATTGCTTATTTATTCTCCTCAGGGCTCCCATCTCACATTAAAATGATTGACTCATTTCATTCACTGCACATTTTCAAGCTTTATTTGATAAGCTCATTTCCCCTGGCATTCAAATCCCTCCTTTTCCCATGCTTAAAAGTTATAATGTTACTGAGGCACATTATTATTCATACTTGGGATTGTTTCTCCGGCTAATTATCTGTGTTAGAAAATAATTTTGCACGTGTGATTCTGTTTATTCCGCTGGAATTGAGAAGCACAAAAGGGCAGACATTAACGATGCAGTTTGAATGGCCGAAGAGCCAATTGTGTACACAAAGCTGGCAGACGCGGTCAACAAGAAGCTTAAGAGGGATTGGGACACTGCGGATGCTCGAGCAAATTTGCATTGTGTTACAATTTACATCTGGTTAGAGAGTGTATCACAAATAACAAAGCCATCAGCCTTTTTGTCCAATCATGTAATGAGGGAGTGTTTTGACACACAAAGGAGCATAACAAGCAACTGCTGATTGGGGGTCTGAGCAGCATTGTTACAGGGGGGATTTTAGCTCCTGTGATTTTTCTAGCTAACAGTCTTTTGTTTTTCTCCCTCCAGCTACTGTATATCGACCAGGCCTTAGTGACACAGCAGTTGTCGGGAACCTGATCAGTGCTCTGGTAGGTCAATTTAAAATCCCACTTGTGATGCAGTCTGGCACAACTAATTCTGTATGTACATAGATATATTTTAATATTTAACCAAATTTGAAAACACTGTTGTAGGGGATTGTTGTAAACAAAGTTTTGTTGTGTTATCTGATACAATGCCATTAAATAATAATAATAATAATAATAATAATAATAATAATAATAATAAAGCTTTTAATTATATAGCACCTTTACACACACTGGTTTACAAAGTGCTTAACAGACAGCAAATGCATAAAAAGAACAAAGCAAAAGAAACAGCTCAACAGCATAATATTTAGCATAATAAAGTGCCTATCTATTCTATCAATCTATCTAAAAAGATGTGATTTGTGGAGGTTACTCACATACTATTCACAACTCTACCAACTAAAATAGGAAGTGCCATGGGTGGCTGATACAAAAGTTAGTTCGGGGATTCTTTACTTGTTAGTCCAAATTGGCCAATATTAATTTTTATCTAGGCTTGTTTTTTTTTCATGCTGCTGGTTGATAAAAATACCATTTGGGACTTTATTCAGTCCATAAAGATGTTGGACTCAAAAGAGACAGATTGTTTGAAAGCAGTGAAAAGAGGAAGCCACCATACACCTTTAGTTTTTGATATGGGTTCAGCTCCTGCAGTATAACGACCCAATCCTGCATTTCCAACTGACAGCAACTTTCATTGTTTTTAGCAACCCTAATGCTCTTTGATCATCCATGTATTGCATGTATTGTCTGAATGAAGTCCCTTGTGCTTTAGCTGTGCTCTGACTGAGAGAGGAGTTCTTATAAGTACAGCAGAGGGCCCAAGGAAGAAGAGCCAAACTCCCAACGCCTGTGTGTTCAAAGCAGCCACATGTGCTTCCATTCTGAAGGCCCAGGAGAGCACCTAGCACCACCTGGACATCACCTTGATAGAGTGGTGGTCAACTTTCCATCCCAGGGACTGACATTTATGTATTACTGATGCTAAAAAGTGTTTAAAACATATGAAACCTCAAACCTCAACAAGTTTCCATAGGTAATTTTAGAGGCTTGGATATGTGTCTTATTGTCTTGAACAAAAAGCAAGTTCATTATTTTGTTGTTTGGGTCCATTTTGATAACTAATATGACACACTTTTGATTTGTATGTTTAATTGGCAAGATGTAATTAATATTTCTATAGTGTGTTAGGTAAGGTTTTAAACATGGAACAAGTTGTAATTATAAAAGTTTAATCAGGGTAAGTTCAGCTGTTTCATCACTGAACATGGGACCTTGCATTTTTTTGTATCATGATATTTGCATCCTCTAGTTCCTCCGGTTTGAATATTAGGAATTACATAATTGTTTACATTTCTTCAGTTTTAATTACTTGTTAGTTACTTATATGGCAGGTTAAAGGGACCTTTATCCATTTTCTTACGATGAAGTTTCTGTACATTGATGTGAACAAAAGAAAATTACGTCTCTTGTGTTTTGAGTTGCATACAGTAACCACTCCTCAAGCCATGGAACCCACAAGCCAATGTAGCCGAAATCTTAATGAACATGGGCAGAGAGACAAGAAATTGCAGCCAAATAAAAGAATAATAAAGGCATCTAAACCCTAACAAGTCTGCCTTTGTTCTTCCATTCCACCCACCATAAGTTGGCTGTGTGAAAGCAGGCATTGTTGCAGCTTTGAGGGCAGCTCTGAGAGTTCCATGCCTATCGGCCTTCAATCACATGGGATGTCTGAGTTTGACAGTATAAAGTCTTTTTTGGAGAACAAAATAAGACCCCTAAGCAATTGTGGATGAGCTGTTAGTAACCACACAGTCCACAGGGACTTGGACCAAGCATGGTAGTACAGTACACACAAAGTGTTGGTTAGGGAAGAGACAATGGACCAGTAAAAGCATAACTGCATGATGCAACACACACTAACATTAAAGTTAACAGACGTATATACTGTTGTTTGTTAAAACAAATCAGTTTGACTTGAAACAACCAAAGTTCATGAAAAATAATCCATTAATTTTGTGTTTAATGGATCATTTGTTGGAAACACAATTCAATTACTTATTTGTCAAAACAATATTTTCCTCCCACTGTAGTCAATGATACCCTCCAGCTCCCAAAGAAGTTGCAACAGCTATTTGTGTTTCTATTTCCGTGCAGCATCCTGTGATTTCATGCATTTGTTTGTGTCCATTGCTTGTTTGGTGCGACTGTCAGATGGCATCAGTGAGGAAACCCAGTGGATCTCACAGAAGCAGTTAGGTGGCTCTCCTCTGTCACTGGGAAGCGGAAGGTAAGTTGTTCACTGGCTTGCAGCATGTTAGGATTAATTCCAGCCCTACAGGAAGAGGACAACATCGCTTTCTGCCTTGGCCAAATCAATAGGCAACATTCTTTCCAGCATAGCAGTCAATACAGCACACTTAAGGTGTCTGAGGAAACTGAACACCAATAATTGTTATTAATGCCTTTGATACCCCAAAGCATTGCATTCAGAGGCTGTCCCATCTAAAGACATTCAGCTGTCATACTGTCCTACAAGAGACTTCCGGTGTCTGGGGATTTTCTGAACAAGAGCCTAATAATTAAATTGTGTTGACATTAGGGTAGCGACACAAATGGAGCTACTCTAAGGATCTCTGTGTTACTCAGATAGATAACCAAGACATTTGGTACAGTCATAGTGTAAGGACAATATATCGTGCTGACTTTGGTCCCCTTACATTTTCTCTAGCCCCGACATAGGGTAGACAATTTTAGATTTTACTGAAATGCCACTTTATGGATTACCATGGCACTTAGTCAGATGATGAAATGTGAAACCTTCTTGATACCTTAATTTGTCTAACAGTTAGGTTCAAGAGTAAATAGTACTAAATAAATGAAACAAAAACCTTTTAGATATCAAATGAAACTTCTTCAAGAAATTCAATTCAGTCTGGTCGCATCTCAAATTAAGCGTCGAACATCCTCTAAATAGATGGTTTACACATCTCTCAAATGCTAACATTTTAGCATATTTATTGTTAGCATTTAGCCAACGTAACACTGTGCTAAAGTTAGCCACATTTACTGGGTCGGTGAGGTTGCTGTAGACTCATTCTTAACATTTCAAAAAGATGTTTTCAATGACAGCTGCTAATAAGTATTCACTGACATGGCTCTGTGCTGCAGGTGGTGTTGAGATATTGTCTTAAACTTGTTTGAATTAGTGACATTTCCTTCTATCATGAACAAACTGTTTTTTTTCACAATAAAAAGATGAATTAAAAAGCTGTATTAAAATGTGTTTTTACAACCTAAATATTGTCATGACCGTGTATTGTTGTGTACCATAAAGACCAACTCCTTTCACATGTCCTATTTGAAGGGACACAACACAGGCTTTAGTGCACAAATTCATGCTGCCCTGTACCTTGTACACAAAGCCAGTCCATCAGTGCAAGCAATTACCAAGTGAAGGACAGCGAACAACAAGATTATACCGTCTCCTGTTTCCATCAAAAACCACATATGTTCAGATCTGGTGAAGGTAGGGGACTACAGAAGACGAGGGGGTGTTTGTTGGGAGGGTAAAAGATTCAAAATTCAATCAAGTGAAGGCCATCTCCAGCAGGGTAACAGGGAGGGAGAGGGGGGTGGGGGAGAGGGGGGGGGGGGGAACTCAGCTGAAGTTTCCACTGGGCCTGCTGTGCTTCTAATGCAGCCTTGGATGTAATTGGGTCCCAGAAGGCTGTTCATTATCGGGGGTGAGCGAGGCAACAAAACAGAATGGGGTTGGAAAGAGAAAGAAAACGTCTCATTCTTTGCTCAGCGGCTCAGTCCCGCCACCATTATGGGACAAGAGTTAATTAAAAGAGCAGTTGATGCCTGTGTTTTTCTCATCAATCTCACTTCTGCTCTTATTAAGTTTGTAATGACAGCAGAGCTTGTCCCTGTCTGCCACCAGACACACAAGGAAGGGGGGAAATTAGAGGAGAATGAAGGGCGGGGCAGATAAAGTGAGGGACAGCTCATCTCGACAAATCTCACAGTGGTCAACAGCTAACATTCAAAGTAATCCCTCCATCAAATCTCAGGATGATGATGCGTAGTCCTCAGCCGAGAGCTGACTCTTCTATATTTTGGGTGTGGCAGCAAAGCCCATACAAGAGGCGTGGCTGTGCACCCTAATCCTAAGGCTCCTATATACCACCTTGGAGGCCATCTTAATTCCCTCCATCATTACAAGGACCTTCCCTGGAAAGCTTTGGTAAAGGTGACTGCTGACACTGTCATTCACAAGGACTATTTCAAAATGTCAGCCCATAGCTGAGATTTGTCTCATTAAAGTTGGTGGAGTCCATTATAGCCATCCCCTCCTCCGCCTGCCACACTCAATCAAGACGCCTTGGAGGATTGAGGAGGTTGAGGGAACGCTCATAATCACGCTTATTTGCATAAGGGTTACAGTGAGACAGGCCATCACTGACCAACAAGAAAAGGATTGCTGTACATGGATCCAGAAAAGAGAAAAAACAGCGAGTTGTTGCTCACTACATTAAAAGAAATCACACGCTTCTTTTCCTCCTTTGCCTCCAAATTGATGCCAGATAGTACGAACGGTTCAGCTAAGAGACATCAAGGAATGTCAGCCTGAACGTGATGAACAGCATCCAGCAGGCTTTTTGTTCAACAGTCTTGTGACCTGAGGATTTACATACAGCTTCAATAAAGCCAAACACACAATCCACCCACATGTAGCCCCGCTCTTCATCTAAAGCGCATCAACATCTTTGCAGCTGAGGGCTTTCAAGCCTGGGGATCACTCATGTATACATGTGACATCTGTGGGTGCGAGTGCCTGAGTGAGGGAGGGACAGACCGGCGCTTTTTGTTTCTCTCTGATCAGATTCACTCGCCCGGGCTTGCTTTAGTGAAGCCGACAATAAAAACAACCATTCTTGGAATTTTAATATGACCATTTTCTCTTTTGTAGCTCACAGGACACTGCTGGGTTTGCGTTGATCCATGTTTATACACAGTGACTGTGAGATAAAGGACCATGTATTCATGGAAAGAAATAGTTCATCATATGTGCAAGAGTTGTTGTTATGCCAATTAGGATTATGTGAAGTCCTCTCTAAACACTGGTTGTCTTCATTACCTGTTCTTACTTTGTGTCAGTTTTGAAGCTAAATTGATTAATCAATAAAGAGAAATTCTGGTTAATTGTTTCAATCAACAAAAAATGAAATACAATTACCCAGTTTCTGCTTCTAAAACGTGAGGATTTGGTGCTTTTTCTTTATCTCATGAAAGCAAACTGAATATTGTTTTTTTTTTCTTTTAAGAGCTGGAAAAAATGGTCCGTTACAAAAATGAATCAACATCTTTTTGATGATTGAGGTTATGCAAGGCATTGTTTAAGCAGAAATGTTGTACAGTATGTTGTTTCTAGCTTAGTTATGAGAATCATTGGAACTAATCCAACTGGATATCTTTCATTTTGAGCTGATGGTCAAACCAACAAAGCAAATCTAGTTCGTTAGCTTGTAAATGGTAGCATTAGCATTTTTCACTTTCAACAAAAACCATCAATCAATACGGAGAATGGTTAACTGTAGCACTGATTTAAAAACATCTCCTTTAGCTCTAAGAATGTATAAAAGACATTATTGAGGAGATTCACCCCTGAAGTGTTATCCCCTTTTCAGTACACGGTTTAATATCTAGTTGCAGAAAACAACTAGATATACAGATAGCCTTAACTAGCTAACTTTAACTGACTTGCATCACTTTCACTTATTAAGCTATCTTTCTAGCCAATGCAAAACGAACTGAAAAAGTGCGTCTGAAAGACATAATGCTGTTATGCCCTGCAGTGCACAAGAAGACACATCCGTTTAAAAAATAGCTAACATTTATTTGTTCATTTACAAAAGCTGTTGAGAGACAAAATACACAAGCAGTCCTCCTGCTGCGTTAGATCCATGTTAAAAAAAGACATAACAGAACCGTTGACACTATCCAAACATGGCCTTCAATAAACTGTTACGCTGCAGATAGACCAGTCTACCTGGAGCCGCTTGATATTCTCGTCAGCTGAGGGCAGAGGAGGGCGCACATCTACAAACAAATTTACCCGTTTAAAAAGACACATGTGCAAACATTTGTTTGGAGAAAACAATTCAGGGATGGCTGCTTTGTGCTTTGCAAAAATAAATTAGCTTATATCTTTAATCCCTCACTGATGTTTTGTGTGAAGCAAATCAGTTGTGGAACAAGGATGGTAGGAAAAACAAAAGGTCAATTCCTCAAGATGCATGAGTGTGTATTTGTGTGTATCAGACAACTCTAGAGGCTGCAGACACTCATGCCACAAGTACAGTTAGAGTAGTGCTACAGTCTGTAGAGGAGCATTTCAGGGTGGCACACACTGTCTAAGCCACAACAGAACAAGGAGACAAATACAAGGGCACAAAGACAAAAAAAACGTTGAAATCAGATAGTATTCTTATTCTCAGAATGGAGAAAATGCAACAGAACTTACAGTGATTTTTTCTAGATCAGATAAAATAATTCAAGAAACACTTTGTCAAAAATGACAACCTATAAATAGAGTATATAAAAGACAAAGTCATCCTGTCTTTGTTTCATTTTTAAAAAGGAAACAGCTATTTGTTGATTAAAGTAAAGGGAGGCATTTTGAAGAAGCTGGCTCCTATTTGAGTCTTGTGCCTTATACAAGTTCTCACTCTAGTGGTCCATACATAAACTGCAGGTAGTTGTTGTCCATGCTGGGAAAGACAGAAAGAAGGTGGAAGTGACATTGTGTGTTTGCTTGTGTCTGTGTAGTCCCAAGTCTGGAAGAAAATCAGCTTGAAGGAGTCGGTGTGCTGCTTTGCTGGATGGCTGCTCTTCTACAGTCCAAAGCGGGCGGAGGGGTGTCTGGGGGTCATGGGGGCATCTTCTTTCCTCCCTGGTGTGCAGATTTTCACAGCCCTGAATCAGACAAAAACAAGACAAATGTTTATTAACTGTGCAGATACAACCAAGCTTCATTAATCCCCTCACTCAGTTTAGTATTATGTTCAACCTCTCGTACACGAGGCTGAAGAAGAATGTGAACATGAAACAAGCAGGACCAGGCAGAGGGCCAAACAGGCAGGCTGGTGTTTCTGGGATGAGAGTCGGGAAGTAGAGCCTGACGCCGCTGACAGCAAATCTATCATCTTTAATTACAGAAGTGTGACACCCTGACACTGCTCACACTTCCCTCATCTCTCTCTCTCTTCCTTACACACACCTGCAGCAATTACAACCATCAGGCCATAACCTTCTTCTGTCACTGTGTCCTCTTCTCTCCGTCTGTGTGCTCACTTCAGGTGAAATTGTGGTTCTCTGTTCAAAACACAGGCTGTTTGGTGTTTCACAACAGATTTGAACAAAGTCTTTTTTCTACAAGGTTAGTTTTCTATAAATGTGTATGTTACACAGCAAAACATATCCAGCACAGTACACAATGCTTAATGGTAGAAAGTAGACTCTTTTCAAGTATCCAACGGTTTGCATTCATTTCTAAACAATCGGATCATTTCAAACTCTCAGAATTAGACTGAGTTGTGCAAACAATCAATAACTCAGGGACATTGTGACTTTAAGATTTAGACTTCTCGAAATTAATCTGCAGCTAAACTGCTAAAACAACACATCAGTTCAGTGACTTAAACAAAAGAAGAACAAGACCTACGTGACCGACACCGTGATGTGTAACGACTCAAGCAGGTTCCAGGAGTCAACAAATTGATTTTCAATCCATATAGAAAAGAACAGAGAATCATCATGATGTGGAGTTATACTAACAATAAAAAGAACCCAAGAAACTAATCATGTAAACTGTGCAGCCAAACGTAACAATAGTCTATATGTTTAGCACACATATAATATATTATAGTCTAATTTGACCTATTATTGTAATTGTGCCGTTCGGACACAGGAGTCTTTTTATATACCATATTTTAAAAGGAGTGTTACCAAACGTTTTAAAGTCAAACTTCTTAAAAGAAGCAGCTAGGTGTATAAGTTCTGTCTAAATTAATTACTGTAGCAATTGGACAAAAAGTGAAATTCAACCAAAGACTGTCTAATATGCAGAAAATTCAATCCAATCCAATAAGGAATTCAATAATAGCTCGCAATAAAAACACTTTGTGGCCTATGCAGATATTCTATCATTCACTTGAATTATCCACCATGGTTTAGACAGTTTTGGAAGGAAATAGTGAACGGATTTAACTTTTCTTGACACCAAGGTGACATCTAGAAAAGGTTTTGTGTTTTGAAAACATCTGTCCAAAGAGCTAATGATTAAATGAACAGTAATGTATGAGAGAGAGAGGTAGTAAATATTCACACTAGGTAAGATAGAAGCAGAGCAGGTTTGGCACTTATCATCTATTTAACATATTTCAATAATGTTCCCTACTCACATATTTGATTCAGTATGACAGCATGGGGTTTAGCCAACGAGCATACAGAGTCAACATGATTGAACTTTGGTAGCTTATACTCTTGGCTTTCATATTTAATGCTTCACATGGAAGTACACAGGTCTCCACTGCTAGTGCTTACAACTGATGTGGCTCTTTCTCTTGGCTACTTTCCCACTGTTAGAAACAAAACAACTGACATCACCATTTACCAATTCACACCACTGATATGTGCTGGTGAGCAGGGAGTCAGGTGATAAGCAGCCAGCCTGACGAAATCTTCCATCCCGGTCACAGTGAGCTCATGGAGGAGACACTCGTGAGGCCTGCCGGAGGACAAAGGCAGGCTGGAGGGAGCCCAGGAGAGCCAGCGCCTTTCATTATCACACATCCTGCTTCCTCTGCTTAAATCTAATTCTTAATCCTATACCTCGAGTGTGATTATTTTCAACAGATCTGTTACAGACGTGGTCACACAAACTCAAAGAGATAAACCAGCCGATTAATTAACAATAAAAGTGCTTTTTTTTTTTTTTTAAAGTCTGTCTCTGTAACCTTATTTCTCTCTACAAAGCTGGCGGATGGGTGTGAAATTAATTTTTTGGTCTAATTTGAAATTGAACGTTCCCCTCCTTTCTCTGCTCTGCTATGGCACAATTTAAATTGCTGCAGTAATGGGGGTCAGCCAGGAGTCAATATTATTTCTTTTTGTCTCGTCTGCGGGGACCAGAGGTGAGAAAAGCTCATCATGAAGAGTGAGAGAGGGTGAGCAGAGAGTGTGTGAGTGAGTGTGTGTGTGTGTGTGGCGGGGGGGAGATATGGATTGGCAGTGAGGTAGGTAAATTAAACGTTTCTATCTTGACTGTGTATGGAAAATGAGGGCCATGGGGGAACTATTGTTAGAGGAGGCTCGTGTGTGATGAGGAGGCACAAAGAGGAGAGTTAGTCTGTGACTTACTTAACGCTGCAGGTGTTGTTCTTCTTCTCCTGTTCGTCTCGACGCGATCGCAGCTGCTCCTCAGCCATGGACATCTCCTCCTCCATGTTGGTGATCTCCTCCTTGGCCCTGCGACGGTTCTCCTAGAGGAGCGACACAGAGAGATGAGGAAAGGACTACAGTGAAGGACGCGCTTAAGTCGGTATAGAGGTTGTGTGTTTAAAACCACACACACTAAAATATATGATGGAAAGTATGGCAAGTCCTGCGGTTGCCTGGTCTTACCTGTCTGCTTCTTCCTGCATGTTTGATGCTGTAAAACATCGGGCCGAGCTCTGCCAGCCACTCTCCATCCACTGCCGTCACACACTGCATGTACTCCTACAGCACAAAGCAAAACTGTAACATCCACAAAACATATTGCATTATTTCATGTCATGCTCCCAAAAGTTCTTCAGCTCACAGACCTTGGTCGTCATGACGAGCTCGTGGTAGATGATGTAGTCCGGGGTGTAGCCCATACCAAACAGGGAGCTGGTAGGATGGAGGTGACATGGCATGCCTGTCCTCACGTTCACATATTCACCGATGCCCTGGGAGTAAACACAGACATAAATAACACGTTTAACGCACGACTCTGGATTTCTTGACAAGAAAATAGGACCCTGTGTGAGGTTTAACTGTGTCTTTCTGTCTCTGTGTGTGCTTGTGCATTTTGAGGTCAGAGCAAAGCAGGTCCTCTGGGTTAATTTGCTTCTCCACCTAGCCAAGACAGCAGGAAAATAAATTTGAAGTATATCCAACGCGGCTACGATTGCTTAGGTTAGCCGGCTACTCATAAGTCAAACGGAGAGCCCTGATTATATAGTCATGATTTCAAATTCCCTTTCAGATTTTAGCGCTGTATTAATGTGAGGCCAGGAGGGATATTTCACCGCTCTGTAATTATGCCGCTATAAATCTGCCACAACCAGTTGCCACTAGGCATAGCATATTAACTGAGGGGAAACCCAGAGTGCACAAAGTACCTTGAGCTTGGCAGCCTGGTGGAAGTAAGCAGCACAGATGCACTTTCTGATGATGTCCCAGTCCGACCCGCAGGAAATCAGGTTCATCCTCTGCTGCACCATGATGTCCTTTAGTTGGGAACGCACCTCACGCACCTGCACGAACACAGGAGGTGTTATTAGTGGAACCACAAACAAGTCATCCAACCTGCTAGAAACCGCCTGCTTTATGGGAAAATGTATCACTGCTTTCAGGCGTTCTTAAAAATGTATCATGAGAAAATAGTAGAAGCTGTCATATTTGCAGACAACATTCAAAATAGTACCATGAATAGGTCTTACAGGACCTGAATTTAATTGTACACATATTCAGGTTTCGGAGGGTCAGAGTGTGTTCACAGAGAGAACAGCTGTAGCAGAGGAATTCTGACCTTGCGCATGGCCTTCGTGTGGATAAAGTGCTCGTTGCACCACACGCTGGAGTAGTTGTTGTTCTTCCACTGCATGTAGACGTTGAGGTAGGTGAGGTGGTCACTCTCTGGGACCGAGAACTTCTCCCTCACCTGGTCGCTCTCTTCCTCACGACCCTGCACAGACACACAGAGTGAGATTTCTATATATCAGTGGAATTTTTTTTTTTTAACATCTTATGGTTATTTTTCTCCCATTGTGGGATATATTTATACACAAACAAAACACTTAAACATTAAAACAGTGTGAATAATCAATTAGAGGATTAAACAATAAGATCACAGTGTATAACAGGCCTACATACAGAGACCTTGTCAGCTGATCAGTCAAAACACCAACATCTGTTTGGAATCATGTTTCTGGTTAGCTGTCGTGTAAATGTATGTTTTTGCCTCATCTAATGCCTGCTAGAAATATCTTACTTGTAAGCTGCTAAGTGCTCCAATATGATCACCAGCTGCCAAACATTATGTCAGTCTGTTTTTGGTGATGGACATATGGTGTAAGGTCAGCTTGTAGAGCTTCCTCCTTTCTATTTTCGACACTTTAACTCAGTAAACTTCATAATAAACATGTGTACCTTAGGTCTGTAGAAGATGGCCGGCACAGACAGCATAGAGACAATAATAAGGATGTCAGCACTGCAGCCCATATCGCAGGACACAATCAGCATCTTGGAGAGGGCCGGGTCAAGGGGAAATTCCACCATCAGGCGTCCTGTTGGTGTCAAAGCACCTGAGAGAGAAAAAAAGAAAAACAACAACAACCAGGTCACACATGAAGTAAATCAAAGTGCATGAAACGTGGAGAATCTAGGAGGAAGAAGCACAAGATAAGCTTCTTTTCCATCGAAAGCCAGCGGGTGTGATGGAGAAGCGGGCATAAAGTGACACTTATTTGTCTAACAACATGAGAAAGGAGGATGAACTGCTGACAGCTGAGAATACTTGTAGAGAGAAAAAAAAAAGAGAGAGTGAGATCAAAAACTTTGCCGGTTCTGATTTAAATGATTAGACGACAGAGTCTAAGAAGCTTATGAGGAGGAAAAGCAGAGAAGCAGAGCAGCCAGTTTTGGGGCAGGTAAGCCCTAATCAGAGATAATCTGCTGTTAACACACCATACAGGGAATCATCAAAAGTCCCCCCCTTATCCCCAAATCCTTAAATCCCCAAGAATCTGGCTAAGGATGAGACAGGAATGAGACTCAGCCAGTCAAATCACACACAGGATCGGTTACTAGGCAATTACTCCACCAGCTAAACCAGCGTCCTCCAGGCCTGTTTGTAGTGTCTGCATCATCACCAAAGCATCCTCTAAACAGCTGGTCTCCTGCCTGTGTTTGTGTTGTCAGCATCGCTGTGTGTGTAAGCGCTCAAAGCAGCACTGAGGGAGAAATACAGCCCTTAAATAGCCAATATTCTCCGTCACTGCTTCACCTTCAGCTTCACCTTCATCTCAAAAAGAGGATGATTTATGTTGTTTAGCTCTACTAAACTAAAGAGCGGTTGAAGACTTGTGAGGCTACGAGGAGAGCAGGGATGAAAACTGGCATAACAAAACATCAGGATACTATGCATGGCATTATTTATACAAGATGGAGCGATCCATCGACAAATGGCCACAATTTAGATTATCTACTTTTTTTTTTCATCTTGTTACCTGTTATGGAATTGAATCAAAATTTGCTGATATTTAAAGAAAATCTGTTAATCAATATGCTACCTGAAAATAAATACTACTAGATGACTTGATAATGAAAATAATCAGAAGTTGCCACTCTGGTTCATAAAGTAGGCTGTATAAAATTAATATCATCGATTCTATAAAAAAAAAGAGCAGACCAAAGAGCAGATATGTGTTAGATTTATATGTTGTTCTTGTCTTTGGGGACTTCATGAAATACAGTATATTACTTTATTACTTACATACAGGAAGTCTCTCTAAAAAGAAATGCCTTGTGATTGCAGGTATGTTATACTTTGGTGCCCGTGGTTCTCTCCTCACCTGTGTTGTCTAAAGCTCCCAGGATCCAGAGCTGGTACATGGAGTTGAGCATGTTGTCCTCAGGTGGAGGGTCCATGAAGTGGAACATGAGCAGATCCTGAACCCCAAGAGACTTCAGCAGCAGGACCACGTTAGCCAGGTTGGTCCTCTGGATCTCTGGTATGGTCGTAGTCAGCATCTCATTCTTATAGGCGCTCTGAGTGTAGAGTCTGGAGAGGAGGAGGGCAGACAGACACATGTTAAGTCATTTAAGTGATGATGCCATCAAACTAAAATCACATGTTTTTAAACAAAGAATGAAAATACACAGACGTTTGTACATGTTCTGTTATCTTTTTTGTGGTATGTGAACTAAAAGAGACAACAGAGTGAGAAAGAAATGCAAGCTCCGTCTCTCAGAAGACTAGAAAGAATTGTAAGAACCTGAACATTGTATTAACTATTCACCTATTCCAGCTCAACACAGAGATAAGACCATGGTTATTACCTGTAACACTGCCCTGGTCCTGTACGTCCTGCTCGACCAGATCGCTGGTTGGCATTAGCTTGGCTAATGGGATAAACCTGTAGAGCGTCCATACCGATGCGCGGATTGAAAACCTGTTAAAGAAAATACAAATGGTTTCAGATTAGTTTAAACGTGTTTACGGTGAAATGTTATTCAAGAGTGATGTTGTAAAAAAAATAATACATGTGACATAGTGTACCTTAAGTTTGCAGTATCCTGCGTCCACAACAAACATGATTCCATCCACAGTCAGAGAGGTCTCAGCGATGTTTGTAGCAACAATGCATTTCCTCACACCGTCTGGAGCCTGGCAAAAGAGACATTCAAGACAGGCAACTTTGTTTTAATTACAAGTAATTATTGACTTAACGTGTAGAAAAGCGTACATCATTACAGGCAGTAACAGACGCAAACCTTTTGAAAGATCTTGGCTTGGAGATCAGATGGCAGCTGTGAGTAGATGGGCAGCACTGCCAGAGCAGGAGCATTCTCCAAGTCCTCCAACCGCTCTATAATCTGATCGGAGGTCACCTGCAAGACAAGAATATATTAAAACAGTGACAGCAGGGTGCTGATTGACAGATAAACTCCTGTCCTGATGGTTTATTAGTATGGTACATACGTTATGCTTATCCTGTGAAATAGGATTGTCTTACCCTGAAAGGCCAACGATTGAGAAAGTATGACACCAAAACTTTTGAAACATGCCTTCATTCAATCATTTTAGATTTACTGCTTTGACCTATTCATACAGCAGCTTCAATCTAGATCACAGTCTTTGAATATGCAATAACTGAAAGATAACCCTGCCACATGTCCCTCACCTCAATGTCCTCCTGCCCGGGCATGAATATGAGAATGTCTCCCATCAAGCCACTGAGGTGGATCTGCAGGGCCTGCTTCACTGCTGCCTCCACATAGTCCTCCTGAGGAGTCTACATAACACAGAGCACAACATTCAAACCCTGAAACACCCTTCAACAAACAATCACCGTTCTTATAATAATGACACATTAGAAAATATATATTAAAGTCACGTGTAAGGGTTTTGAGTATATTTCAGAGTTGTACATTTTTTTTCAAACTGAAAGCTGTAAGATTTGAGAGAAAAAAAGACTAAATTATGTTGATTATTTTACAGATTATTTCACGCCTTTCTGACATGCTTTTCTTACAGTTTGATAAAGTTGATTTTTAAGGGTTAAAGACTGAATTACAAATAAAGACGAGCGGGCTTGTTTGGAGCACATTAATGTGCCAAAATGATCTAAGAGCAGATAAATGATGATTTGAGGATGTAGTGTGATTCCTTATCAGTGAAAGGAGAAAAGAAACAGAGGCATACCTTGCTAAACAAGATGTCTACGGGAAACGTTCTCCCCGGGATGTGGAATATGGGTACGTTGCCAAAGAATGCAGCAAACTTGTCTGAGTCCATAGTTGCAGAAGTTACTATGAGTTTTAAATCAGTGCGTCGAGCCACAACCTGATGGAAAACAGCAAACAGGGGAGATATAACAGAATGTAATCAATGGGTTATTACACTGAAATCTTACAAGGAAACAACAAACCAACACGGCAATCCATCATTTAGACACACAGGAAATGTAGCTGTTTGTATGTCTTGAAAATAACAAAAAGACTTTTATCTGTAAAGGGTGTCGTCATGTACTGACCTCACGTAGCAGGCCAAACAACACATCTGTATTCAGTGAGCGTTCGTGAGCCTCGTCCATGATAACAGCACTGTAGTGGTCCAGGTCTGACTCCCTCAGAGACTCCCTGAGCAGGATACCGTCCGTCATGTACTTAATTAATGTTTTCTCAGACGTGCAGTCTTCAAAACGAATCGCATAACCCACCTGCAGAAAAAAAGCAGAAAATTCAACCCAAGATAACATGAAACACATACTTTATAAGTTTACATTAGACAACTGTTTGTATTGACCTGACCTTATACAAAATTAAAAATACAACCTAAACTTAGTGTTGTTCGCAGTAAGAGAGCAGTGTTTGACAGCTGTGCCTGTTATTTGAGCTATTTAACCAGTGGTACAGCTGTTGTTTCTCCTCAGTTCAGACTGCCACACTATAATGCAACACAGTTTTAATATTTTTAACAAAGGTATTAAATCATGGCTGAAGGAGAAACTAAATTGCTCCCACACGTAAACGTACATGAGATCACAAATGTCTGCCGTATATTTTTGCTGCCTTCTCTTTGTAACCGTATTTTATCCCCGTTGCATTCATAACTGTACAGTATTTATAACTGAGCTGTTTTTATTTTCTATCTGTTATTTCTAAAAGCCTCCTGTAGACAGGTGTTGCAAATTATCATTTTGCTAAAAACACTAAGAGCAATTCATCTGAGACTTGTGCATGGTTTAATGTTTCAGCACCAATGTTACTGTATGTCCATTTCAAATAAACAAATAAATAAATAAAGGCAAAAAAAAAACAACTACATTTTTCCATTTGTCCACTAGATGGCGGTGTGATTCAGCATGTCAGTCACTAATGGGTTTGAGAAAGAGAGCGTCTCAGACTGAGCGTTACATAGTTCAGTAATTATGAGACCAAGTCATTCTATACACCTTACAACAGAATAGAAGTCCCCACAGTTTTACTGCATTAGTTCATTTAAATCTTTGATACTCTTAAAAAATATAAACTCTTACAAAATACTTTAGCTGCTCTCTTGTTCAATTTAGAAATACCATTCCTAAATTAGCTGTGAAAACATTTACTTTAAGTTAATGATTGCATCACATGTGTTTAATTTACTGAATCTGACTATTTCCCATGGGATACTATTTTAGTAGTAAAATTGTCTCGGCTGAAGCAAACGGCTGCATCAAAATCCAATCTGCAGAAACACAAATGTGATCAGAACACATCCAAACACTAGCCTGATTTAAAATAACTATGAAAATAAGTCACTGTTTTAAACTACAAATATTCTAACGCATACATCTCAAAGCATGGAAATCATTGTAGTTCTAGTTCATATTCAGCATAATTGCTCCTTACCATTTTGTAAATCTTTCAGAAAATACTAGATAGCTATATATTGGTGAATGTGGTGATGTTTGCTCGAGTTGTCCACTGTCTCACCTCCTCTCCCAAGTTAGTGCCGATCTCTTCACTGACTCTCTTGGCCACGCTCATGGCTGCTACTCTTCGGGGCTGGGTACAACCCACCATGCCATAGCTCGTGTAGCCGTCCTCGTGCAGGTACTGAGTCAGCTGGGTGGTCTTCCCACTGCCCGTCTCTCCAACAACAATCACGATGCTATTGTCCCTATAGACGGCAGCAATCACATTGAAAAGCTATAGGTTAATCAAAAAAGATCTCATCAGTGTTGAGGAGTGATGTAAAGTGAAAATAAGTGAAGAATATTACCTTATGATGTTTAGAAGTTGTTGTCTGACAGCAAAAATAGGAAGGTACTGTCTCTGCTCCAGAAGAGTCTTCTTCTTAGCAAATTCACTGCTAGCCTCAGACTTATCTTTCATGTGGTCTGCAAATTTCTGCTCCGCTCTGAGAGAGAAAACCACCAAAAATGTATGTTGAACATCAGACAGACTGATATAACACTTCTTGGAGTTGAGCCTGTGAATTATTAAAAAAGAACATTTGAAATCTTGTCAAACTTCAGGCTTTTTCAAAAGACAGTCTGGTACCTGTAGTCAACTTTGCCGTCCTCGCCGACTGGTTGGCCCCCAGAGGTGTCTGCTTCCTCTGTCTTCTTGATCCCCATGATGTCCCCTAACTTAGTTCCTGCCAGCTCCCAGTGTTTGTGCTGCGCCTGAAATCATAATTATTCCAGTTAAATCACACGGTTATGAAGACAAAGTTTGCAACAGGAGTCAAGCTTTCCGTCTGATGGACATTCAACACAGCAAAGAGATGACACAGGCTCTGGGGTTACATTTGTCTTGTTATCTTAAGTCACTGATGGTGGTTTGCAGTTTAAATGTCATTAACTTGCCAAGGTAGGCTGATCAGGAATACATGAATTACTGTAATGATGAAGCTTGACAACATTGAGATTATCAACCTGACGTGAATGTGACCATGAAACCCTAAGAATTGTCTTATCAGTATTAAAGGAGCAATATGTAATATCTACTGAATTAAATCATAATGACCTGACTATATCATCCAACATTAAAGAAACATGCTATGTTAAAGTGCTGGCTTCTCTGACAACGCAGCAGCATATGTATGTCTTCCTTCTAAGTTTCTATTCCGGTCCGGAACGGTTTGTTTTTGTTTTGACCAGGGAAGTAGACAGTTTTGAGTCACCCCCACACGGCCATTTTGGACGCCCCTCGGTTTTTGCCAGACATGAGACCAGTAATCACAATAAACCAACAGGTGTTGAAAGCAGTCAAGCAAACTGGTTCAGATATAAGTCATTCTACCAGACCTAAAAAAGCGTGGTAAAACCAGGATTAATATTGGAGAATGCTTTTTGAAAAATGGAGCGAGGTTAGAGAGCAGAAAGGTTTCCAGATCGATATAGAGCTGGCTAAACACTGAAGCTTAAAGGGACGCTTCACCCATTTGCATTAAGCTTTGTATCATTAGAAACCTGGTAGTATTTTTGAATGGTCTATATTTATTTTGGGTTCTATAAATGGATAAATATCAACAAAAGTATCTGTTATATGTGTCTACATCCTCTTCACACTTTTTTTCATACTAATAAAATGTTCTGGCTTTCACCACAACCAGGCGACAACCTTTCATCACACATCCCTAATGATGGTCTACTTTCTAGTTCCTGTGTTATAAGCTTGGCATTTGCTACTAAATGATTTTTACTTCTTGCAGAAGTCAGAATGCTTTAAAGGGCCCTATAATTTTAAATGTACGGATATTCCAGATTCGATCACTTGGATTCCTTTTTAAAGGTTAATACATCCATTTCCCCTCCAGCAACCTTCCTTACAGATGTTTTTACAATAGAAATGTTAGAATAACTGTCATATCCCTGATCAGGATCAAAAAAGCCCGGGCAGACCCATTCACCAGGCCTCTGCATTTGTCTGAATAGTACATGCAGATCAGTCAAAATCAAGCTAACCTTCTTGCGTTCTTTCTGCTCGCGATGTTTTCGAACAAGCTGACTGCCTTTACGAGAGATGATGGCCATGTCAGAGGTAGCATCTTTCACAGGGATGACAGGCTCTGGCTGCAGCAGGGAAAAAAAACAACATCAACAAGCAGTTAGACCAAAACCAAACTTGTAACATATTTTAGCTATGTACATGTTGAAGTTATGTTTACAGCTATAAATCCACCTGAACCCAGAGCCTGGTGATTACAGGCCTCTGATTATGAACTGTTTAGATCACCTGCTTAGTGAAGACTATTCTTCCGTCCAGGAAGGGGGGAACCAGGTTGTGAACCAGCAGGTGAACCTTGGCAGCATTGTCCTCCTCAAAGTCTTCATCCACCTCCAGCCTCTGCACTACACCACTGGTCAGCATGCGGTTGGTCTCCCACCGCTCATTATCCTGAGTCAAGAAACACAGCCTGTTAGCAAGACCCACAGGCAGACAGATGCACTAACAAGACATATATACATATACATACATATATAAACACATATAGTACTGTGATGTACCTCGTTGATCTGTCGTTTCTGGGCAGAGATTCTTTTCTGAGTCTGCTTCTGGAGGATCTGCTCTCTCTTCTTCACATATTCTTCAGAGGTGGTAGTGAAAGGGTTGTGGAACTCGTCATAGCCTTCGTCCATCATGTACCAATCTCTGTCAGCTTGCTGCAAAAATAGTGACACAACAGGAGATGTAGAAAAAAATCTTCACACCAGAGAAAGTTAAAACGCTTCTGTAAGACATGAATGAATGACAGCTGTGACTCACCTTCTGATCCTCCTGCCACTGGTCTTTCTCGCTCTCATTATCAAACATGATTCCTCCCTCGCCATCTTCTTTCCTACCTGAAGAAGAGACAGAATAAGAATAATGTTACGGGACAAGCAGTACTTAAATCTTCCGCATACGCAAAACCTGCTGGTTTTTGGAGTAGTACCTTTTCCTTGCGATAGACGAGGTGTAGAACCCAAATGTTTCCTGTCATTGGCCCACTCGTTGTACTTGTATGACGGGGTGGGCAGCGGTGTGTCATCAGGGTAACGACCTCTGACTGACCTAAGGACACAACAGAGAGACAGTGTCATATAATATAAGCAAAAGAACCTCAGAAACAAAGCTTTTCATGTCAATGTGTATAGCCTAACTTCACTGTACAAAGGTGTGTTCTGATGACAGTGTGCAGATTAAATGTGAATAATCGCATCATGGAGCTTGATAATGTGTCAATGTTAAAACAATAACCGCTGTAACTAAAAAGGTTTGTCATTCCATGCATTGGTTGTTAATCTAATTTTTTATATTATTAAGCAACAATGATGCTAATTAAAATGTTACTTGTTACATTTTTTATGGCTATTGAGGAATATACCTGCTTTGTTGTTTATAGCATTGAGTGCACGGAGCCGTCATCTTATCTTTGTTAGGAGGTTTCTACTTTTGAGTTCAGTGGCATTTAGTGCGCGCTCACACTAGGCAAAGTTGTGCCGTGCCGTGCTTAAGCACAATTGTCCCCCTCTCCCCTTAGTGTGAGTGCGCCCTTAAACTTTAAACAAATCAAAAGCAATGGTTGTTTACCTGTCCCTTCTCTCACTCTCTTGTCCGGAGCGATGGCTTCGTTCAGAGCGATCTGACTCTCTGTGAGAGAGGACTGGAGACGGAGACTCCCAGTGGGAGTGCCTTGAACTGGAATAGCCGCTGTCATCCTCCTCCCAGTTCGAGTGCGAGGGTGTGAAAGCATCTATATAAACGACATAAATAAGTCCAGTCAACAAACCAAGTGAACACTCCTGGAAACAACATGGAAACATGGAAATGTACGTCTTGAAATTAAAGCAATTTAATAAAACTAAAGCACCTCTGGGGCGATGCTGTGGTGACTGAGGTTCATCTCTCTTCGTCCCCCGACTGATACGATCGGACCAGCCCTCTCTCTGTGAACGTTCGCTTCTCTCCCCTCGCTCCGACCGACTGCTGCTACTGCCACGGCTACGGCTGCCCTCGCGCTCATCTGGCACACAGAGACAAGAAGAAAAGTTTTTCTCAACAACGCCAACTGAGAAAGAAGTTGCTTTCACTATCCATTAATCAATTACTACAACATGACTTTAAGTTACTTTAGTGATGTTTACCCTTTTCACTTTTTCGGTCTCTTCCTTTATCTCTGCTCCTTTCTCTGTCTCTGTCTCTGTCTCTGTTCTTGTCCTCTTTGGACGAGGCGTACACTCCATGTTCTCGTCTGTCTTTCTCTCTCTGCTGGTGTCTGCGTCGGAACTCTTCACTTACACCTCCGGGGTTTGAGGGCGTCTCTGAGCCGGTCACACGATACTTCCTGCTGGGAAGACTGGAATGAAATATTAAACATTGGTCATACTGTTTGTATACCATTACAGTGAGTAAATGATCAATGAGTAAAAGGAGGAACCAATAAAATGCTTGGAGGCAACAAAATTCAAAGAAAGGCGTGGTTATGTTTCAAGATAATTTGCTTTTTTTTTTTTCTATAATGCAAAGTTAATCTCAATAGCTTTGAGAGTGCCACGGTGGAAAAAAAAAAACTATCCACAAACACGACCAAACGGTGTCCCCTGCCTTTCAGTGAACAGAAACTATCTTAAATGATACATTGTTTATACTCCTTACCTCTCCTTCTTAGTATTTTGTTTTTTCTCATCATCATCTTCTTCGTCTTCTTCATCAGACCCAGAGTCACTTTTTGCTTCCTCCCAGTCCTTAAAGGACGAAACTTTGGACCTCTTTGTATTTCTGTCATCCCCACTACCATCAGACTGTTCCTTACTCTCACGCTCCTTCCTTTTCTGAGCAGCCAGCAGATCCAAGCCGAGCAAGGAGGTGCGTGGAGTAGGTGCTCGGAAAACATGGGGCTCTGCAGCAGCGCTCTTCTTCTTAACTATCAGTCCGCCAACTTGAGCCGTTGGATCCATCCCTTCCAGCCTGTGCATGGACACATCATCATCATCCATAATCTGTGGGGGCAAATGACATTGCAAAAGGTAAATATGGGTAAAATACAAAATATTTACTATTTTTCTAACTAATAGTTGAGCACTGCTAAGGCTGTATATTGCAATAATTTCATTAACTACTAAATCATTCAATTTCAATTACAAGAGGTCAAAAAGGTGATTAATGCTGCTAATCACATCAACCTGGATTCCTAAGAAATATTTGTCAGGTATTTTTACTTTCGATAGATCAACAGACAAAAAGTTCAAAATAGATTCACTTTAACAAAGATAAGATTAAGACTCATAGTTGGAACTCCTGAGAGAAAAGTGTTGCCTATAAATTCCTTTGTAATTAACTATTATATCAGCAATCATCAACCATGACATGACTGCAAATATCAGACAATCTGAAGAAGCTTGAACAATAATATGGACGTATGGAGTATTTTTTATGGCAGTCTACAAATCCATTTATTTCTACACTGAAACAAAGATTGATACTTTCCTGACAGAGCATTGTTGAAAGACAGATGTTTTTATTCACCGTGAATAATGATAATAATGTTGTTATTCAGATTAAAAAAAAGGCGCCTTCAAAATATTCTAACCTAACAAGGCAGACAGTAACTTCATAACATTTGCACTTTCTGTATCTTCTCCAGCCGCATTAGTTACAAACATCTTGCATGTAAGGTATCCAAGGTCACAAACGAGGCTCGACTCATAGTTAAAGACAAAGTCCTTGTTTAATATCGCTTAGGTGAAATGAATGAAATTGATGCGTACCTTGGATATGGCTGCTGGCCTTGTTTAGTCTGCGAGATATCAGGTTCTGCCCTGACAACAAGGCCTGGCGACAAGATGCGAAAAACGTCCACGTGTTTATTATGGTCTAAAAAGAAGAAACTCGATTATAAAGGTTGATGTTTCAGGTCTACGGTCAGAAAATGGGCGTTCAGCTGCCTGTTACCGGAAAACAATAACACTACGGCTTTCGTAGACACAACGCGTATGTTACAAACGAGGGAGCAGCCATTGCAATCCAACAATTCACAGGGGCAGCGGAAAAGGATTACTCAAAACTTTATTCAAACGGAATTCGTGGACAAAGGGACAGCGGTGAGAAAAACATACTGTCATCTGCTGTGCCTCCAGCAGATGGTGACAGCGTGCCGTGTTCCTTTAGTGTGTGCCTGAGCTAATGACAGCCGTGTGTTGGGTAATGGTAGAAGCTTTGTGGATGTCTGAGCGGGTACAGGTATGGCTGCAGCCTGGAGACCTCTCCTCTCATGGCGTCTCGCCTCATGCATTTTTCTCTTCCCATGCTGCTGCAGCCTGGAGACCTCTCGTTTCTATTTTATTCCTATCGATCTATCTATCTATCTAAATATATTATATTGTGGAAACGTGACAACCCAAGCATGAACAGAGAATTACATCTAGTATGATTAAAATTCAATTCAATTCAATTCAAAAAACTTTATTTGTCCCCGGGGGGCAATTCAAAGGCACACAGAGCAGTAAATTAACAACAGTGCAAGTAAACGAAACATTTTAACCTAAATATAAAGTGTCAATTTAAATACAACTTAAAGCTTAAACTTAACTTAAAAATACAAAATATAAAAGAGTAGATATAAGTGGACAGTGATCGGACTAACAGATGTAAACAGATGTAACCAGAACTATGTGCAGTAAACGAGAAATAAATATATATATACAGAGCTATGTGCAAGTAGGCAAATACTAAATGATAAGTTATTAAGGTGCATGGTGAATAATGGAACAATAAAAGTAATAATGGAATAATAATAATAATGGAACAATAAAAGTCTGTTTTCATCATGCTACATTCATTTGACACAGTTTATTTTTAATCACACTGTTAATTGAATAATCTTTTTCTTCTTCTGTTTATACTGCAGTTCACCCCATCATGATGGGCTTAGATCCCCTCGTAAATCAGAGACTGCTGCCACCTACCTTTCCTCGCTATGCAAAGATCATTAAGAGGGAGGACACGGTGGCCTACTTTGGGAAACTTATAGAACGTATCAAGACATGTCTGTGACATGATCAACACCACCAACCTGCACAGCATTCTGGTAAACTCATGTTCTAAGACCTGTGGGTTAAACTCTGAACCAGCAACCCTCAATGAGCAACTTTTTCTGAAAGAGGCAGAAAAATAGGAAGCCAATGCTGAAGTGTATAAAAACTATCTACTTAACTCTCTCAGAAAAAAAATGAAGAGGACGAGGTGGGCGATGGAGAAGACTCGGAGGACTCACATTCAGTCAATGAAAATGGTTTGTGTTGTCAGGGCTACAGAAGCATGTGGCACTTTTCATCTTATATCTACAAGAGAAACATCTTCTGCCAAAAGTTGGAAACAATTATTGGAAAATCTTGTTAGTTACGTTTGGGTTCAGACATTATCATTTCAATTTAATTTAGTTTATTTTACAGGTACACTTTAATTTGACATATTTATAAGTAGGCCTACACCTTTTGTTTTATCAAAGTTTAACTATATGTATTATTATGCTTAGTTTTAGTCTAACTTTAGCTGATTTAAAATACCCTTGGGCACCATCATTTTTTAATTACTTATCGTTTATGTTTGTTGTAGATGAATCATGAAATGAGGTTGCATTTTGACCAGGAATTGGAGATAAATATTCAAGATGCCGTCAATATGATGACACCCAACATTATAAGGGTGGCTCGTAGTGGGAGTCAGAGGGGCCTCCTGCGAACTGAGACTACAAAGATGATATGTTACAGCCACACATGCACTCTCACACACACACAATTGTATTAATAAAACTACATTATTTTATGCAGAGATTATTTATTTCTTCTGAAATTCCAGACCTGGAAAAGAATGCAGCAATACTGGTTCTGCCTGCCCTATTCAAGGAGAGCTCCACGTTCCTTTACTGTGTAGATGACGTATGTGTTGAATGTTGACATTGTCATTGACATTTTTTCGTATTGTAAAACCCATAGCTTAATTTCTATGAGGAGGTTCCTTACATTATGTTCCTTTTCCACAGGAACCAGCAAGCTCATTCCCAACCATCATCTTCCAGAATGCAGGGAATCCCCTCCTTGCTGAGAAAGCTTCAATAAAGTTGGATGGAGTCACTATCACAAGTGGAGAAATGTGTCTGCTCGAGGTGTATTTCCTGTTTCGAGTGGAGTACCCCAAACAGATACTCTCACACACTCTCATTTATAGAACATTATTTGTTCAAACTAGGAAATGGTAAGAAAAGAGTGTCTATACCCGCTCTCAAAATGTACAATCAGCTTTCACAGTGAATATTGACAGTGATTTAAATAGTTATTTTCAAGAAAGTGTTTGCAAGGATTAAAAATCTTATGACAATTGTTCTTTGTTTTTTGCTGCTTGAATTTAATCCGTCACTTATTCAGTAAAATGTATTGGTAATTCCAAATGTTGAGGATTGCCCAGTGATTTGTACATATGTAAATCTATCTATCTAATCTATTTAAACTGAAGGAGGAATTGTATTTTTATTTCATATGTGGTGCTATTATATTTGAATGACTGCGTGCAAGGACAATGATTAAATAAAAAAAACATTATCTGTAGAATTAAAAATGTCAATCTTTGTTGGAGATTGTTGCCATGAAGCAATATGACTTTAAGTTAATGACAGTGGTTCTGCCTTGTTATAGTCCTTTATCAATCAATCAATCAGACTTTATTTGTATAGCACTTTTCATACAATAAATGTATCACAAAGTGCTTTACATCAACATAAATCAAACGGCAACAACATGACTCGCTCCCCCACCACTATCCCACAATCCAAAAACTAAGGTAAAATAACTAGATAAGAACAGGTACTGAGGAAACGCTATAATATTTTCTAGATGAGGAAACACAGGAGGTTAAAAATGTAATAAAGCTAGATGAAATGAGATTCAGTTAAAAGCTCTACTAAAAAGGTAGGTCTTGAGTTTACATTGTGTTCTGCCCTCAGGTCTCCTGATAAATTGTTCCACAGACGGGGGCCATTGTAATAAAAAGATGCCTCACCGTAGGTTTTAGTTTGGACACTTGGAACAATTAAAAGACCACTACCAGAAGACCTGAGGGCTGTGGTGGGCTCATAAGTTAAAAGCAAATCGGATAAATAGGGGGTTGCAAGGCCATTAAGAGCTTTAAAAACCAATAAGATCATCTTAAAATCAATTCTAAAACAAATGGGTAGCCAATGCAGAGACTTTAAAATCGGTGTAATGTGTGCTCTCTTTCTGGTCTTCGTCAGCAGTCTTGCAGCTGAATTTTGGAGAAGCTATAACTGCGAAATGTCCTTTTTCAGAAGACCAGAAAGAAGAGCATTAATCAATTCTACAATTCTTTATACAACCTAAAAGGTTATATATAGAACCATTTGTTATTTGTGTGACTGTAGTCTATCTGGTCTATTTTAATTAATTATTTTATTTTTATTTCTGTCATTAAAGAAGAGGTGGACCGTGTCGCCAGCTTTAAATTCCTGTGAGTGCACCTCTCAGAGGACCTGAGCTGGAGCCTGAACACTTTACACAGAAGCCAACGCCTCTTTTTCCTGAGGACCCTGAGGCGCAACAGACTTCCTCATGATCTGTTGAAGAACTTTTACTGCTGCACAATCGAGAGCATATTGACATACGGCTGGACTGTCTGGTACTATAGCTGCACTGCAGCAGAAAAGAAGGATCATCAATGGATCATTAAAACGGCTCTGTTTATTCATTCAGTCATTCATTGCACTAAAACTGTGATTTACTCAGTCACTGCATAATAACGACTGTACATTATAACTGTAT
This sequence comes from Labrus mixtus, assembly GCF_963584025.1. Taxonomy (NCBI): domain Eukaryota; kingdom Metazoa; phylum Chordata; class Actinopteri; order Labriformes; family Labridae; genus Labrus; species Labrus mixtus. The sequence continues at coordinate 21,482,057 of NC_083612.1, read as the reverse complement.
ATATTCTTTCAGTCACCACAGCTGTTATTTATTTATTAATTTACTGAACACAGATTTTTCCTGTACCATAGCTTCTTTTTCACTGTTTAATTCCCCACTCTCAATCCTGCACAAACAATTTTGTGTAACTGCAAATATATGTATACATGTGAAAGATTTTGTAGGCTACATGATTGCCGCCAACAAAGGTTCGTTGTGTTCTTTAAACAATGGGAATAATGAGTTTATCTATCTATCTAAAAACTAACAGTGTTTATTGCGATACATTTAGACTTTTGCATTGTGTTTATTACAAAACGTCATATTTAACTTCATCATTTATTTTGTACTTGTATATATCCCCTATTTTTATTTATCTTATCTAATCTATTCTGTTTAATGTGTATTTTGTATTTTGAGCTTACTTGTCTGTGCTGCTGCAACGCCCGAATTTCCCCTCTGGGGATCAATAAAGTACTATCCTATCCTAAAATGATGCCATTGCTATTCATTGTGCATTGTGTGAATAGGCTACATAAAGACGCCTATCAGCGACAGAGCCACATCAGTATTTGGTTATTATTATACACACATTGATATGTAAATTGATAATTTTGCCTTAAATTAATTGAAATTGTATGTATTAGTTCAGTTAAAATACAAAAACACTTATGTGCTTGGGGCAAATGTTTTTATTGGATCAATTTTAAAGAAAGCAAGCACTTTATTTATTTAATAGCATCAATATTACTATTCTGCTTTTGAAAAGGGAAGTGAATAAATTCCTGCCACAAAACACCACAAATCACTTCTTCATACCATCATATTCAGTCAAGGGGATTCAGCCTTCATCAAAGGAACAGATGTTTTTGATTATCAGCTTTATTGTGTCTTATCAAGTCATTGTTTTCTTAAACTTCAATTGTAAAATCAAACTTGTATAAGTGATCATGTTGTTACAGTTATTTAAATGTGTCTGTCAACAAGATGATTGGTGTGTGCCTGCTCTTCTTGAACTGAGCATTTGTAGGCAATCTGCTTCCTCTTGACTGAATTGTTCACCTGGCTGTAATCATTTGTGTCAATCGTCTTGTTAAGACAGTAATACCAATTTTTTGATTTTCTTTGTAGGATGACAGACAGAAGGAGAATGAGAAGGTAAAAAAATAACATAATTGAAAGGGGAGAAAAAAGACAATTCCCTTTTTTTGTTGCTAAATTGTGAAATATCTCTTTTTAATAATTTGTCCTTTTTTATTTTAAAGGACGCACCTGACACAAATTCAGGAGAGTCCTGGTAAGTGCATAAACTGTGTGCCAATCTTACTGTTTACAGCTTTAACTTCTGGTTGATAACAGAGCTGGGACCATATGCCTTTGTGGCTTTGATCACGATTCTTGGTTGCCGATTCGATTCATATTGCGAGTCTAAAGTATTGCAGTACGACAAGTATTGTGATTTGATTCAATTGGGGCTAAACGCTATCGGCTAGCAGGGTTAACTTTTATCAACGATCACCAGATCAGATCGGAATCAGAAATACTGTCCCATTCTTGTTAGACCACTTTGAGCCCCCGCAGCCTTCACTAAGGTGATGTCAGTTTAGTCCAGAAGGGCTCAGAGTTTAGGGAGGAAATCCAGATTCAGCCAATGTGTGCGTTGAGCGCTCCTTTACACTTTTGGAAGCTCTTAGCTTCTGTTGTTTTAAAGTTTAAAACAGATATGAAGTCACAAGGATCAACCCTAGGGGAACAAATAGATATTTGAATCGTCTAATTACTAATTTTGCCCATGCAAATATAAAAATGTAATTAAAAAGACGTTTTGTACAGGTTTAGGTAGTATTATCTTTTTATTTATCAGTGTTGTTATTCGTAACTTAACAAACATAAAAAAAATTGAGCCACATGGGTTATAAAAGCCTCATTATCTTTTTCTCATTATTTTACTGTTTACTGTCTGTTTGACTGCTGTGGCACCAAACCTTTATGTCTTTAATTCATTTCCTCAGCACTTCCTGGACCACATGGTTGATACCAGCTGTCATTGCAACCGTTGTTGGAATCGTGTATCGCTACTACATTTTGGAACACAAATCCTCCTGAGTGCTGACATCGTGTTTTCATTATTTTTTTTGTTTCATCTGGAGGCCTTGAAATGTTTGACCAAAACCTCCCGACACTGAAGGCACAGAGTTAGGAGGGAGTGCATCTTCTGCAATGAGAAACGGAGGGGAGCAGTTTGATAGAGTACTATTGTTCTTGTCCGTCTACATAAGTGCACCAAATAGACAGTCGGACAGAGACTTTATTAAATTGTCTGCCTTCAGTTTCTATTCGTGTTTTCATGTCAATGTTCTTTCACTTAAACCTTTATATGTATTTGACCCGGTTCGGTTTTTGTGCATTCATAACTTGTTTGCCTCCTTAGAGACAGTTAGGTTTTATATCTTGGTATGCATAGATAATTATTATACAGATACAAAGATAGACACAATGGACATATCCAAGGGGATTTCAGAATGCAAATTGGTCATAAAATCAAGGTAATAGTATACATTACTATGTATTTTTTATGCAGAATTACATTACAGCTACTTTTTATAAAGCACGAACCGTTACTACTGCCTCATTCTCAATACATTATTCCCTGCACTCCTCACACACTTCCTGTGTTAAACAATGCTTGATTACATTGATCTATTTGTTGTGAATGCATAATTATTCTAATGATGCAATTGCTGTGTCATGTCTGTGTAGTCCTTTTTGAAAAAAGTGGTGAATTATATTGTACGAGTAATTATTTAAGGTAGACGATTTCCATTTTCTACAGTTAAGTCATCAAAGTAGTTAAAATTCTCAAAAACGGATCAGTAGACCCGCATATATCGGTCAAGTTGCCTCAGAAGAAGTGAAAAAAAAAATCATATGCGCATTCACAGCGCACACTTAACAACCTTTGCACGTTTCCTTGTCTCGTGATCATCAAGTGGTCGAGTCGGATTGGTCCCCACTATGAAAGACGCCGTTTCATTGGTCGGTAAAGTATCCTGCCTGTCATTGGTCAACTCCACATGTCTGCTGATGTGCCGGTTTGGGGTGTTTTTTGATTTCGTAACTAACATTGTTTTGCATCTGTAGGGTAACATTGTTGTGTATGTTAGTTAGAGCGACTCTACCGGGACACAAGGTGCTATTCAGGCCAGCTAACTTAAATTTAACCGGTGGCAAACGCATCTCGACGAAGCTACAGCGTTACATTTGCCTTACCTGGCTAACCGGAGCTAACGTCAGCTAGCTGCTCAGCACCACTCATTACGTTATTCACATTAGTGTTATGATGGGCGAGGAAATCAACGATAACCTTATAAATACAGACTGCGAAACTGCTAATACTACCGGTGTTGAAGAAATACCCGAAACTGTAGAAGGTGGCGTCAAATATTACACATCAGAAGATATAAGAGTACATAATATTAGCAGTGACACATGGCTCATAATCCACGATAAAGTATATGACGTCACAAGTTTCATTGAAGAGGTAAGAAATGTCTACTACAGGAACTACTTTGTGTTAATGTGTGGCTACCTAATGTCTGAAAACACAAACGCTACTTCCTGGAATTGAAAAATGTTAATGTTGACGTGTCATGTCTGCAGAAAATGTATTAATTATTGCAACATTTAAAATGGCTTAGTATGAAGCTGCGTTAAACAAGGCAAATCAAACTCCTACCAACATTAATATCCTGCTAAGTTAAGTTGTGGTCCACCATTTTCATAATGTGTCTTTTGCTTAATATCCATAATAGCAACATAATCGTCGATCCACGGTAGCTGATATGATTGCAGCAACAAATTGTTAATGTGAAGAAATGTTTTCCAGGAATCTTATCTCACTGGAGTTTGTGACACTTCACCTACCTGATACAGCTGTAAGATAAGGATAAGCAGCAGTGTAAATGAATGACGTGGTCGAGAGAAATACTACGTAGCTAGAGCTAATGGGGTACTCAAGCCAGATAAGTGTAAGTTAAGTTCTCTATATTAACCTTTTGCTTTGTACTGAAGGAGTACTCATGAGGCAAAACGACCGCGTGTAAATGTTACAATGTTACAATTCACTTAGCAGACATCAGAGAGTAAGTACAACATTAAGCCATTCATACATTCATTCATGTATGGGGGAGCAATGCAGGGTTAAGTGTCTTGCCCAAGGAACCCTTGACCTTCTGGTTGAGAGGCGACGACTCTACCAATTGAGCGACAGCCGCCCCACTGTGGTGTAGTGTTGTAAAAGTTCTAATCTGGTATCAGAAATGTGTTGCTGAAGCTACTTTTTGTGGGCGACTTTATTTACTTTAATTTACTTTTAAAAAAAAAATAGTGTTGTACTACGTACTGTATGTGTGCATTGCGATTGAGCATTGCATAACTTTTATTGTCCAACAAGGGGAAATTTGTTTTGCTGCAGGAGCACACAGAAAGACAATAAACTCAAGGACAACATCAACAGTAAAAGAAAACCTAGTTAAATCGGACAAAGATAAGGAAGATTATTATCGTTTTTTTATTTGGCTTAAAAAAGTCACCATTTGCAAATTAACTTGTAACTTAATGGACATTTGTAGTGTTTAAAAAGTAAAATATGTTGGTCTTAAAACTTTGGTGTTTATATATAAATTAGCCTTAGATGGAAATTCACTACAGTAAACAAACTCTAAATCCCATAAATACAATACTTAGGTTGATGTACTTTCCACATCTAAAGGTCCATTTGGTGTAATTCCAAAGTAAGTCTGTGCTCTCCAGTGTAGCGCCGTTGTTAGTTGTGTAATTTTCAATGTGTTGTGCAACTAAGTAACATGTTGTTCAAAAATCTTTAACCCAATCTATGATTTCAGCATCCTGGAGGGGAGGAGGTTTTGTTGGAGCAGGCGGGTGCAGACGCCACAGAGAGCTTTGAGGATGTGGGTCACTCCACAGATGCCAGGGAGATGCTTGAGCAGTACTACATTGGGGAGCTTCACATGGTAAGATACAGCCTCCATTAGCTTTTAAAGACCTGATATGAAACTTTAGACAAATCATTATTTAAACTTAAACCAAAGCAATCAGGTTCAATCCATTAAACTGAGCCACATGTTTGCTGCACACATGCAGGTTGTGTTACACTACTTCCATTCCTTCTTAGCAAGTAAACACTTAATGTGGAAACAAAAAAATACAACCTTCAGATGATGCAGAATTCATTGGATTACTGCATAATGCTGAAAACTTTTTATCATCAGCTGCATTCTCTGTATTTTTACACCAATAATAAGGGTGATTGACAATGTTGGTTTTGTCAGCCATACGTTGTGTCAAAAAGCCATTTGAAAGGAATCTCCTCTTCTTGAATAGTTTAAATCATACAGTTGACAACAGCGAGATAAACATTTGTTATGTACATATATAGGCACATGTTATTTGGTTGGGAGTAAACACACAGGGTTTGCCTCCTTCATCAAACAGAAAACAATAACAGAGCGTGAGATAAGATGAACGAGAGATGCTAATTCACAGAAAGATTAAACAGTGTTAATTGTGAATCAATAGTTTTTAAAGGAATAGCATAGTAGGGACGTATTGGGGAAAATATAATTCTCTAGATTTGTTCAGAACCAGCCTTCACGTGTTTTTTGATTTAGTTTGGTTTGACTTGATAGCTGCTTTGAATTGCTGCCACAAAACACCACAAATTACTTCTTCATACCATCATATTCAGTCAAGGGGATTCAGCCTTCATCAAAGGAACAAATGTTTTTGATTATCAGCTTTATTGTGTCTTATCAAGTCATTGTTTTCTTAAACTTCAATTGTAAAATCAAACTTGTATAAGTGATCATGTTGTTACAGTTATTTAAATGTGTCTGTCAACAAGATGATTGGTGTGTGCCTGCTCTTCTTGAACTGAGCATTTGTAGGCAATCTGCTTCCTCTTGACTGAATTGTTCACCTGGCTGTAATCATTTGTGTCAATCGTCTTGTTAAGACAGTAATACCAATTTTTTGATTTTCTTTGTAGGATGACAGACAGAAGGAGAATGAGAAGGTAAAAAAAATAACATAATTGAAAGGGGAGAAAAAAGACAATTCCCTTTTTTTGTTGCTAAATTGTGAAATATCTCTTTTTAATAATTTGTCCTTTTTTATTTTAAAGGACGCACCTGACACAAATTCAGGAGAGTCCTGGTAAGTGCATAAACTGTGTGCCAATCTTACTGTTTACAGCTTTAACTTCTGGTTGATAACAGAGCTGGGACCATATGCCTTTGTAGCTTTGATCACGATTCTTGGTTGCCGATTCGATTTATATTGCGAGTCTAAAGTATTGTAGTACGACAAGTATTGTGATTTGATTCAATTGGGGCTAAACGCTAGCGGCTAGCAGGGTTAACTTTTATCAACGATCACCAGATCAGATCGGAATCAGAAATGCTGTCCCATTCTTGTTAGACCACTTTGAGCCCCCGCAGCCTTCACTAAGGTGATGTCAGTTTAGTCCAGAAGGGCTCAGAGTTTAGGGAGGAAATCCAGATTCAGCCAATGTGTGCGTTGAGCGCTCCTTTACACTTTTGGAAGCTCTTAGCTTCTGTTGTTTTAAAGTTTAAAACAGATATGAAGTCACAAGGATCAACCCTAGGGGAACAAATAGATATTTGAATTGTCTAATTACTAATTTTGCCCATGCAAATATAAAAATGTAATTAAAAAGACGTTTTGTACAGGTTTAGGTAGTATTATCTTTTTATTTATCAGTGTTATTATTCGTAACTTAACAAACATAAAAAAAATTGAGCCACATGGGTTATAAAAGCCTCATTATCTTTTTCTCATTATCTTACTGTTTACTGTCTGTTTGACTGCTGTGGCACCAAACCTTTATGTCTTTAATTCATTTCCTCAGCACTTCCTGGACCACATGGTTGATACCAGCTGTCATTGCAACCGTTGTTGGAATCGTGTATCGCTACTACATTTTGGAACACAAATCCTCCTGAGTGCTGACATCGTGTTTTCATTATTTTTTTTTGTTTCATCTGGAGGCCTTGAAATGTTTGACCAAAACCTCCCGACACTGAAGGCACAGAGTTAGGAGGGAGTGCATCTTCTGCAATGAGAAACGGAGGGGAGCAGTTTGATAGAGTACTATTGTTCTTGTCCGTCTACATAAGTGCACCAAATAGACAGTCGGACAGAGACTTTATTAAATTGTCTGCCTTCAGTTTCTATTCGTGTTTTCATGTCAATGTTCTTTCACTTAAACCTTTATATGCATTTGACCCGGTTCGGTTTTTGTGCATTCATAACTCGTTTGCCTCCTTAGAGACAATTAGGTTTTATATCTTGGTATGCATAGATAATTATTATACAGATACAAAGATAGACACAATGGACATATCCAAGGGGATTTCAGAATGCAAATTGGTCATAAAATCAAGGTAATAGTATTTTTTATGCAGAATTACATTACAGCTACTTTTTATAAAGCACGAACCGTTACTACTGCCTCATTCTCAATACATTATTCCCTGCACTCCTCACACACTTCCTGTGTTAAACAATGCTTGATTACATTGATCTATTTGTTGTGAATGCATAATTATTCTAATGATGCAATTGCTGTGTCATGTCTGTGTAGTCCTTTTTGAAAAAAGTGGTGAATTATATTGTACGAGTAATTATTTAAGGTAGACGATTTCCATTTTCTACAGTTAAGTCATCAAAGTAGTTAAAATTCTCAAACGGATCAGTAGAACATGAATTGATGTACTATGTAACCATAAAATATTTCTTAATCCTGATCTAACAAGAAACTGAATGACTGAGTGAATACCCTTAAGAAGTCTAACATGTTATGTCATTGTTCTATTGTAACATTTATTTGTTCTTCACTATGCCAATTGTTATTTAAGTGATTCTTTTTGACAACTTTGATTCATTGTAATGCATCTTAATGTTTTGGGTGAATGGTACTGGCCACTGTCTCTTGAGGGTTTGAATATTGAATGAGGTCCGTCTTTTGTTATCAGAGCCATAGTTGGTCACTAAACGTATTTAACAACCTTGTAAAACCAGTCATCCTGCAAGATTGAAGCATTGTGCTTCATATGATTCAAAAATCATTATACAACTACAAAGACATACAATTTGAAGTCTGTTTACCACCTGTAGGTTTAGTTTTTCTCAGTATAACTTGCTGTTATTTTTACATACGACTACAATATTTCTTGCCGGTTTCATCATTGGATTGGTTTACTGTTTGCATTTTTAACTGCTTTTTCCTGTCATTAAAAGTCTAAATAAAATGTATCTTTCAAAAAACACGTTGACAATATTCGGTTTACTGTGTTAAAAAAAAAACTATGATAAATATTATTGAGATTCATCTATTTGTTGATGTGTGAAGATGATCATTTCTAATATGTTGCATCGTGCTGTACATTTGGCAATTATCACCGTTTCAGGAAGTTTACTTGCTTAAACAAAAATGAGGGTTATGTTGGGAACAAGGTCCAAAACATGAAGAAGATTGGTTGTTCAGCAAACCCAGCCTATACCTTTTATTCAACACCTTGTAGCAGACAGGGTGCTTGATTTCAGTTACGCTACACCTAAAAAGGAAGTCTGGAACACTCAGGTATTGGCCCCCATTTGTGATCCCCCTGACACACACATTGTTACAGGAAACATGTCAGTCCATTTGTAAGCATTTACACCGGGCAAACAGATTGTATTGTATTCTCATACTCTTGTACTCATACATAAAAAAAGAATGTGCTATGATGATTTATCGTATGCTTTAAAGGTCTACAAAGAGGTAATGCACTTACATTTTGTATCTCTTGTACTTATAAGCTATTTGTTTTTCTTAGGTAACCGTTCCGAGTGATAGCAGCACAAAGTGAATAACACTCGAGCCCGGCATACGCCTGCTTCACTCAGATACTTCACCTGTGCAGAGGAGCAGTAAGCAGTGATTGAAATTAAAGCCTTTCCATCTGCAAGCTTCACAAGAGTGTCCATGAGCAGCACGGCACACAAATCAAAAATCAACATGCATTGTTTCTTCCTTGTTAATCAGAAGGAACATATCAAGAGATGGGTGACCTCCTGTAACAGAAATATATGAATTATCTATTAAATAACAAAACATTTGATAATTTCATTAACAATCTCGCTTTACTAAGACGACAAAATACAACCAAGAAATATTGAATAACACAAAAAACTATGCAGTAATATGTTAAAAAAAAACAGCAATTTATTTTATCAAACACCACTACAATCTAACATTCATTCCTATGTTCTTCAATGTTTGCCATGCAATGCTTACTTTGAACACAGGTGGGCACTACAACATAAAGATTTCTTAATGTCACTTCATTTGGCTACAACTGGAAACATTTGAGGCTAAGGTGGAAAAAAACATATCTGGACTGTTTTCGCATCTGTGCCTTTCTCTGAAATGTACACCACAGATAGACTACTAATTTAAAAGCCTTTGATCTCATGCATGTTGTTTTCTGTAAAAATGATAACTGTTTTAGTTGTTTGTTGGAGCTCAGTTGTAGATAGTTTTTCACTTGCGCCAAAAAGATTTGTATGCAATGGTCATTTTACTGTGTACTTGTAGCAGCAGAATTCTTTTAGTGTTTCTGAATGAATGTGGGAGTTCATGAAGCCCTCACATAGACATTCTTCCCCATGACTGCATTGCCTGTCATTTCCACCAGCAGTGATCCTCAAGGAGAGCTGAGGCTGCTAATGCACATCTCTCGAGTGTCCTGGGAGACCGATGAGGCAGAAATCTCAAACTGTTGGAAAAACACTTATGGACAGGAAATCCACATGATCTCTGCAAAGTGCTTTTATTTAGTCGAGAGGGTCTCCTCTACATGGAAAAGAATATATGTACAATTTGTATTACTTGGGACAATGTAAACAAATATTTAAAAGGGTTTTATTTAGCACACAGGTTCTATGAGTGCAGACAGAGATTCACCTGCATTCAGAGAACCAGACTCAGAGTTTCTGTTTGCAGAGGGTATCCCAAAAGACTTTTGCAGCTTCGACAACTGCCTAAAAGGTTCACTAAAAACACTCACCTCCAACAGTTAAAAATATTTCAAACTCTCCATTCATCCTGAAGGACTTGAGCCCATGACAGGAATAGTCATGCAAGAAATAAAGTCAATTCCCCCACAATTCCAGCTAAGTCATGTTTGTGAGCCGAGTCAACTAAATTGCAATCTATATGCACATCAAATCACATCTAATTGTCTTTTATTATTTCAAACCTCAAGGCCATTTGTTTTCCTCACATGCTGAAATGAATAGCTGAACTGTTTATATTTCCTCCATGATCATGAATATGAACTCATCCACTATCTAGAGGCCAAAGCATCATGTTTTCATCTTATTTTCAATTTTTAAAAAAATGTTAACGTAACCTCTAACTCAATTTATCTAAACTGACTGATACAGAATATTCAATATAATCCAATTCAAATGATTCACCAAACCACACTATCAGATGATTAAAATAAACAATTCGAAAACATTACCAAGATCCATTTACAAGTTGAATATTTGTGCCAAGAATGATTCACTGTGATGCCTAACACTGAGGTTTATTTGCTTGATCACACAACTGCTGGTAGCCTTTTTAGCACCTGCACTGATAATTAACTGGTTTGACAACACATGCAACTTTGCAGATGTATAATGGACTGTGCCAGATATACAACCCTACAAAACCTGGGACTCTTCGGTCATTTTGTACCTCATCCCTGGGGGATTGCTCCCGCTGCTTCGTCGGTGGCATAAGTGTGTATGAATGAGGTTAGTTACTTCTGATGGTCACTTTACATAACAACCTCTGCCATCAGTGTGTGAATGGGTAGGTGTGACATGCAGTGTAAAAGCACTTTGAGTAGCCAGATGACTAGAAAAGCACACACTCAAGTCCATTTACCTTACTGTAGTTTTTTTCAGCAATTAACTCAATTTAAATCTTTCCCACAAACATACACATCCAGTAGCTTACTATAAAACTGCATGAATACTATAACCTGAGATTTAATATTAAATATGGTCATTACTAACCTGTTTATAACTCAGATCAATATGAAATGAGGAAATGTTGCTGCCCTCCAGTGTTTCTACATGTCTGTTTTGATCTTCATAAACTTGGATGAATACAGAACATAATGACTAATGAGTAAATGTTCTTGCAATGCAATATTTATACTAATGACACATGTTTCGACATGATACTTTATTTCATAGATATCCAGAAACCATTAAACACTTTTTCATCTTTTTTAAAAATGTGGCATTTAGAAACATAACAAAACATTTACATAATTAAGCTGGGACAGTTTTTCACATAAAGCCGTGACAGCTCTTGTGATGCCCAACACATAAAAGACATTTGACTTTTTTTTTTTGGCGGGCCGGCATTTGCCATAGTGTCACCAAGGAGCAACTCCAACTCTAAAATAAGTTGCATAAAATGTTTGATTCTGCATCATATCAGTTAGATCAACTTATTATCTCAAAATAAACAACCACAGCCACAGAAGTTAGCCAAGTCATCTCTTGCCAGCATAAATGCGATGACCTTTCTCCACTGTAGCTATTTAATTACTTTCCTCCTTGCATACTCTGAAATGCCGTGACTTAAAGGTTAACTTCTCCCAGCTGTTATATGCCAAGGTCTTTGACGCAGAGAACAAATTGAAGGCGAGGCTGATGTCCTCAATCCTTCAAAGTGCTTGTAATCAGATAGTAAGCTCACAAATGTCTCGTATGAACAGCAGTAAAAATATCAGTTTCTTGTTATGAACCAGTTGACTAACCTGAGACATTTAGGGTGAAATACGTTGACTAAGGCAACACATCTAAACGCACCAAGTTTAAACTATTAAAACACTGATTTTATAAATGTCTGCAGAATAAAGGCAAACATTTCTGGGGCACAGGCAAGGTTGATGGCTGACTATAAAACAACTAAAACAGTGGTTTAAGAAGCCGTCTTTGAAGTAAATCAAGTCCTGGCAAAGTTGTGTGCTAACGTAAAACAAAACAAAAATAGAATAAGTTATAAATTGAGCCCGTGTTGCAGTCAACTGAAAACTGATCAGTATGAAAATGGATAAAATAAAATAAAAGGAGAAATGTACAATAATCAATATAACTTAAATTATAATGATAAAGACTGTACAGTGGTTGTTTCAAATCTTGCCATCATAACCTCACTATGCATCAACCCATTCCTTCATTTCTTACCCTTGGTACCTTGTAGAGGGACATGCTGATATCTGGCTTTAGCTGACAGCCTGGGGGACAATAAAAGACCCCAGAGAGGTCACTGACCTCGTCCCTTACCCTGCCTGAAGGTGGTCTTTCTCCTAAGCTAAACTCAACAATGTGCAGGTGGATGATACACTGGAGGATCGCTCATGAACACTGTTGTTATTGTTGTGTATTCCTGACACGAACTGTGCGTTTGAAGAGCTGCAGCACCCAAAGGAGTTGGCCAGTTTGGGGCAAATGGACAGAGTCAGCTGTTGGAGGACAAGCCTGAATTTCCTACGGAAGCTTCGGTTTATCCAGAAGTAGAAGATGCAGTTGAGGAAACCATTGGATGTTGGCAGCCAGACCACCACAAATTCAATCCACTCTGGTACGCTGCTTCCTGATACTGCTGCAGGGCACAAAATATTACATCAGTTAACAGCAGCTTCTGAATAGAAAAAATGGTTGACCTTATGGTGACTTTTCTGAAAAAAGGTCTAGCTTTGGTTGCTTTTATATCATGTATACACTAAAAAATGGATTCATATATTATTTTAACCATAGATAAGCATATAATACCTTAATGGATGCATGGATACTAAAACATGAAAGTCACCTCTGGGATAGAAGCGCTCCCAAGAGAGCAATGATATAAAGCCATGGGCTTAACATTTATAGTCTGGATATAAAAGCCAGAAATTAACTGATAGATTTGGTGGAGTGGCAGAAACCACTTTACAGTGAGGCTCACTAGTGTTTGGACTGCAGCTCAGTTAAGACTGGCAGCTTCATTTTGTCAGGATTTCCAGCCATATCAGATGAATTACAGCCTTATTGAGAATAAAGTCTTCACTTCTAAAAATAATCAGCTGTGACACCATTTTCATTCTTGATTCCTCCAAGACAGCACACGCTTGGGGGAAAAGAGACAAAGTCAAAAAAGGTTTGAGTCATAAAACTGGCCTTGAATCTGTATATTCATGCCAAGAAGCACATAAATAACTGTGGCAGCTTTTTCTCTCAGCAACTCAAGGAGACGTTTGTATAAAAGGAAAAGCAATTAAAGGGTACATTTGTTAAACCACATTCATTAATATATGGTATTTAAGCACCTACTTTTGTTGAGAGGAGCCAGAATGTGCTAACTTTGTAGAATGATAACCATACAACCAAACAAGGTGTTGTGGGTATGCACAATGCATGTGAATGTTAGGTTTCTTTCAATGGGGATGCCATATTTTGTGGGAAAGCTTAAGTCATCCATCAATTGTTGTTATTTCAGTTATTGTTCTTATGTGTGCTTTACTGTTTGTTTTTATGCATCTATGTTGCTGCTAATCTTGTGTCTTCTGCTATTTTTATGTCTGTTGTTGCAGTTTTTATGTCTGTTTTACAGTGTTGTTGTATCATGTGTGTGTGTTATTTCCTAAAAGCCTAACCAGGGACAAGGAATGCAAATAAGCCCTGGCTAGAAGTCTTATATACATTGTATTGGTTGCACTTTAATTACACGTAACAATGTGTAAATGTATTGTAGATTTGACGAAGTTGTCATAAAGACAATAAGTGAAGAATAATCAAACAATAATAGTTTTTATATTAGAAAATAGGCTAGTTGTAAAATAATAGAATCAAATAAAGGATTCATTTATGGTAGGCCCTTCTTTTTTTTTATCTTAACCTGACAGCAGCCTGTTTAAATGTGTATTCCCACTCATGCTTACCATTGTAGATCATAGCTGCCATGCAGGGTGTCCAACAGGTGTAGTAGGCTGCCATAACAGGCACGAGAACCCTGGATGCCACATTGTGCCTGCTGCGACGCGCACTGTCATATTTGCGCAGTTTCAGTCTCTGTCTCTTGGCTGCGCACCACACTCTCAGGTTGGCGTATGTCATGATGATGGAGCAGGGGAAAAATATTAAACACAACAGGCTCAGGGAGTATCCAGCGTTTGTGGAGTAGGACGGATTGCAAACCAGTGAAGCAGTAGAAAAATGAACCTGGATAATGCCACCTGGGATTGAAACTGGCGACAGTAAAAACGGAGGGAAGCACCAGGCGAAGGCAATCAGGAGCAGTGCCCTTTTTCTGGTCATCAGAGAGGAGTACTGCAGCGGGTAAAACACTGCTATGTACCTCTCCAGGCTTATCGTGGCCAGTGTGTACATGCAGGTGGAGTACACGGTGGCATTGCAAAAGGCCACGACGTGACAAAGAGCATCCGGGCCCTCAGTGTAGTCCTTCAGCAGACTAACCCACAGATTCAACGGCATGACCAGCAGTCCAAATGCAGAGTCTGCAGCAGTGAGAGAGAGCAGAAAGTACCGAGAGTTTCTCGACCAACCAGCCACGGAGGAAGTGATAACCAAAAGCACCGCAATGTTTCCCACAGTGATCATCACGCCCAGAACGATGATAATGCTTACTTTGACATTCCGGTGAGTGAGCTCGTGCAGCCTCTGGGGGTCAACGCCTGAAAGATTGGAGTCGATAGGAGTTGAGTAGTTTGAATACATTTTTTCCTTCACAGAGCCATGGGTGAAACAAAAACTCACAGCACGTGGGGCGAAACTAGGTTGGAAGACATCTTAAGTGAGCAAAAAGTAGCCCATAGGCAGAGGTGTTGCGGCTCGGCTACATTAGACAGCAGAAGAGCAGCGTGCAGCCGGGTAGCCAAACAATAAGCAGCACACCTGATGCAATTAGTGTTGGGTGCTGACAGCCTACTTCCTATAGGCAGTTCCTTCAGTGATGTCAAAATAAAGTGTGTCAGTTTATGATTTTGTAAATTGTACACGTCTTATATTGTATGGTACATTTGCATTACACTTCTTAAAATATATCTAAATATATATTTTTTTCATAAATAGGTACTGATAATTTAGTGGCATTATGTTTCTAAATTAATGTCTTGCAAATCCAGGCAGATACATTTTCATTAGACTATGTGTATGTAAAGTTGGATTTGCACATTTTTGAGTTTGATCTGCAACTGATAAAAGATACAACAGTGCTTCAGATATATATTTTACAGCACAGCACACAGTTTAATCCAAAGCATGCATTTCATCAGTCAAAGTGAGCCAAGCAAGCAATTTATTACTTGGGTTATGCCATATGAGTAATATGAGTAAAAGTTAGACTAAAAATATCTGAAGATTATTCTATAAATTAGTATTTAGGTAGGCCCAAATTCCCAATGTTGGATGCACAATCATTAGCAGTATCAGTTTGCTCAATTATCCTGAACTGGATCCCACTCTCTTTCAGGAGGGAGAGAAACTTTATTGACACACTTCACTTGACATACATACGCACTTGACATATCAGTAGCAGCGTATTTGATTGGCTGCTGCCACTTGTAGATCCATTAACACAGAACAGAACCACATTTTTACAATTGAGATACCAGATGTTTCTATCTATATCAACAACAATATAGACTACTGAGTCAGATGTCTGACAGCAACAGGAATCAGTTCTATTCAGTGAGGTTTTATCTATTAGCACATTTTTTAGGGTGCTGGGTCAACCACACTTAAGTAATAGTTTGTAGAAGCCGACCTGTGTGATGTCTCTGTGGCTTTATTAATTACAATTAGCAAGACAGTTTCAGCATAACAAGGTTATCTCTCTAATTGGAATTTATTAAGTTGCAAGAAGGTTTGAGTGCAAAGTTTTGCACCTACAGTACACACTATTAAGAATGAAATGTTTCTATAAATTGTATATATAAGAGAAAAAGCATGGAAAGAAAAAAAGAAAAAATAATTGGCGCTTGTTTTGCTTTAGCTACAACTATTCTTCAAAGTTCTTGTAAGTAGTTTGAAGGATACACAAACGCCACTTTTGACTGTGTTCACACCCGATCTGTCACGCTTAAAGTCTTAGGATAGTTTGCCTTGGCAGGTTTCATCACCAACAACAACAATGAGTCAGTCAACAATTCATCACTTTTAGGGTCCCATAGAAGACATGTACACTCTGTCCTAGCCTCAGACGCCTGATACATCACAACCAATCACGGTCCAATTTCCTCGATCACACACCATCACTGTCAGCCTTTCCACCACCTCCTGTTCCAGTGACATGCTTAAGTGTTTTTGTCTGCACTGCTGAGTGGTAGCTGCCAAGTTCTTTTCTTAAATAATACCTGTGTGACACAAGGGCAAAGAAAAGGGTGGGAAAGATTGTCACTGACCTTTTTCACTCAGGTAACTATCTGTTTCAGGGTTATTCTCCTGTTTGACAGTCAGTCCATTACACAGAGCATATACCACACACACTTCCCATGCACAGGCACCCACCCCAGGGAGGCTAATACCACCTTTGATTTATTATATCCCTAGCAGACAATCAAACACTGTTACACAGCTTTTAATCTCATCCATTTTCATGAAGAAAAGGAGGATGTTATCTCTTAATGTTACTGTGAATTCCTCCCCATGACCTTGAAAAATAGCCTTTGTGGACATGATTTGGACATCACTTGAAATGTCCGTCATCAGAATGGGAAACAAATAGGTTTTACATCATGCAGAAACATTTAGATAAAAGACATTTGTAATATTTGTCTTGTAATATTCCAAACATGAATTACAACCTCTCCTTACAGAGTCCCACATTGCTTCAAAGCAATCAGTCCTCTATCTGTCAGAAGAATCCTCTGCTAATTATATGCATTTATAAATCAACATCAATGTAGCTGCTGTTATAGTGTGCCATGGGAGGACATGCTCTGATTAAAGCTATATAACACACAAATAGGGTAGCCTGTAAATATACATATACGGTATATGGCCCTGTGATACACAGCCTTTCTGCTCTGCTACCATGGCCGACTCTCCCAGAGGAGAACTGACAGCTATCTGCGTTTGATATATGTGTTTCTCTAAGTCCTAATGAGCGGATTCCTCTTTGTGATATTCAACATGAGACCTGGAGGAGGGGCTGGACTCAGGCTCTTGGGTTAATATTTTCAGCCGTCCTCCTCCTCCTCCTCCCCCTATCGCAGGTTCAGTCCATGTTCATTCCACAGTCAATTTCATGCTTCTTACCTGATTCTGTCTCTTTTTTTGAAAGGATGTGAAAGCACCAGACAGTTACAAATACAGAAAGACTTGGTAAATAGACGAGCTTGTATGGTGCTTTTTCTAGTCTCCTGACTACTCAAAGCGCTTTACATACAGCATGTTACATTCACCCATTCACACCAACATTCACACACATATTTGTGGTGTGATGATTCGCCATAATTACATTCATGCAGAGTGTGCGTTAGCCTAATTTAACAGGATGTTAACTACAGATTCATTGATTTCTTCCTGTCATACCAAGTTTTGCTCCATTCATCTGAAAATGATTAACTGATTGCCCTCATTGCACAACATGACTAAGGACCTAATTGACTCAAGACAATCAAAGTGGTATGATTACCACTATAAAGCAAATGTAGCAAAAAATTAGGGCATCTTTAAACAGTGATTTAATGCACATGATGAAAAAACAAGGAAGTGCACCATGTGCTGTTTTCTTCTCCTCTCTGTTCATTCATAAATCCAGCTTTTAGAGTATTTCTGTGTCACTAAAGTGTAATGGGATGTTTTT
This sequence comes from Labrus mixtus, assembly GCF_963584025.1. NCBI lineage: Eukaryota > Metazoa > Chordata > Actinopteri > Labriformes > Labridae > Labrus > Labrus mixtus. The sequence goes on along the minus strand of NC_083612.1, from coordinate 21,464,122 downwards.
ATGTGACAAAGAGAGGGTGTTTGTCTCTATGTTTGGTCTACATGTGTGGGCGTGCACACACACAAGCAGTACTTTCTCCAAGGTGCATGAGTAAATGCAGTTGATCCCATGTGGACATGAGTGAGAGAGAGGGGATGAATTTGTACATGCTTTCAATTGAATATCCTGTGAGTGGGCGGACTCCTCCATAGGCCACCTACTGCACAGCACTTCCTGATGTGGAGGAAGGTGGCCGTTTATTTGATCTGTCTGTGCATGTGTGCTTGTATGTGCGTGAGTGTTTGTGTGGGCATCAACGCTATCTAATTCTTGCTGTGTGGGTTGAAGAATGATGTTTGGAGAGATAGTATAGCAGAGCGGCTTGATGGGCGATTGTGTGAAAACTTGCTGTCTAACTTGACAGTATGTCTGACAGATAACAGGGCTTCAACAGCATAGACTAAACCCACCTGGCAGGTTGGAAGTTATTAAAGCGGTGTCTAAGATAAATCCTCTTTGTGCCAACACACCAATGTGAACACCCTGTGGACTGAAATATGGAAGACCGTCCCGTGCTTTGTGCAGAGATAAGTGCAAAAGCTGAATGGAGAAATTAAAACGATAGTAGACTGCCTATACAGGACCATGCATTGAAAATGAAAGAGAGAAGAAATATATATATGATTTATTATTCAGATTATACTGAATAACTCTATTCAAACAATATTAATATACATAATTCTCCTATCCCTGGACTGCATGCTTCAATCTACAAAAAATGACCCCAACAGGATTTTTCATTTTTTGTAGATAATGGACAAATTGTAGCCTATGGCTTCCCCTTTAGGTTTTCATTAACCCTTTAAAAGACAATTTATCAAAGGCTAGAGGGAATGTGCACGCCAGCTGTGGGAGTGTATTGATTACGTTCAGTCAATTTAAACAATCTTTTGTTAGGGCTTTGCAGAGAAACACACTTCTTTCCTAAATGTCGTTGACAGAAAGACAGCAATCTGGTGCTCCACATTCCTAAAAAAAATCCTGGGTAATTTAAGCTGCACATATTGACCCTGTTACACAATGTTTGTATGTCACAGTGCCTCTGCCTCTCTCCCTGGTACAAAAATATCTACACTGAGGCTAGAATTTCAGACTTGCATAACAGCTTTTCCTCTTTCATTTAAAAAGCTTTGCCATTGAAAATCATTGAGGATCTTCTTTCTTTAAAGCGTTTTTCAGGGAATCAGCATTGAATACAGCTAATGTGCCTCTCTGTGGTTGATCTTATTCAACATCTTCCCTTAAAGAAGTGAGACAGTCTGCTGAAGCCCTATTGAATATCCCTTTATTAAACACCTTAGATTTATACTGTAATTTATCCAATGTGTGTATACTGTAATTTCTCTATGAGTTGATTAGTTTTGACTCTTATTTATACATTGCAAAACTCTTACCTGTTTAACTACAAGAAAAGCTTGAACATCAATTCGTCGTTAAATTTTTTTTCATGTGGTTGCAACGCATTCTTTTGATGGTCAGTAGAACGGTAGCCTTATTTTCAAGCCAATGTGCTCCTCACTGACCTGCTTAGATTGCAACTTTCACAACTAGCAGTTGTGCAGAATATACACAAGATTAATGTTTATAATCATGGGAGTAGTCTTTTCAATTTTGCCAAAATGTGATTTTTACGAACACTAAACACTTTATTGAACTTAACAAATCAAAGAAGAACAAGCAGGAGACAACGGCAGAACATGTTCTGTTTCCCACGTTGGATGGGTCATGTGAATTATCAGACACACAAATGAAATATCTATTAATGAATTAATTTGTTCATTCGTTCATTCATTATGTTTTAAGTTTTATGTATCTGTCAAGTCTGCTGAGGCAAAGTGTTGTTTTAGGTCATTCATATGCAAACAGTTAAACCCCCTGAAGTACACAGAGACGTACACAGCTCGGATGATTATTCTTTCTGTGCAAGCAGGGGTCACCACTCCTCCACAGTCTGATGCAGTTCTGTCTCTTCAACCCAGCCCTGTCTGGTTCACCCCACTGTGGAGAAAACTGTGATAATATTTATTGTTTTGAAACCTCAGCAATAAGACCTTGTGTGTTGAATTCTGTTATAGGTTTTATGAATACTGAAAAGGTCATGGAAAGAAAGGTTTTGCCTTTATTACTGTACAGTAATAACAGTCATTTCATGTTTGTACACTATGTCTCGTACTTGTAGATAGAAGGTGTATATCCTTCTGGGTAAAAACAGGAGAAAAGGGTTTCCTTCCTCAAATTGACTGAATGTTTTTAGAGACACAACCCAGACCATCAGGTGACCAAGAGTTGAGACAGGAGAGGTGGGGAAACAGCGAGCAGAGCTGCTGACTTTATCTCATTTATTGCTTCCTGTTGATTGTGCAGAGAAAATCTTTATTTTCTGGCGTCACACACATGCGTCATTCCCTGGTGAGTAACATGTGCTGAATAACAATGAGTCAATGAGGGAAAATGGCAGAAAGAGCTGCCCATTACAGTTCGAGCAATATTTTTTTCCTTTTCAGTTGTACTTAGAAAGTGCAGATTTTATTTACAGCCTAATAGGAAGACACTGAAAAAGCCAACACAGCAACATCAGTAAATGTTGAACAAAGTTATTTTTGTGCAATGAAACAGCCAATCCTCAGAAACTTGTGTTTTCAAAATATCTGGGCTGCATTTTGCGTTTAACTTCAAGGTATAGCTACTTCTAAATAACTTGTGGAAAAATGAAATAAGGCTTATGAAATACTTAAGGGGAAACATTTTTTTTTTCAGTTTGCAGGAAGTACTGTAAATTATCCCAATCCGGATTTATTGTCAAAGAGAGTAGCACCTTAAGCAGTGAAATCCCGAACCTTATATTAAAACATATTTACTCTAGTCGCATTTGCACTTCACCAAAAGTCTATAAAATAAAGGTGAATGGATAGGAAGAGAGCAAAGGCACACAAAATATGCAAAAGTTACACAGGCATTGACCCCAGATAAAGTGACCTTTGACTCTGACTTGTCAACTGAAACGTTTGGAGATTTTTTAAAGGGAAATTAGCCATTCAAAGGAGCAGTTATTTTCCATCACTGGCAGCAGGAAGATGCTGCGACAGCTAAACAGCAGTGTGCCCAAAGGGACAAAGGGGAGCATCTTAAGGTGTGCTTAAATGGACAAAATAACACATGATATTAAAAAAAATTATGCATTGATTGGACCTTAATCGCATGACAATTAACATTTTAATGGTGACAGTATTGAGAGATTTGTCAACTTTGTTCTGAAAGTGTGTGTGCAGTCACAAACCACAAACTAAATACTGGGCAGGTGCATCCTTTTAAATATACTTTAATTAAAGCCGCTCTAGCAAGTCAAATGTGCGCTGTGTTTCTGCTTAAACTGAGAGTTTACTCCACAAGACTGACCGTCCCAATTGGTGTGCCCTCAGTTACAAGTGGAATACATAATCATTAACATGTGTCCTACTTTTATATCAATCTTAGCTAAAATGCAAATGTGATGAGGAGATACATGCACCTTACAAACTCTGCCATATTGTGTCTGCTTCATAAAAGCATCAAGTGTTTGAGGTAATGTAGAATGTATCACATCTTTGACTGAATAACATCATCAACCTTTATTTAAGCCTAGAAAATCATTGAGGCTTCCCTCATTTCCAATCTAATTTAGAGATAGGAAGAATTTATTATGCCCATGTTCCACTGAAGACCACCCAACTTTGTGATACAGAATACAATGATGGGTAGGTGGTCCGGTTATATATAAGAGCAGAGTGATCAAGTGAGTTAAGGGATTTGAGGGTGGAAGCAGCCGCAGGTATGAAGATTATATCACAATAATGTAAAACTGACAGGAAGACTGCCTCAATTACACCCATACATGCACAGAAGTTTACACATTACATGCACAGAAGTTTACACATTACATGCACAGAAGTTTACACATTACATGCACAGAAACTTTTGTAAATCCGGGCTTCAATGACTTAATGTAGTTTGCCATGCAGCTCAAAGCCAGGGTTTACTCCCCATTACAATTCATCCAAGAAGACCAGTAGGCTGCAAACTCCTTAAAACATAAAATAGCATCAGATTAAGAAATATAAACCCTTACAAGATATCTTAGTCTTCTGATATTGAGAGGTTAAGTTATCATGATATAATGCAGGTCATAAAAATGCTATCATATTTATGATACGCCTGTGTAATGATTAATTTGTTTACCATCTTAGTTGCCATGTTAGCGTGCTGGCAGTTGCCAATTCAAAGTAAAAGAGTACAGTTGTGGTAATACCATGCTGTTATTGTGTCTTAAATGAGATTTCAACTACAACACCGAGTCCTGCCACCTTCAGAAGTTTTCTGACGACTCGGCTGTGGTTGGATGCATCAGCAAGGGTGAGGAGGCTGAGTACAGGGCTGTGGTGGGTGACTTTGTCACATGGTGTGAGCAGAACCATCTCCAGCTCAATGTGACAAAGACGAAGGAGCTGGAGGTGGATCTAAGGAGAAAAAAAGGCACCAGTGTCCCCTGTTTCCATTCAGGGGGTCAGTGTGGACAGAATGAAGGACTACAAGTACTTGGGGGTGTAATTGGACAATAAACTGGACTGGAGTAAAAACACAGAGGCCGTCAACAAGAAGGGCTTGAGCCGCCTCTACTTCTACGAGTCTGTGGTGGCCAGTGCCATCCTGTTTGCTGTTGTGTGCTGGGGCAGCAGGCGGAGAGTAGCCGACTCCAACAGACTTAATAAACTGATTCACAAGGCCAGTGACGTCGTGGGGGTGGATCTGGACTCTCTGACGGCAGTTTCAGAGAGGACGCTGTCCTTGCTGCGTGGCATCTTGAACAATGTCTCTCACCCACTCCATGACGTGCTGGCAAAGCACAGGAGCACTTTCAGTGCAAGACTCATTCCTCCTCTTGAACATAGCTTATTACTTATTACTACTTTATTATTGCTTTCACTTGGTACTTATGTTTATTATATTGTTATTGCTATTTTTATTTTATTTTATATTGTGAACTTATCTGTACTTCCTACTGATTTTTGGTATTATGAGCAACTGTAGCAAACAAATTTCCCCCTGGGATTAATAAGTATTTCTGATTTTGATTCTGATTCTGATTCTGATTTGTTATCCAATCACAGTTTCTATTTGCTAGCTTCATCAAAAAAGTAAAGTACTGTATATTATACTGCCCTACAAAGGCAAAAGGCAGTAACTTCCATTTTTTCAAAAATTAGTTTTTGTCATTTTTGGAACATTACAGATGTGCTTTATCATGTGGTCAAATATCTTAAGTCAATTGTGTAGTTTTTTTGAGAAAATAGTAGGTTGTATTTGCCTTAACTTCCAAAAGCCCTCGAGAAACCAAGACAGAGTCCAGTAACTTCACTCATCAGGGTCTTTGTACTGCAGCATTCAGGAATGCTCAAACTGAGTTAAGGTCTTCTGTCTTTGTTTTGCTGCGGATCAAAGTGAAGTTACTGTTTTACTGCAGTGGAGTTAAGGTGTTATGCCTTTGTTTTAACATCTGTCATCAAGCACTTCTGACACACACAGTAGCTTGACTAAAGTGTAGCAAAGAAATAGTGTTGGTCGTGTTATTTTAACCATGCAACCAAGTGAAATACAGTATCAAATGGAAGTTAATGCCTTTTGCCTTGGCATGACCTCTTATTATTGTACAGGCAATGCAAAGGCAGAGTGCCTTAACTTCCAAATAAGGGTCAAAGGTCATGTTTGAGCTAAAGATTTTTATGAACATTAATAACCTCATTAAAAGACAAATATTTGCCACATTTCCAATATTCTGCCTGCAACTCATTTGGCTGGACAACAAAAAGGCTTTAAAGTGATTTTTCTCAGTTCTACAATTCTGGCGAGTTAAGGTCTTTTGCCTTTGTAGGGCAGTATACCTAAGACAGCCCACACACACATACCAATTCAAAGGTATCTCAAAAGGTGTGTTGAAGTGACAGATACAGAAGGGTTTATCTCTCATTTGAAGACCACATAAACAGATCCAGAGAAGGATCAATGCCGACACACTCTGTCAACTTTTTACCCCCAGCCTCAGGATTGTTGTCAAGCAAAAATAATGAGCACTTATTAAATCTCTCTGTTTGATAAAATCACTTTGTTTTACATGTAAACAGAACATGAGTTTGTAGCCCCCACAGATTAAATCTGGCTGTAGAAAACAAAAACACATTCAAAAGACAACCTAATGAACACCAGCCCAAGCTGCCCTAGTCTGTCGCACCACCAGACCCTGATAAGACACATCTGCTGGCTTCATCGGCAGGCTTGGAATAAGAAATGTTATGTGCTGCTTTTTTCTGATAGTGTGGTGCCAGTTGTTGTCAAGACTCAAAAGCAGTTTTTTTTTTTCAGATAATACGTGTTTTATTGTGCATATTATTGCATCTGAAAGTTTTCTTCAGGTGGTCCTGTCAGAGCTGATATTGTATTTGGTTCTGGCATTATGGCATCAAGTTGTACTCGTGGAATATTTGACACATTTGATGAACATTCCATTAAATATGTCAAATTAACTAATTTAAAGGAAAAATACTTTTTACTTACGTCCCTCAATGTGGCAGAATAACTGGAGGCAGAATGAAGCAGTTGATTTCTGTGAAGTGAAGTGAACTTACATAAGCCATTTTCTCTCCAACTGTCTTTCTTTGTTTCTTTCTTTGTTTTGTATAATTTGACAATAATAGTCTTCTGACAGGCTAGAAGCTTTGAGAAGATGAAATTGGCCTTGATGTTGTTTTTAGGTAAATGGTTTTGTGTGTGTGTGTGTGTGTGTGTGTGTGTGTGTGTGTGTGTGTGTGTGTGTGTGTGTGTGTGTGTGTGTGTGTGTGTGTGTGTGTGTGTTTGTGTGTGTTTGCATGTGTGCGTGTGTGTGTGTGTGTGTGTGTGTGTGTGTGTGTGTGTGTGTGTGTGTGTGCGTGTGTGTGTGTGTGTGTGTGTGTGTGTGTGTGTGTGTGTGTGTGTATGCTCAGCTGCGAGTCATCTTCCCTGTTTGAAACTCTCTAAAGCATAAAAGTGAACCTCATGATGGCACAGAAGACAAAGTCAGTTGGATTCTTCTTATGTTTACAATAAATGACTGCAAATAGTTTTCTGTCAGCTCATAAGTATTTTTTACAGTAGAAGACACAAAATGGACTTGCGTTTGGCACTTGAGGAGAAGACGGGGCATCCAAAATAATAATATTAATAATAAAAAATCTAATATCTAATCTAATTTCATTGTAATCCTTCAGAAAGTTGTCAATACATTTTACCAGGAGCCAAATATGTCACCCTGCAAGTGGCACTTAAGGAAAACTTAGGAGGATCCAACTCTGGGGACCATGAGTCCCAGTACTAAATTTCAGTTGTTGATATATTTCAGTGTAGAGCAGAGTCAGATTTGTTGATCATCGACAGAAAGCTTTTTCCACTCCCACAGCCATGCTGCTAGTTAAAGCTGAAAAACTTCATGCATATTTTTCCAGCGCTGATTGGCCATTTTCCTTTCATTAGATGTTGTTTTTTTTCATTTGATCATATAAGTCTGACTGAATGTTTGTTCATGCCTAAAAAGGGAAAACAAAAAACACAACATTATATATTTGACTTCTTACTGCTGTAATTCAGAGCACATTCATAATATTTTACAATCTGGTGCTAAGCTCTTTTCATTCCCCATATTCAGAGATCATATAAAATGTCCATGTTGAATGATAAACCCATGTGGAGCATACATCCCTCCCTTATTTTCCTCCCCCTCCCCTCCATCTGCATCTCCTCCTGTTCTGGATTGAAGGCTGTTTATCTAAGAAGGAGCAGGTGCTTGCAGAAGAATCCCCCAGGATTTCATCTTCATACAGAGCTTGTTTGCCATTCACACATTTGTGTTCTGTTCACTATCAGTGTGTTGCAGCAGTCCTTAGTGTGTAGTTTATAATAGGGAAAGATGGACTTTTGATATCATAAACATTACAAAATGCAGCGTATTTTATCAATAGAAACAGAATAAAAGGAAAGTGACTTTATCCCGTTATCGTCTGGTTGGCAGTTCATGTTATAGAGTTGTCAGCTGCTTATTTGGAGCATACCTGTCAGCATGATTCAGTTTTTTGCCCTATCCACCTTGTTGCTTGATAAATACGAGAGTGTTTCTTCAGTTTGTTTCTCAATTCTTCCATAATCACTATCTTTTTTCTTTTAGATTGCACAAATTGAGAGGTACGGGATGTTTTTCTCTGACCTTTTGAGAGAACAGACTGTCCTGTGTTTGTTGGGACCCTGGTGAGTCACAAATCACAGGGGACCCCCTGTTCCTTCCAGAAAAGCAATTGGTAACAAAAAAGATTTGGAAAATTGAAAAGATTCTTGTAAGAGGTCAACATAGCTTGTTATACTTTTGTCCCTGTCCTTCTAATGGAATATATTTTCAAGGAACTGTTAGAAATTTCTTTGTGTACAACTATATCCTTAAAAGAACATGAAACATTTTTTGGAGCTGCAAAATAACTTTTCAGAATAAATAACGTTTTTTTTTCTGGCTGATGTACAGTATATGGAAGAAATGTGGGGATATTCAACCCATTTACAAAATGTGTACACCAAAAATGTGGATGAAGAATTCTTCAGGTTTGTTTTTCTCGCTCAGGGACCGTCAGACTCTTTGTCGTAATCACTTGAACGTTTAAAAAAGTGTATAAGTCAAAAGCACTGGTGCATGAAAGCTGTTTTTGAGTCATTTAATCTTTTCTTCGTGTACTGTGTTGTCTCATTTGCACACAGAGACTTTGCGAGAAAATGTATTTAAGCATTTTTTATCCTTTGATTTAAAAAACATGAAAATAGTCTTTGAAAAGTCAAAGTCAGGACAGATAGAGAGTGTCTCTCTGCTGATGTTAACGTGAACGAACTGAGAAGACAACATGGCACAAACAGATTTTCATTTCTAGTCAGTTAACTTCTGAATCTTGGAAAATGTCATGTGCTCCAAATCAGGTAATATCACACTGACACCACCTGAGCTGCAGACAATAGTCCACCAATAGTTCAAAAGGTTAAACTCTAAAATAATAAAGTTTAAATGCGTGATTAAAAGTCTGTCTAATACTGTATAGGAGCAAAACTGTTCAATAATTAAACGTTTGGATCTTTTTTTTATTTTACGTCACAAGAGATGAGCTCCCGGGTAATACATTCTCAATAAAATCAAAAATACAAACTAAGTTTCTTGTTTTTTCAAAAGGACATGAAACACAAGAACCAATGAGTGTGTCAGGATTAAGATTTGGATTGTAGATAAATATTGAGGGAGTGCTCCTTTGTTTTCACTTATCAAGCTCTTAGGGTTTCAAGTACACCTCAGTGTGGGATCATTAATCAGAATTAGTTAGTTAGGATGCTTAATAAAAAGATTTACAGCAGAATATGTAGGTTTACAATGAATCAATGAAAATAAGATTACTGTGTCAATGAACACAGGAATAGTTCGAGAAGAAGCGGTGTCTTAATAATATAACCTTCACTTCCTGTGTGCAGAAACTGTATAAACAAAAAATAATTTAAAGTTGTGGGTTTTTTTTAATCATCCAATCCATAAAGATTCTAGCTCTTGTTTCCTTTCGATGTGCTGGAAACATATAGGATTTAATTATTCTGATTTCCCAGCCATGAGACTGTTAATGAATCATTAACGCAGCCATACTGTGGCAGCCATGGTGATAATGAATATGGATGTTGGCAGCGTTACTTCTCTCAAACGAGGGATTCAGTACGAGCACACTGGCTGGCAAAGAGCGGGAAATGTGTTTTTTGGCTGCGGCTGCATCCCGTGTGTCACATACTTGACTACTCTCTTTCATCTGTTCCATTTACTGTCATTTACACTGTGGCGGCCAAAAAGAATATTAGATCAAACAAATATTGTTTATGTTGGTTTACATTCATGTGCTGCAGCTCAAAGTTATTAAAAAAAAAGAAATTTCTTTGGTACATTTATGCAGAATAGTGCGGACTGCTGGACCTATTATAGCAACACCACCTGTTCTTCACAATGCCCTTCATTAAACTATAGGACGTGAAGGTTAAAACAGAAACAGCTACAACAAGTCACAATAACCTAAAAGTGTTGTGAGTATTTACAGGTTTAGGAATGCAACAGGTCACAGTTGATCCGTGATTCGTTTGGATCACCAAGATTTTGATAAGTAGCCTTCTGGTGCACTACTTCATAGTGTGGATGTGAGTGTGTGGGTGAATGTGATATGTAGTGTAAGAGCGCCTTTGATGTTTTAGAAAACTGGAAAAGTGCTTTTTAAATGCAGTCCATTTACTTAACCACCGCTGAGTTCTTTTTTACTTTAACCATGAAAGTGTCACTCATGGTAACTCAAAAAGTTACAAACATTCCCACCTATAATGCTGGTTTAGTATTAAGCATCAAACCAGCCAGCCATACTGCTGTTCTAAACCTTATTCTCTACAACTTCTATCCTAACTACAATAGAGCTCTGTTTCTGTTTATCAGGTTTCCAATAAGAATTTATTTGTGTCCATTTGCTCGCTTATTCTCCGCCAGAAATGCTTGGAGTGCAACCCACTGATACCTAAAACATGACCAAAGAGGAATGTAAACATACCAGAACAAAATAGATAGTTGTTCTTTTATGAGTTTAAGTGCTTGGTGTGAAAATATAGTATAACAATTCATCAACTTAGTGTTGTAAAATGTTTTTTATGATCTTTACAAGCTGCATAATAAGTTCATTTCCAAAACTATAGCTGTGAGCAAAGATGACTGCAGAGTAGATTGACCATCAAACATATTTTGAAACAGTGCTTATTTACTTTTGACCAAGCATACTGTGAGAGCTTCAGATCAACAGCTTAAATATAATAAATACTATTGAACATTCTTCACATGCCGGTATTGTTATTTCTTGACAATAGTTTTTAACTATACTATATCAATCAAACTTAAAAGTGAAGAAAAAAAGCTTTCTTAAGCTGTCCTTCCTTTGAAAAATGGCCTTGCGTTTTCTCAATGTCACATTCATTTCCCACACAGATAATGCAGAGAAACTACTCTGCAGATCCTGTCTACAGAGGTAAGCATTAAGTGTTGACTTATTTAAACTGAACTCACACATTGTGCTTTATTACCACACATTCCGTAAATGATCTTCTTTGACGTTCTAAAATACAACCCCTTCATGAAGACTTTTCATCCGATGCTGATACCTAAAGTGATTTTTAGATTGATGAAGAGTGAAAATCTGTAAAACTCTGCTCTCAGTGCCATCAACATCTTTTTGTGTTTACTCAAGAACATATTTTATTAATTTCGACTCATGTTTGAATACCCAGAAATGCCCATTCCATTTATTTTATGTAATGAGGAAAAAAAGAAATTATAGGAAAGTAATCACTTTGGACTTTTATTCCTCATATTTGTTACTGCTTTACTTTTTCCCCCACTCTCAACACAAAAACAACAACAATGCAAACAAGGTTACATTTGCTTTTAGAAAGAAATTGTGCATATGATTTGGTCTTATAAGCTTTTATTGTTTTTCAAAACTGAAGCAGAAGAAGGAAGTTTACTTTCCATTCAAAGACTTAAAAAAGTAATTAATGTAGCTGCTGTTGCTTGTTGAAGGACAAGGGAGAGATGACTTGTTTACAGGATATATGAAGGTGAAGAAGCACCAACTTGAGATTAGATTTAAAATCGTTAAGTGTGCAACAATTCCAACTTTCCCCAGTACTCGGTGAATATTAAGCATTACATAACACATTGTTTTGGAGTCTTAATGATTATCGGGCTTGCAGAAAAAGAGATATTTTAATGAATTTCTCAAATGGATCAACATCTTTTCATGGTGTTTGGACATTTAGTCGATCATACATACATGTCAAAAGTAAGATAATGGAAATTAATTCATTTCATTGTTTCTCAGTTCAGCACAACATTTTCATCTTTCTAATTTGTTGATTGTTGAGCAAAATACAAATCTGAAATTACAAAATTGTGAAATAAAATGCAGAGATGAAACTTGATCAAAACCTGACAGATAGAGAGGATGATCATAGAAGAGTTTGAGTGAATGCTGGAGGAGACTGATGATGCACTTACCCTAATTATCAGAAAACTCATTTAGCCTGTCAAAATGATTCACAGCCTCTGAAATATATGTGTGCTGTGTCAGTGGTGAAACTTAATGAAACACACACACACACACACACACACACACACACACACACACACACACACAAATTAACTATAAACTCACCCACATTCAGACACACATCAAGGACACTATGTCAGACACTGTAATGCATAGATTTCATCATTTATATATATATAAAGATATATATTTGGGAGGGAGACGAGAAAGTAAATTTATTATTAAACCACATAATGATAAACCATTTCTTCAGGGCCAGGCCCCATTATCTACTGTACAAAAACACAACTTTATAACATGCAAACCTACACAGCTTTGAGAAATGATGTCTGGTTGACAGATAGCTCTGCTAAGTTAGCTGCACAGCTATTGATACTTTTGCCTGCCGTGGGCACAGGACTTCGAACTGCCAGGAAATGGAATTTGTCAGTCCCTGAGGAGGGGATGCTCGGTGGGGAAAGTTTAATTGTTTGATAACTGGGAGTTATGTTCAAATGTAGCTGTTAGTATGTATTGAATTCATTCATCTTGATCATTTTGTGGATATATCTTTAAATTGTGTCAACTCTAAGAGTAATTCTTCCTTTAGGTTTGTGAAGCTGTAATACATATGTGTAAGAGACCTCATAGCAGCAGAGTTATATTTGGATTGGAGCCAAGTGTCTGTTGTGAGCAGAGAAGGAAATGTGACTCTGAGACTGAAGAAATGTATACGTCTGATATTTACGAGTCAAGGGGATGTCTTCTTTCTAGCCTTTTAGAGATGTAACGAAGCAGTCAGGAATTTGTGGGCTGTACCTTCTAGCAGAATATAAGCAACACTGTGAAGATGAAGATTTTGCCATTCGGCCACTTTGTCCATGATGGCCAATGTTTGCCAATGTTTGTGAGATCTTGGTCAGCATGGGTCAGTGATGGTCTGCACTTTGTCAGCCATGTGTGTTGTGTTTCTGTGTTGTCTGATCATGGCTGAATAAATCTAAGATGATCCACAGTCTGTTTCTCGATTTCATCATTGTCCATCCACTACAGAAATAACCCCCACCTAACAGTAGCCAAGAGATTAACAGCAAGTTCAACCTTGACTTTGACAGTGGGATGGCAAGGCAAGGTGGGTCAGGCTGTGACAGCAGGGGCAAAGTGATGTGTTAAGAGATAGGGCTAACTAGCCCTACAGCTAGCGCTATAAGTACAGGCATCCTGGGGATGCAAGCAACAGAACCCTGCTTTGCTGTCTCATCCCTGGTGTCAAAATCTAGGCCTGGTCTTCCTCATTGTTTCCCGTTAATAATAAACTATCGCACAGAGCTCCCCTAGAAGCCTGGATCACTTCTGCTGAAATGGTGGTTTGTCTATTTGCAGTTGTTTTCGCAATGAATGTATTTTTGACTTTGTATCGTTTATGTATTTGCAGCGCGTTTGATGTTAATGCAGTTGTTTCTGCTTTCTGCAGCCCGTTTGTTTCAGTGCATTTCAGCCGTTGCATTTGTTCAGTCAGGACCACTTTGTCAAAAGAATACATTGACGCAATTATTTATATTTGGCGGTGTGGCTCTTTGAGGGATCTCCCTGCCCTTCCACACACTTACGTGGAAAGCATTAGGCAGGAACAGCACACATTCCTGCCCTTCCCGTGCATACAAGGAAAGCTATAAGGCAGGGAGATAAGCAGCAAAGCCCAACAGAGCAAGCATCAATGACAAGCCTGACATTGATTAAGTCAGAATAGCAGAAAAAGGAGGAGGTGGGGAGGAGGAGGGCTGCAAATTCAATTCAATTCAATTTTTATTTGTATAGCGTCAACTCATAACAAGAGTTATCTCAAGACACTTTACAAAAAGCAGCTAAAAGACCTTACTCTTTGTTATGTTACAAAAAGCAGGTAAAATACCTTACTTATTGTCTGTTAACATTACAAAAGAGCAGGTAAAAGACCTTACTTATTGCTATATTACAAAGACATATTACAAATGCAGCTTGCAGAGGCAGCAGCAAAAGTAGGCAGTAACGCTACGCTCCATTTTTTTATGTTTGCATTTGCTTTTGAATGTGCAGTGATTGCGAACTTGTTGCGTGTCTTTGATCATTTCAGCCTTTGCTGAGCGCTTTCACCTGTCGACCATCATAGCTAAGCCTACAGATAACGCTTTAGACTCAAAGACAATGACTGTACCTGGTGCTACAGAAGGACCCTTTCGTTTCAGCTGGCATAGATATTCACTTTCTCCTCAAGTGATAGTTTTGCTGTCAGATCGCCCCATTGCTTATGATCCAATACAGATATATAATCCTGTTGTGACTTCACTTGGTGGTGCACAATCAAGAACTCATTAAGATGTACACAAGGGCATCCCATTTGAAATCCATGGCTTTGGTCCATTGTGTAAATTAACACATGAATGAATCGTAAACTAATTAAATAAGTCATGAGAAAATGAACCTATGAATGCAGACATGAATGTATGAATTTACATCAATCAGTATGTATATCATACCGTTGCTGATATGATAATCATTAATACAGGGCATAGTTCTCCTGTCATCCATATTTTTTGATTATCTGGGTCTTAATTAAGCATTGATAAATGTATGCCACAAAAGTATTGTTAAGCATTACCAATTTCAAATTCAGGACTGAGGCTTGTTGTTGGTTTTACAAAACCAAACATAGAAACTAATGTTGTAAGAAGAAAAGAGATCATCAATTCATGACAGTGTTTCACTGCCTATGGCAACTCCATTATGCTAAAACATCTTACCACGTCTTACCACTGCCTATGATAAATAACAATTCCCCTAAGGTGTAACTGCCTAAATTCAACCCCATCCTAATACACCACTACTTAGAAAATACCTGGGGCAGATTTTTTTTTTTGTTCCTATAAAAAAAGATTGTTTCTTATAGTAACATGCTGAACCCACAAAGCAAAAGTTAATCATGGCTTTGCTAAGAACAGGGGAAAACATCCTTACATAACTGTCTTGTACTGCATGACTATTAAACCAATGAATAAAAAACTAAAATGTATTCTTGTGATTATATTAAACATTTACAAAGATCTTTATTTGAAAAGAGATGTCCTCAGATGCTTCTGTTTATTATTTATTAAATAGAGACATCTTTTCATTAATCAAGCCTCTCAGTCTAAATTTATTCTACGCCTCAGTTATGACTCAATAAGGGAAATTGGCATAATCTTGACGCCATCCCTTCAGACTAAATCTGTGGCAGTGATAAAGCGTCAGTCAAACGTTCTGAAATGTCAGACACATGGATATAAGGCAAGGCGTAGGTGGAAGTCTGTTTCTGCCAGAGGGAGTAAAATACAGAAAAACTTCATGGGTGGATTTTTTTAACTGCAGGAGACACATCACAACGCCTTTTAAACACAAAGCCATGGCCTGATTGTTTGAAGAAAGAAAAGTAAAGCAACTTAGTTGTATGATACGTACATGAAAAGCTTGGTGTGTCATGTGTCATTGATTTATCTGTACAATCTGTTATTTAAAAAACAGAGTGCATGTTGGAGACCAAAGTGAAACAATATAGAAAAACAAGTTACGAAGAATATTTTCTACAAAATGTATGAGTTAATACCCTATATGGGCCCAGTAGTCATTTCTGTCAGTTTGCTTTTGCTTCAGCAATGAACAGACATGTGGATGTGGCATAGCATGGGGAGGTTCCCATATTAAGGTTCGGTTTCACATTAATAAATATTTATGTTAATGCCCGTTTGTCAATGAAGTGTAAGAAAATTTTTATTCACAGGCATATGACGGACCACCATAAACCTGCTAGGCTTTAAAGTTAGCAGGAACAAGACAGGATTGGGAGAAGGAACAGCCACAGGTAAGAACTTGAGTTGTAGTGTGATGAGAACCAGTGGAGAAAGGGCAGGTGTCCTTATAATATCTAACCATGTGTTCATGTCACAACATTGTAAAGTTGTTATCAGAGGTTGCTGCTGACAGTAAATCTAATGTTGTGATTACAGAAGGGACTAGCCATTAGTCTCAAATGGTCCTGAACTCCATCATATCACCAGGAACATAATTCTCCTGTGGAAATGAGTGCCACGGGTGACAACGTTTTTCACTATTTATTTGATTGTTTATTATGTGAGCCTACATGAGCAGAGTCATCACAGCCATATAGGTTGCAGCTATAAAAGTGAGTCTCATTTTGTGAATGTGCAGTAGGACATGCTGATGCACTACTTCAATCTATGTTTGTGTTGCTAATCACTCTGTAACACCTATTTAAGAAAAAGGAAAAATATTTTACCAGCCTCTGTGGCTGGTTTGTTGAGCAAATTACCTGACACCGCACAAAAACATTTGCATTTGGCCGCTGCTTATGTCTAACTCTGTAATCATGGTAACTTAGTGATTGTCCACCTGCATACACATCTTCGTCAAATATATTTTCCTACTTCTGATGGAGGGCTTACCATTCAGCCGTATACTTCTTTAGCAGAAACAAGTGGAGAGAAAAACATTCTAAGTTTAATTTTTTGTCCCTCTCAAGTTCTGTTTCTGCCTTGAGCTTTGTGTTATTCTCCTGTTTTTCTTTGTTATGTGGAGGCTCTGTTCTAACCTTCAGGTGTAGCTGTTGCAAGGTTCTGTCAGCTTTTGTGATTTTGTCTTTGTGTTTCCTCACCTCTTCATTTATAAGAAGACTAACTTATCTTTCTCTGTTTTCTTATTATCATCACACTGGTCCCTCAGGCCTGTCTTCTCTTGGAGCATATATTTCATGTCAGCAGGGTAATGTTAAAGGACCTTCTCCTTCCTCCAGGGATTTGGCACTGTCTGTCCTACCTCACTCGGGTCTCTTTATGGCGCTTGTTATCCCAACTGATCACCTCTGAGCGTACATTTCTTCCTTCTGTCCCTCCGGCTCGGTGACAAATTCTATTGCCTTCTTTTCTTCACAGACGCTGGTTGTCAGTATTGGAGCTCTAACTTTCCACTTCTTTTTTTGCCATCTTTTTTTCTGTACACTTCTATAGTTTCCTGGCCAACTCTCAGACACCCAAGGACCCCTGGCTAAGAGCACTGTCCATCATGTCCTCCACATTTGTATCAGTGACTCAGTCTATAATAAAACATTTCAGAGGTGGACATCTGATGACAGCTCTGTCTGAGGCTGTAGTATACATCAAATGGAAGAAAATGAGCTCTAAAGCTGCTTACTTTACTTAGTTTCATATATACCCATAATATACATGTATGGTCTCTTTAAAGTAGTTTTCATCTGAAGTTCAATCAGGAGAGACAAGTAAATGATTGAAAGATGAAAGGTTTATTTTACATATGTGACATAGAATGATTGTCAGAGAATCTTTGGCGCTTGAACTCTACAGGGAGACAGGGTGGTTGAAGATGTCTGCCCTGAGCGGCAACAAGATCTATCCCCCCCATGGAGTCCAGACACTGGTGGTGGAGGTGTTAGCGGATGATGTCGTCTGGGTTGATGCGATGAAGAAGTTGATTGAACTGTGAAGACTAGAGTTGATGAGGAGATGGTTAATGATGTCATCTGAGGCAAACTGCGAAAGGCTGGGGTTGACCGGACGATGGCTGATGCTGTGATCTGAGGCTGATGGGATGAAGGTATTTGATGAAACTGCGAAGGCTTGGTGGCGATGAGGAGGTGGAGGGTCATTCGTAACGATGGCATGAATGAACTAGTGGAAGAGAAAGCCATTTTTAAAAGTGACAGCAGCAATGTGATAGGCTAACAATGAGGGAGTGGAGCAGTGCTATTGGATAGATGTGACCAGGTGATGAGAAGTTATGAGTGAGCATGCATGGAGGAGTGATTTGACATGGTATGATAATAAACCATAAAACGAGTGTGCAAAATATAGTCTTCCTGTCTGAACTTTCGCTAGAGCGACATTATATACTCCAGATGTTATCAGACCATTAAAGAAGTATGTTATAGGTTCTTAGACATTAGAATGCTTTGGACAGGGTTAGCTGAGCCTACCAGTAGGTTGTATGTTTGACCATTCATTCAACCCAATCACAACCGTCTCACTCTTTTAATCCATCTCCTGACTTCCTCTTACTCTACATGATGACTACAGCCATAAGGTAGCCTATCTTCAGTCACTCCACCTAAATAAAAATGGTCTATTCAGCCAGCTGGGGGTTGGTGATCTACTTCCTAATATGCTCCTGACGACCACTGATAGCAGCCATTTAATGGTAAGATAACACCTGATGAAGATGATAATTCTCATCATACTTTATATGAAGACTGTACCACACAACGCTGACTAAGGTTGTGCTCTAAGGTCATTTATTTTAATTTGGTATTTTTAAGAATAAAAGTGTGATTTTTTTTCTTGTCTCACTAAAAAACTATTTTTACACAGGACTGACTAAACATGCTTTGCAAAAATATCACTATGTCACAAAGAAATATATGATTGACATTTGCCAATCTTATAATTATTCCTTCATAGCTTTGATATGAAAAAAATGGTTAGCACAGATACAAGAACAGCAAATGTCATGTATTTTATAATAATACCAACACAGTTACAAACACAGGATATTCATAAACATAGCTTATCTAGTGAAACATTCCTTACAGTATAACGGCTAAATGCACAAAGATTAGATTCATATCAATCCTGTTATTGAACTTTGCATTAAACAAGCGTACATCCCCAAAATGTCAGTGTTCCTTATAGATTAACAGTTTTTAAATTATCGTCAAAGAGAAAAGTAATGTGAGAAAACTGAGTTAGTAACATGCAGTTAAATCTTTTTTCATAAGGTGCTAAACAATAATGCTGCTTATAACTTAAGAATAATTCATCAACAATGGAAGTTTCTTTTCTATGACATATGCACGAGTTCAAACATGCCTCACTTTCAGAGCACTTTGATGGCAGGATGGTTAACCTTCCAGCAAGTCACTGAAGATCAAAGGTTTTCATTTCATGGCACTACTTCTTCATGTACAGAAATGACATTTTGCAGGATTTTGACATATATATTTATATTGAATTATTATATAAGTTATGACTCTAGTAGTTCAGGGAGAGGAAAAAACGAACACATGTTTGACAGGAATGATGATGAAATAATGATTCTAGTATATCCCTCCACTCCCCGCTGAATGTTATTGTTGTGAAATTATGGTATTAAAAAAAATGAACACAAGAAAACTACCACTGGGAGGTTTTGTAATTAACAGCAGATTGTCGATGCTGGTCAGTTTTTTTCTGACTGTCCGATTCCCTTGTCCCAGCTGGCTCCTGTTTTGTCACCCTGACTCCTCCCTGACCTCTTTCAACATGCCTGTCAAACTACAACAACTTTTAAAAAATACAAGATTGCATACATCACATTAATTACTGCATTACACAGTGAAAGAAAAAAACATTTGCCTCAAAGCAGCACTGCACTTTGTCCGTCTAGGCGTTCTTTACACTTTCAATCTGATTTTTAATGATAATTTACCTTTCTGTAGACTCTGGAAAATAAAATAGGCTACATTAAGACACAACCTAAGTGGTGTAGAAAGAATGTACACCAATCAAATTGAGGCTTTTACTAAAAAATGAGATACACTTCACATCACTCCTTGCATTCCTCTTGGCCTAAAGCACACTCTTTGCTCTGGTGCTGAACTGACAGAGATTCCCTTCTTTCCACAGAGCCATTATCCATTTCAACACACTAAATCAATTTGCAGAGACATGAAACCAGCTGAGATGTATACAGTCATCCATCATCATGAACAATTTGTTGCTTTTAGTCTTTTGATATATCACCAGTGAGCAGTAAAGCATTTGTGAGCTTAGAGAGCTGGGCTTTCAGATGTGTTTTCTACATCATCGGTTCCCAAGGTGGTGGTGGTGGTGGGTGGGGGGGTGGGGGGGTGGGGGGGGGGGGGGGGGGTCTAGTCTGAAGTTGTCAAAAATAGATATGCATTTTTTTGCTCAGGTTTTCTTAGAAGCAAGAAGGGGGCTCCAAGGAAAACAGTTGGGAACACACATGTTGAGCAGAATGGATTTTACTGAATAACACATAAACAGTGTGTAACAGTGTGACAAGGTGTGGCAAATGACTTTTCATTATTAACCTGTTAAAGTACAAAACAGACAAGCTTAAGAAACTGCAAGTACCAATGTACTACAAAACAAAGTTCAAATATTTAAGACGTATTTGATTTACATGTTTTGCAGTGACCGTGTTTAGTAGGGAGAGAATATTTATAAGGCTTTCATCAAGGGCTCAGCCCATCACAGAGGAGAGCCACATTATCAGCATTATCATTTTAATAAACAGGTACATTGTTTTCAAAGGAATTGGCTGCATGCTTTCATTGCTCTGTGTTATCTCCTGGAAGCACCTCAGAAAATGAAACAATGAAAAGGACAATCTCTCCAATCAACCATTAATGTCTCACATAATGAAGCTGTTTTATGCCAAATGAATGCTTTACACAGTACCTGCCTGGCAGTGTCTTGTGTTTTCAGGGGAGTGAACTGTGGCGGTTACTGACTTTTCAGACCCCTGAGGAGTACGGCTCTGCATCAGATCAGGTGGGTGAAAGAGCCTGTAGCCTCTTCAGCTGTCCAGTTTAATGTAATCTGTTTGCGGTCATTAAAGCATCATCTATGTGTTTAGCAAAGAGTTTTAAGATGTCTGATGTTTCCTGACTGGGGTTGTGGGTTCAATATTTCCTCAGTGTAGATACCGCACAAACACTGTTCGAACCAAGTTGAGTTTTGTGTCAGTCACGGTCCATTTTTCATCCCGGCTTTTGGGTTGGATTTCAGCTGTTTACTCTGATTCAGTGCGCTTGTGTCCTGGCAAACAGCCCAATGCAAACAACAAGAACAAATATGTGTAGTTGTATCAGATCGTCTGTTTGAACAGCACTGTATAAATGTGGCTTAACACCCTCTCACTTCCAAAGAAGAGCCTGCCTGTCCACTAAGAGCGACACCTAATCTGCCAAGCAATGATGAGTCAGAAGAATAGTGATAGCAGAGACAGACAGGAAAAGGCATATTGAACTCCACATCTGATCCTCGCCACACAGTGGACCTGCAGAGAATCAATGGTATTGATCACAGCATTGTTGTAGGGAGGTAAAGGAAGAATCGAGAACTGGACCAATGCATTCCTGAGCTGCCAAAAGTGCCACAAAAATACATTTAAAATGTACAAACATTGCTGTTGATCAAAACATTTTCTTTTGGATAATGTTTCACTTATGCACAAATTCCATGAGAGGAAAACGGGAGTTATGAATACTGAATTGATCAATTGGATATGGAGGATTTTGTTGTCTTGTAGAGGTAGTTGTCATTCATCTGTGCATTCAGTTAGGGGGTAAGTATCAAAGCACAGAGGCTTAATCCAGGAAGCGAAGAAAGGCAGAAATCTCACACCTACTACATCAGCAATTCAGCGCTCTGACTGGTTTATCTCCTTTTTTAGTTCTTCTCCTAGTGTGCTGAGATAAGAAGGAATCCCTTTACAACTGCTGCTGAAAGGGATTTCATTTATAAATTGTCCTTAAATAGAGACAGTGACTTGAGGCAGGAGTGACGGCTGGTGTTTCATTCAACTGATAAAGAAGGTGTACAAGGCAAAACACTAGGGAAACCCATGAGTGAAGTACTCACATCAAATCAGAATCCCAATTTCAGAGGCTGCAGAAAGTTTTTTCACTCTTTGTTGGTTGTTACAAGCCTGCTTGACCAAAATACCTGAATTGTAGAAAGAAGTGTGATAATGTTATAGAGCAACATTGGATTAAATGAATTTGAAGAATACAGAATTGGAAAATGTACTTTAGCCAGTCCCACTTTTCAAATATTTTAGCATACTTAAATTTTGCATTAAACACTACAACAGAGGCTGAAAGAATTAAAATATTTGGTAATAACTCAAAAGTATTGAACAAGTTCAAATGTGTCATCATGGTGGCATTCTGGGAAAAGTTGTGTGATAACCAGTGTCATTATGATTTATCTTAAGTGCACTCTAAACAATGTTAACCTCAAGGCGATACAAAGTTGTTATACGTCAGCCTGGGCCAAAGTTAAGGACCAACTGACCAACGTGGTCTTCCCTAAAGAGCCATCCCACCATCATGACTAAAGTTTAATTTAAAAAGTTTAATTTATTCATGTTTGTCTGCATATTTGGAAAAGTCCATACGGAGAAAGTCAGCTGAATATACAATATGCTGATGATTGTAGAGTAGTAATCTCTTTGGGATACTGATGAAAACAGAGGACCAAAATCAATCTCTGCCAGGTGTTCAAAAACAGATTTGGAGGGATTTAACTTGCAGCCAAAAGCACTGGTCAACTTACTCTGTCTGACTGTTTCTCTCTGTCTCTCGACCCCTCTTAAAAGTTGCTCTGTGTTAGGCTAAACTTCTCCTTGTGTGGATGGAACTGAATGGGCCTTGGCAATTAAAATAATGTGTATTACCACTATATTGTTTGTGCAGTCAAAGCAGTGGCAATTAAAACAGTCAACATTTATAGCCGACACAACCGTGGGTGAAGACAAATTGGGTTTTATTTGTTGACACAAAGCACATTCATTTCTCAGTATGGCCTCCAGATTAATCTATAATTAAAATGGGACTCAGACCCCTTAACTCCCATCACAACATTTTGTACTTGTAAAACTGTGACACGGCATGACTTTGCCAATGAGCGCTTATGTGGGATGGAGCAAGGGACAATGGCATTATATCACAACAGACATTCAGTCCCAGATGAAGCTTTCTCCAACATATACACTGGCGGATATTTAATGGACCAGCAGAATCATAATTAAGCTCCTCATGGACTATACATTGTGGCTGTGCATAAACTACACCTCCCCAGATAACTTATAGCTATTTGCAATATATAAATCTGTAACATGATGAAAATGGGATTACTTTCGGTAATAGAAGCCACACAGCTTAATAAAAGACACTCTGTGGTGATTAATCAAACAAAAAATAATAACAGGAAGCTCATTGCACTCCAGTGTACAACCCAGTTTTTATTATCAGAGTGAGGTTAATAGAGAGGTTTAATAGAGAAATACAGTCCAATTTTGAAATGTCTTTCTCATATAATCAATTTTTTATGCTTATGTATCATAAAGTTACAACAGTAAAATGATTTTGAAAATCATTTTAGTCATTTACTGCACCAAGCTGGTCCCCTTCAAGAAAATCAAAAGGACAAGAGCTACACAGCCCACGTTGCATAGTGGTAGATATTTCCTCTATACTGTCAGTCAATGACTATGTTTACATGCACACCATATTCCTATTAAGGTCCATATTCTGGTTAAGGCAATATTCCGAAAAAGGTGTTTACATGCTCCGCCGATTGCTGAGCTACTGGAATATTCCTGTTTACATGTTAATCAGCATATTCTGAATAAAATGTAGTAGTAGTAGTGTCATGACAAGACGTCATCTAGGGGCGTTCTTTTGGCACGCACTGTATTGGCATTTCCACTAAATAGTCCAAGATGCTTGCTTTTGCGCTATACTGTGTAATAGTCTTATCACTTCTCCATCAAAGTGTGACTGGAACACTCGTTCTCATTCAACTCCTCAACCGTGGCCGACGAGAATGCAGGGAAATGGTAAACGGAGCTCTACGCGTTATGCCATGGATACCAACCAGAGCCCCGTGGAGACTATGGATGAAAGTTCACAGCCAGGACTGGTGGGAGCGAGTAGTAGTATTAGTAGTAAATTTGTCTCCTCCTCGCCCCAAAAGTGTAAGGTCATTTGTGTGTTTCTCACCATGTTGAACATGTGCAGAAGTAAACAAATCCTTGAAGTAGCATATTCCGACTAATGCGTTTACATGACCCAATATTCGGGTTGATACAGGCTTATGCCAGGGGTCTTATTCAGGTTTTTAATAATCGGAAAATTAGCTTAATCGGGTTATGACAATTGGAATAAGGTGTTTACATGACTCCTACGCAATCAGAATACTGTCATTATTCCAATTAATACAGGAATATGGTGTGCATGTAAACGTAGTCAATGACTCCACATGATACTGTCTGCAGACATACACGTCACATCTCTCTGAAAGTGAAACCCAACCTCATGGACACACACCATGAGCACAGGATATCGTTGGACTACTTCCATTTTTGAATTTGTCATAAATTGTTTTCCTTATTAAAAATCAAAATCATACTGTCATCACTTCGCAGTAAGATGTTGCAAAAGTTGGGTACTTTTTTTTTTTTAAAGCCTCATGGCAGGACTTGCATATTGTCCAATCATAAGACCTTAGCAGTGAGTATCAGGCTGTCGACAAGTGACAACTTGGTTAGCCCAGACATTACCTTAAGCTACCTTGAACTTACCCAAACAGAAAGCAGATACCAAGCCTTACCTGCATTGTCTCTGGTTTTGCTCAGTTGGTAGAGCAGGTTCCCCATGTACAGAGGCTATAGTCCTCATTGCACTGGTCCCTGGTTCGACTCCTGACCGTGGCCATGGTGCATGCTGGTGCAAGGGCTGTTTTGAAGGCAATTAAAGCTACTCAAATGTCCTTCCATGTTTTGTTGTAGCTGCTAACTGTTAGCATCCCCTGTGAAAGAGCGACAAACTATGATGAATAGAGACCCATTTGTGTGGTCTGACCACAGAAACGTAGTGACAGTTGTATTTATCCACATTGTCAGTTGTGATGAATAGCACCTCTGTCACGGGTTGTAGCAGGAGGCAGATACCATTAGTGGTCATTAAAACGAATTGTCTTGTTTTAAAGTCTGTCTCTTGCATTGCTCAGACACATCATGAGGAAAAATGTTAGCAATACATTATTCCCACAATGGATGGGCTTGTGAGGACAGCCTGCTCTGTCTTGTGGACAGTGCTAAATAAATGTCACTAGCTCTCTGTGTGGATACATTTTTCTTAAACGTTTCACTGATGGCCATCCAATTGTTAGTTTTGAATATTCCAGCACTGACGACACCTGGCCACAACCCATCAGACAACTGACAAAGCTAAACAAAGAGCACTATGAGTGCGAAAATTTGATATAGATATATATTAATGTCAACAATCACACACTCAATCTGTCTGTCTGACTAGTTTGCATCCCCCAAACGCTCATACAATGCTATGATTATGTACTACTGTTATAGGAGACCACATGCTGAATCTTTACCAAGTGTTGCCACAGAATAAACAGCATATGACAATTTGTACAATGCAACAACTGAACTGCAGCAAGAAAAAACACAGACCTGCTCAGTGTCAGTCAAATGATAACCTCTGTGCCTAAAAATCAAGCTAACGCGGGAGTACAAAGAACTGCGGTCCCTTAATTGTCCACTGGAGGCCGGCTCCAAAGCAAGTCAGTCAAAGAAGCCCATAATTAAAATAAAATAACTTTACAGAAGATTTTAACATGTTTACAGCCTGGTACAGAAAACAGATTTGGTCTCTAGCTGATGTCTGCATTTGATGTTAAGCAGCTAAAACAATTTTTTACAATTCGTCCTTTAAATTACATCTTAAATTATTTTAAGTATCATCTTAATTTTATGCATAGGGAGGGGCATCTTCGTGTTACAGTTTCAATAGAAATTAACTAGAATATGAGCTAGTTTTCTGTTTTTGTTGGCTGTTAGTTGGAGTCATGGTTGTTTTTGGCTTTTCCCTGCTTAGACGGGCCAGTGATAAGAAAACCAGTGCGTTATGATCTTTTAGTCTACACAACTCCACTTAGCACACCTAAACATTTCATTCTGTGGGAAAACAGTAGTATTTCAGTTTAATAAAATAAAAAATGCAATCTTAGTGTTTGTAAAATAATATTCTTCTCAAGCCTCTCTACCAAATTTGTTTATTTCCCGCCTCAAAAATAATCAACATTGATGACATCACTCTTGCTTTGTTCATATTCATAAAGAGTCGATGGTTTATCTTTTCTTACACCTAGAATTGTGGAATTGCTCTACTTTTTCTTAAACAGAACATCAGTTGAAAAAGAGCAATGAAAACTCCTTGGTACAATAATGACAACAGGGCAAAAGGCAGATTAATCCTGCACAAAAGCTGCCAATGAAAGAGAAAGCGGTCATAATTTTAATCAAAGAAGGTCAGCAGAACAATGAAAAACCACTGCCCGTACTCATAATAATGTTCAATTATGTTTTCACTCTTGTGACAAAGATCAAGCCCTGTCCTTAACAGACTTTTACCTTTTTACGTGCCTTGATAGAGACTGACCGGCAGTCTTTTTTTCTTACTTTATTGCTTTAATTATCTGTGTTTTATTCCCCTTTGTTTGAATACACTTGAGTCCTATAATTGTATATTTTTAGAGGACCCCAGTCTGTAATCAAATTTGGAACTGAACATTTGCTTTGGAGTCTGTGATTATCTTAGCAGCAGAATGAGTGACTTCAGGTCACAGAGTTCAAGTTACATGATGTACCAGAATGCTGATAAGTTTAAACATGCAAAGATTTCATCTATCATCCATTTTTCTCTGTCTTATTCTGTCACATTGCACTTAAAGCATCAATATGTAGATATGTTTGCATGAAATATTTGCATTGAAGCATATTTAAACCAGCATTTCTTTAAATATGTGAACCGTTTTTGTAAACACTGCTGTATAGGATTGCTGCCAACAAAGTTTTGTTGTGTTCTTTTATACAATGACAATAAAGAGTCCATCTATCTATTTCCCTTCATTATAACCTTAGAAAGCCCTTAAATAGGGTACATGTATTCGTTGTTGAAGTCAGAAATATCAATCCACAGACACCAGCCACAGGGACCTAAATCCAGGTTTCAGGTAAACATGTCAAATGTCTCCTCTGGAGGGAAACCTGGGGCCACTTTCCTTCCAGGTCTTGAGGAAAGTGACTTTTCCCTTTTCCTCTGATTTTATCTTCTGTTTATGCCTCTGTCTGAGTTGCAAACTCAGTTGGCAAAGTAAAGCCAACCATGTATTTCCTGCTTTGTCCATTTAGCTTCATGTACCTTCATGTAGCCAGTAGTAACTGGCTTAAAATGGAAAACATGATCTAATTCCTACAAAGGTTAATAATAGGCTGCTTAAGTATTTATGTGTTAAGATTATTCACCCTATCATTATTCTTCTGACGCTATCCTGAAGGGCTTCTAATCTCTTTATTCTAGCATATCTTCACTCAAGGCCAATACAGCTTGGTATGAGTTGAACGAGTAAATCATATTTAATAAAACGCATGTAATGATGACAAGTGAATATGTTTACTGTGTAATGCAATGTATTCCTCTCTTTTTAAGGACTTTATTATGTCTTTCTCCACTGGTGTTGACTCAAGTGAATTCACGTTCAAAGTAATTATGCTACATAACTATTAAAGGAATTCAGATTTTGAATAGCTCTGTTTGCTTTAAAGTTGCAGGGAGCTCTCCAGTCTCTATTTTGGCCATTCAGGCACCCATAGAGATAATGTTTCATTTTAGTTTTGACCTGCTTTATTGGTTTGGCAGAGGAGCCATGCAGGCTGAACAAAATGAAGACTATTTATCTCCTACAGAGACAGTGAGCCACTGGAGACTGTAAATTGGTGCCTCACATTGCTGGCTTATTTTAACACAGGCACAATGTGTTGCAACACATCACGGGTATTTTATCTGTTAATTTCTCTCCCTGGTACAAATTAGGGAACAGTGAAACGAAACACACCCACCTTTTTTTTTCTGGGTCATTGACAACGCTTTATAGATACAGATCACAGAACACCACAAATGTAGTGTCATCGATGCCTTTATAGATCCCTGAATGTCTTTTAAAAGCACCAATGAAGCATCAACTCATTGACAGTGTTGAGTGTATTTCAAAGTGTGGCTTAAGATATTGATTAGGGTGATTGATAGAGAAAAGGGATGGGTAGTAATTACAAGCTCTTAAAATATCCCTAATCCTCCTTGAACTGGGTTCACTCACTGTGTGTGTCTGTCTACCAGAAATACCAGCTAAAAGTGCTTAACAGTTTACATGTGTTTATGCTGTAAGTCCTGCTAGTCCTTTTGCTGAGATGATTTGCTTTGTGATGCACATCAATGTTTTAAGATATCCCTTAATGATAAGCACTGATGGCAAAAACAACACGTCCAGCTCCCGTCACAATGGCCAATATTTGACATTTGCTAAAATGTATCCCTTTAAAAAGCTTTGACTATATCTCTATTTTGATTACATATTTCTTTTTCATGCATTTCCCCCCCTAAAAGAACTCGTAAATAGTTTCTATGGAAATTAAGTTCTCATGTAGATATAGGATTATATATAATAACATTGACTTTCATATTACTGTAATCTTAAGTAATGCAACTTTTGGAAATGTAAATAATGAAAAATCGACTGACCTCCTGTCTTCCTTTAAGTTAGGACAGGAGGTCTAAAGGCGTTAATAAATTAGGAGGTGGAGGGTGCTTCAATAAAATATAATCAATGCCAAAAAGCTGTCACATGTGTCAATGCAAATAGAGATTACTAGCAAGAGATCACAATTAAGATTAAAATCATCTAGCATGAAAAGAGAGAGAGCTGTGTCTTTAAAGGCACTGTCGATCAATCGGTAACTCTCAAAGGATTTAGGAACCTCATACTGATGCAAGCGTCAAGTAATGAGGATACTAATCAAAGAAAAGCTGTCTCCTGAGTCCTGTGAGATAACCGAGGTTTCTATACATTAGGAAACATGCAAACACACAACTTGATAAAAGAGCCAAACAGAAAACCTAATGTGAGTTTGTATAAATTAAATACACTGTAGATATGAAATACATCTTGAAGGACTTTTGAGATTTCCCCAATAATATATTTCTATATATATTATAGTCAACTAGATCTCTCTTCTAAACACAGCATGGGATCAATGAATGTGTATGATGTTGCATTGCTGTGTGACTTTAGGGTCAATGCAGCCCAACAGGCAAAACGATACCAAACTTTGACATTTTTATTCAGACTAACATATACATCAACCTAGAATATATCGTTCTTGTTATGTTTTATGTTAAAAAAAAACAAGTTCTTCATAAAATACCAACGATTAATTCCCTTATCCTTAAAGAATATCACGTTTTCTGTCTGTTGCATATGCTGAATCACAGATGCACACTGCCCTTTATCTTCAGAGTTCCAATATAGCATTTAGTCCACAACAGATGTCATTTTCTGATAAGACAGCACACAGTTATGACCTCTGTATTTTTGAGAATTGACTCAGCATCACTGCTTTACTTGACGCACACATAAATTCTCCATCTGTCTCTGAAGACAGACTGGCTGTACTGAAAGAAAGAAGTCTCGGTACACATATAGCAATACTTTTCCTAGTTGAGGCTGAGAATTTGTTTCTTCTCCATCTTCCATCTAACAAGGGATCTCTGCATCCTCAATCAATCCATCTTTATTTGTACATCATCAATTCATAACAAATGTGATCCCAAGACACAAAAAGAGCATCCTGCAATGTTCATCAACATGTCCAATGCATGGAGCTATTTTATGCTGTAATTTTGAGATTAATCCTGCTACCTTCATATTCTGCTTTATCAGCCCAGTTCGAGATGATGAAATAGTATGTTGTACTCTTCGACAAAAAAAATCCCTTTTTCACATTTAAATGCCAGTGAAAATAAGAAAAAGCTCTTTCTCTTTTATTCAAAGGACCTGACACTGGTGACATTTAATGTGGCTGAAAGATTAACTCATCTCCAGTGTGGCTGGAAATTTCTGAACACGAGGTCACAGTGGCCATCACTTATCTGTAGAAATGAGAGAAATTAATAATCAGACACAACAGAAAGAGGATGCAACCATTGCTTTTACTTATTGCAAAATATTCAAACTGCTTTAATACAATTGT
This sequence comes from Labrus mixtus, assembly GCF_963584025.1. Taxonomy (NCBI): domain Eukaryota; kingdom Metazoa; phylum Chordata; class Actinopteri; order Labriformes; family Labridae; genus Labrus; species Labrus mixtus. The sequence continues at coordinate 21,433,964 of NC_083612.1, read as the reverse complement.
GGCAAATTTAGAGCACTAAAGAAAATGGTTCAGGGGATTATAAAGTGACCTCTAATCATGAAACCAAATTCTTGAATTGCACCACCAACTCACTTTTCAATGAATCACAATAACTGTGTGAATATGCTCACATGTACACTCATGATATTGACTCCCACAACTAGCATCGTGCACTGAAAATAACCCATTTAACCTGGTTAACATGTAATTGCCAATCATCATGATGGAGCAGAGAATCAGCTTTGTCCTTTAAGACCAATTATTGCCTTCTTCTTGCTTCATCTGTTGGCATCCCAAAAGCAGCAGTAATATAACAGGGTATGATTTGTAGATATCTGCCAGCCCTGAGAGAATCTAATAAGAATCAAATAGAGAAAACATCTTTCTCTGTTCCTCATGATTCTGTTCCTGCATTCGTGTTGTTCTGTTTCACTGATTCATGCAGCAGGTGTTGCATCCTCATGGCTCCTGTGTTGCTGCCACACCATACCTTGGATTACATTATTACCATTAGTAGTTGTCCTTGACATGTTTGACAGTTTACCACTGATGAGACTAATGTCAAATCACAGCACTGCCACAGGCAACGGTACATGTACAGAGCACTTAATGACTACAAAAAAATCATGACTTTTTATGCTGTTAACAGTTATTGTATCACCTTCAAGGGGCTAAAATCAATATTTTTGCTGTTCAAGTGTCCACTCAGTTATTAGTTGAAATTTATTTTTTAAATTTTACTTCTACTTCCTTCATTACATTGTTTTATCTCCTATACAGTAGTCCATGTAAAAACTTGAGGTGACCATCAACAGGGCTCCAAATGGAAGAATGTATTAATCAGTAACTGTGGCAAATGGCTAAAAAAACATCTGCTTACTGTCTTCAGACTGAACATGCGATTTAATAAATATATGTGTTGCGAATATTTTTGTTTCTGTGCAACAAATGTTGTCACATGTAATCCATTAATAGGTGTAATTACACACTTGAATAACACCAGACTACACTGATTCTGCAATTTTAACATTTTGTGAGATCTTCTGCATTTAAAGATTCTCTTGGTAATGCCAGAAATTAGCAAGCTGCTATGTGAGCAACAAGAGTGGATAACAGGCTCTACATAAACAAGACCCAACACAGTGATTTTGCCAGTCTTCACATCTGACAAGACTCAGCCAAGCAATTGGAATGTAATGAAGATCATTTTAAAGCCAAAATAGCACTGGAGTTTATCTTTTGTTGCCACCCACTCAAATACTCCTAACCTCTCACTGCCCTGTGTCCTCAAGACTTATGATGAATAATGATGGTGTCTCTCAAACAGACCCTCTTGCTGCTTGGATCCTTTGGCAAAGGAAAAGAAAATGAACTATTTAGGCACTGATGTCAAGAGCAGTCAAGCTGGTTTGCAAGTCCCTCTGGAGCCTGCTAACACTACTTTATACTGTATGTGGGTTTAAGGACAAAGACAGAGGACACTGGGATTGAGGTACAAAGTCACTGAGCCACATCTGAATGACTCTGCTGCTCAAAGAAGACCCTCATTCAACAGGAGTGTATGTGTTTCCTTTTCTTACCTCTGATTAGATGGTTCATTTGAAGCTCCAAGTCCAGCCAGGCAGGCTATATCTTGCATGCATGGCCAGTTTTGTGCTTTCATCTGTACTCAACAGCCGGTCACAACAGTCTAAAAGTACTGACACACCTATGTTGTAAGCCTGTTGTATTGCTCCTTTCTTTTTCAGAATGACCTTTTTGCGGCCCCTAATTCATTCATGGTGTTTTCATATGTGATGTTCCACCTTATCACCACCCAGTGTTCACACTTCCATGAGCTTCGTCAGCTTCATTATTTCATCAGCCTAAGCCAAAGTCACCAACCATCCCCTTTACCACCAGTGCTTTAACACCTTGGTGGAATATATCCAGATGCTATTCAGGGTATAGATGCCTTAGGTTTAAAAAAAATAAAATCCTTCCTGTAAAGTCTAAACCCCATTAAATCCCTGTCAAGACTAAATTGACAGTATAACATCATCTGCTTTAACAAATAACAACCCCTTCTTTGCATCCTTGTTTCTCCATAATTTAATGTTCTAATTGGTGCACTTAAACATTGTAAGGAATTTGTGAGCTGGTTATACCTTATACAATTTCTACCCACGCTGATGGGATGGCTCAGTCGGTCTACCACTTTGGTTAAGATTGAAAAAAATAAATATAACATTGTCAATAAATGTACAATATTCTTGGTCCCAAGTGGATGATTTCTACAGACTTTGTGATCCTTTGAATTTTTGCTATTATCTTCTCTTTCCTTTCCTCTTTGTTAGTTTGACACCTTCTTTTTAAAAACAGTTCTTTGTTATCCAGTGGATTGCATAAAAAATAGATCCTTCAGACATTTGAGTCCTGTTCAGGATTAATTGTATTAACATTGGGGTTACCCAATCTTTTTTGTTTTTCTGTGCCTTCGACAGGTCAGAATCTACATATTGTGCTATGCTGTTAATGACTTAAAATCTGTAAAACAGAAGACAACATTCCCATCAGCCTCTGCCCAATTCTCTGGTGTGTTTACAATTACAGCATAACAATTTCCAGCACATTAGCTTCCTAAATCTGTAATAGGATAATTAAACGTATGTGAATGCCAATGTTAGAAAATAGTGGGTGCTTTTTTGTTGTTGTTGGTTTTGTCACATAATGACTAATAAGTAGATTCACAAAAAAGGTGAAAATTGAAGTGTATGTGTGTGAGCAAGATGAGAGAGACTGTGAATGTAAGCTGAAGTGAGACGGAAAGAGACGCAGAGTACAATCCATTATGACATTATTTGATGGTGCAAAATTGTGCCCAGAGGGTCATTTAAATTCATCTCAAAATCACAACTACAGTCCCTTCTGTGGAGCTGTAACTTCTTTATTTCCTTCGCAGCATGTATGTGAATCTTGAATCCGGATGACTCATCTGTTGACGTCTTTCAATAGACTCACTTTGATCAAGCTTTCTGCATGCACCAAGGACCAAGGACACTGAGAAAGCTGCTGATGAGCTGGAATACTGCATGCATTTAAAATATTAGAATAACGTTTTAGTAGAGATGTATTTTATAAACACAAAAGCACATTCCCCTTTTTTCCAGTGCGCTGCAAATGTAACATGCTGCAAACTGCCAAAGTTCTTCTGACAAAAGCGTCTTTATTATTTTATTATGTCAGGATATATAAGCTCAACTTCATTCTTCAAAGTGTATTTGTAGCTATGTATGTAGATATATGCCTGCATGTGCTGTGTAGTAAATGCACACAGTGACTGGGGGATTGAACGCATGTGAGAAACAACATCAGAGGCTCAAGCTGGAAGCGTTTCAAAGGTGTGTTCTGCTCCCTGTGGGGTAGGAGGAGACAGCTAATTACAAGTGAGATTTCCCGTTCTCCGTCACTTATTAGTCATTTCCTCATTACAAGCAGGTGTAAGGCAAGCAGCCACTGAGAATACAACTCATCTATCGACTGTCTTCTCCTGGTTTTTGTTATAGTGCCCCTGGCTAGGCTTTGAGCTGCAGCAATGTTAGGGAAGCCCAGTTGTGTTTAAAGGCATTAAAAGTAATCTGATAACATGGAGTGAACGGGCTGATTTCACTAAAAACAACAGTTGGTCCCTGGGTGAAAGCCTGTTGTTGATTGTATTGCCAGTGAATGTTAAGCGGTGGTGAGCGTTCTTTAATTGTGGCGATAAATCAGACGGACAAGCACAAAAAGGGTTAGAGGACAGAGAGAGAGAGAGAGACAGTGCACTGACCTGAGGCTCACAGCCCCACCGGACATTTATCGGCCACGGGAAGGGGGAGTAGCAATCACCATCAAAGCCTCCTCTTTTTCATAATAATGTGCGGATGGCCTCCTCCCAGAGCCCCCTCAGCACATCCTGCATCTTTGTCCCTGAATCTGACAAAAAAATGAAGGTCTGCGTCTCCCCACAAGTAGGTGTCACCATGGAAACAACCGTTATTCAGTGCTCTCAACAATAGCTGCTAAATGAAAGGAGCTGTCTGATGGAATTAAAGAGTAGGTTCAGTCCCTCTTTCCATGCAATAAGTACCCACAGGATCTGCAGCCAAAGACACACAGGGCAAATCTGTACACGATAGCATAGCCTACATTTCATCAGGCTGTTTGTATTCAATATTCTTACAAGCAGAGTGCGGAGGGAAATTGTTTAGTAAGATGATCACTGACATGAGTAAGAAGGATTGGAGGTATCTGTTTGGCAAAAGCAGACGGATGTAATATTTCACTTTTGACGAATTATTTTTTAGTTATGGTAACAAATCACAGAGACAGTTTCAGTTAAATGATGAGATTTATTTGCCTCACTGCAAGACAGAAAGCATCAACTACAAGAACATAGGTTTGTGCAATTGCAGGCTTGCATATTAGCATTTCATAAGACCCAAAGGAATAACTGCACAGCACAGCTTAGCAATAAAAGTAAGCATGCAATGAATCCCTTGCTTCCTTTCGAAGAAATCAAATATATACTAATAATGCATTGGCTGCTTCTTACCCCCATGGCCTGAAGTTACACCAGTTGCATATTAAGGTTACGGGCTGTAAACTTTGTTCTGATTAAAAGTGGATGGGAGTAAAAGAGAGACAGTGTGTGAGGGAAATGTTAAATAAATCAGTGTGGTAAGTCAATAATGCAACAATAGATAATATGATTTAAACAGCGTAGAGAATTCTTCACACCTTTCTTTATATGGCCACATGATCTCTGGTCTAATTGTCTCCATTTTTCAGCTAATTTTGAACCATATTCATTTAGGACATGAGTGTATTTTTTTGAAAGCTGTTTAAAGTGATGACAAATGGCCTAATGGCTGTGCTCTTGGGTTCAGCCTGCTCTTGCACACAAGCACACGATGACATTCTCTGAATACTTAAGCATTTCACACATGATTGACTGTAATGAAACGTGTCACTTCATAAAAAAAAAAGAGAAAGAATATGAGATGGTTTTCAAGACAAGTTATTTGCTAGAGGCAAGTCTGGTGAGGCTTTAAAAACCCATGCATCACAGTTGAACATGTATTACCATAAGACTTCTAATACATTTTGTAATTCAGGTAACCCCAAAAGGGCATCAAACATTTATAGCCTCAGTGTATTGATGTTTGAACTAAGAACACGTTTATCACTTCCGTTTAAATGAGAATAAGGACAGAAAAAAAATACTTTCAAATTGTCTTTGTGTCTAATTGTATCACATCTCATTATTTAAATGTACAGAGTGTGGGCTAATGAACCATTTGGGCTTCAGACGCTCATAACCTGAGGCCAAGTAGCAATAAAGTGATGCAGGTAATAGGGGACAAAGAGTAAATTGCTATATTAAGCACTTATCACAGCAGTGTTGATACCTTTAAGATATTGTTGTATAAGCTGGTTTGCCCTCAAGGAAAAAATTGTTGATTGGTCTGTGCCTCCTGTTTATTTATTATATGTAGAGCAAGAAGCAACTCAAGCAAAAAGGAAAGCACAACGCTTATTTCACAGATTAGTTTTCAAAAATCCTTTGCTTTTTTATGATAGTAATTATCATTTGAGAAATGTCTGGCCACACTTTTGAGCTGTAAAACATCCTCTTCCTTTAGTAAAAAATCATGCTGCACTGTTTGGGGGGAAAAAATGTACAAAGAAAAAAACGTTATTCAGCCTTAAGTTAATCATTAAAACAACTTTAAATTCAAATGTGCTTTATTCCAGGACACCCTGACGTAAACTAGTCACATGGACCTCCGCTTCAATTGTGAGACAAAAGTCCCTCCAGAATTATTTACATTAGAAACACTTGAAACTGAGTCCGGCTGCAAATCCAGGCCGGCTGAATCAATATGCCTCATCCTGTGATCTACAGCGACTGAAGGATCCTCAATACTTGTGCTCTTCAAAGAGGTTCAGGGATCAGCCAACAGCGGACCTCGCTGTGTTATGGTTCATTCATTGAGGAGTCAATAGTCTGTATCTTGGGAGAGCTGCTGAAGCTCTCGGGGACAGATCAAACTGGGATTAATAATTGCTGCTTGGGGGTGGATATATGTATGTTAGAGGAGCTGTAAAGACTACATTTTCTTCCTGTGAGTTTAATGGCAGAGGCAACTTGGTGTTTGGCCAAGTGAATGTGTCACCATTACCGTGTCTGTCAGATAGAAAATACTCCATGGAAAATATATGCAAAGACACTTAGCAGATAAAATAGTCAAGAGTCATTACTGAAACAGCCTGTAAATAATGAGCAATCAGGCCAAACCAAAGAATATAAGGGTTGATATCAGGGTTGAAATTTAGTAAACAGTAAGGTTCTAAAAAAAAGGTGTTTTTCTTTAACACTGCTGGTGTGGGCAACATTTGCTGGGCTTCATTCTTACCATTCTTAATTTACTTTAAAATCTATTAGCAAAGCATACCAATAATAAAGAATGTTTTCACCTTTTAGTTGGACTGTGTGGGATTTATAGGGAATTCAAAAACTATAAATGCCAGCACATGTATAGGTTGTGCATTATGTTCATATTAAAAAATATTAATGACTGATCTAGGAAACATTTTGTTATGTTGGGCGGTGGTTTGTATTTAATGTATGAAAATGTTTAAATGCCAATGGGAAGTGTTAACATTTTTACTTTATTCAAATCTTTCACTGCTCTAAATCTTTGAAAATGTGATTAATTATACATGACTCTGGCCCCTTGTTGTTGGTGTATTCATTTAAAAATCACATCTCAAACGTCAACTTGTGTTAAATGCTTCAAGGGTCAACTTCACATAATGAGACCACAATCTCGTCTCACCCACCATTGTGAATTGTATTTGAAATCGAACTTGCCTTCTTTGAGTGCATGCAGATACGCACATTGGCTGACCCTAATTTCTAAGGCTCTTTTAGGCTTGATTCCTTTATATTTGTGTGCTTTATTGCGAAGAACAAGCAGTCGCTATGCCTTGCGTTCTTGTACTACACTTGTTCTATCTGTTCCTCGGGTAAGGACTGAATCAGGAAAAAGAGCTTTCAGCTTTGCTGCCCCCTCGGCATGGAATACTCCACAGACTAAATTAAAACTCCCTGAACTTGTTCCACTTGGAGCTTTCCGTTCTATCTTGAGGGACAGACAGCGTGAGACCATTGAACAGTGCCTGTGTTTTTAAAATCTTAAATTGTTGTTTTATTGTTGTGTCACAGCTCCCACACTTTCTTTTTTATTGAAACCACTATGTTGTTAATCTGTACTGTCACTTAATTGTAACTGTTCTTTTGACATGTGCTGCTGACCTCTTGGCAAGGTCACCCTTGTGAAAGAGATCCTGATCTCAGTGGGTTTTTATCTGGTTAAATAAAGGTTAATAATCTGTGAATTTCCCAACAAAGGTATGTGATAGTGAAAGCTTAACCTTTCTGGACATTGTTGAGCTCAATAAAAGGGCAGAAGGATCAAATAAAGATTTTCATGTGATCAGTTATTGTTCAGACAGGAGTTACACATTAGTTCACAGATCAAAATTATTATTGTACTGATTTTATGGTATATAAATTATTTAAGAGTAACCAAGCACATTTAGAAATAATTGCAATGTATTTAGAATTGTAATTCTGTGATGTAAAATGTTCGGATACTACAGAGTTAGAGCACTGGTTTTATGAACAGCTGTGCTTTGTGCTTTAGTTTGTTCTGAACCATGTGCTCGCCACACGGCTGGTTCGTCACCACTTAAATTCTTCATGAAACATCAAGAAGAATTGTGTTCCTTCAACAAAAAAATATAGCAGCAGAGGAGAAAAAAAATAATGAGACGTACAGCGTAAGGTTGCTACCTGTCTGACAGCTGGCTCAGAGATGACAACGATAACAAAAAAAATCAAAGGGAAAAGGTTTACCTGACATGCAGCATGATTTCACAGCTTGTACCGCAATCATCTTATAAAAGACAGAAAATGAGGGTGCGATCATTCAGAACTGTTGGAGATTTTTTTTTTTTCTTACTTTTATGAAACGCTTACCTCTGAAAAGGTGGAACTACTTCAACCTGCTAGCTGGTGACCTGGCTGTATTTGGCTGTCTTGTTAGTTCTGTGTCATAACTGTAAATAACTATAGCAAATGTAGTTATGGCTCCTGCAGTTTCCCAAATGTGAAAGGTAAACAGGACTGGATTGGATGAGATCAAAACAGGGATTTGTCATTTGTTTCATACATGTTGGGTAGGGGTTGGTGTCATTTGTCGTAAATGCAGTGACAAACAGGCTTTTCGGTGTCATGGGGATGGCTGGTGCACTGTGGAACAGAGCATTTTGCGAAACTTAATAAATAGCTCATTTGTATTTAACTACAAATACTTGTCTTAGGAATTGTGATTTTTTTTCTGTCTGAAAATATATCTTCTGTAGTCCAAGATGTGGCCACTCCTGCAGCTATACAGAATTACATTATAGCACAAAAGGAAAGGTTAAATGTAACACTAGGCCTATAGCAGCATGTTTTCTTCCAACTTTCTGTGAATCATCTGTAACATCTGGATTAGATCTTGTTAGTAGGGTCAAGTTGAGAAATCTAATTTTAACATCTAATTTTAGCATTCCCTTTGTACATGTTAAACATTTTCCAAACATTTGACATAAGGTAAAGAGTAATATAATAGACAATTTGAGGTGCTTAAATTCATGGTCTGTGAGGAATAATAATCCAGCACCCAATCAATAGATCAGTATGAAGGGATGGCCTGCATGCATACAATTTTAGGGGGGGGGGGGGGGGATCCTTTAAGTCACATGATGATGAAACACCTGGTTGCTCGTTTTTCACAGCTAAATAAAAGCGCTGGATCAAAACTGAGCAGGAAAAAAAACACACAGTCCCTTTTCCCACTGTCTGCACGTAAACACTTTGTCAGCAGTGAAAAATGAAATAAATGAGTAACAACCCACATGTAAGGTATTCTTTCTGTTCCATGTCCATTGTCGCAAAGCATGCGTCCTTTCCCCATCTCAGTTATCCAGACTGGTGCTGCGGTCAAAGCTTGGTCCCAGGAACAGGATGGGTGGTCATTCTGTCGGGGTGGTGGCGAGTGGGGTGAGGATGGGGGTATGTAAATCCCTCTGAGGACACATAGGGGAGATGGCCTTATGGCTGTAGTACTCCACTACTTGCTTTGGCACCTCGGCAAGAACACATTTGGCCAAGGCTGCAGGTGAAGCCTGCAACAGAGACACAGAAAAGCTGAAAACTGAAAAATGTTGTTTAAATCTGAGGTATCAAGTTTTAAAGTTTACCGTGCACGCTAGTAGGAGTGTTTTTGTTGTTTCACACCAATTCAAAGAGATGTGTCAATATCAGATAGAAGAACTGTTCCACTAGTGACACTGGAAAAAGTCTCTCCTACCATGAAAATGAATAATGTGTTTTGTAGTTTTTGAATTGTATAATTCTGGGGTTAATTTTTCAGTCTTTAACTAAGAAATATAGGACATAAAAAACAGAATTGTTTAATAGTTTTTGTGTAGCACAAAATTCCTCAAATAAAGACTTTATTTTATGTGCAAGCTTGCAAAATAAATGCATCATGATTTCATCCAAATGTATGGGCTACATCTGGACACATACATTTTTAGGATAATATTAATATTATTTTCATAAACTGTCTCTAAGTGTTTCAGTAAGATGTAGGGTTGGCATGTAGCTTTTAGAACACCTGCATGCTCTTTCAGCAAATCTGTGCAAATGCACTGGACAAACAGCATTGTTCTAAAAAAAAACAATCCTTGTGTTTGATAAAGCTTCAGATAAAAAAAAATCTTGTGCCTAACCAGTTTGGTAATATGAAGCCTGTAGCTTATAAGTCACATATTTTTCATGCTCTTCTCCTCTTAAGTCTCCTCACCTCGTTCTCTTTATGTAAGCCTTTGTTAGGTTTCAACACTCGGATACTCACTCTTCTTTTTCTCGGCTACTTCTCTGTGTGGACAATATATACTTTAAGATGTAGCTGCAATTAGAATATGTTCTTGTTGAAAGAAATGTCTGGATCTCCTCCAGTCCTTGATGCCAATCAGCAGCACAAGCAAAGCCAACATAAAGCTCCTGTGTGCTCTTTTAAACAACATGGAAGGGGGACATTATAGAAATATGTTGGGGAGTCTCCATGAGCTTCACAAGCACAGCAATCAAGATAGAGTTAGCAAAGTCAGCAAATGAGCATGGACTGAAGGAGAAAACAAACTGACCGTTTTGAAGTCTCTGAAGGGCACAAACTGCACAATGTCCCTCAGGACTGGTTCGCCCTTCGGTGAACGGAGGACTCCATCATCTCCATCCAAAATCTGCATGTCTGTGAAGTCTGCATTGCCCACACCAACAATTATTATGGAAAGAGGCTGGTAGGAGGCTCGAACAATGGCTTCACGCGTGTCTGCCATGTCTGTCACAACACCATCGGTCAGGATGAGCAGGATGTGGTACCGCTGGGAAAAAGTTAAGAGCTCTCAGTGTGATTTAATCCATATGAACATTAACCCATTTAAACAGCATTGTGTGGTTTGGAGCAAGGACATCTCTCAGTGTGTGCTGTGGTCTGAAGTAAGCTTTCATGCTGTATTGGTTAATTTTGCAACCTCTGCTCAGTAGATCAGAATAAATGTGTGTGGCACTTTGTTAAAGTGTTACACAGGAAACAAGTGGATCCAAATAGTGGAAAACAAAAACAGAGATACTACAGACATAATCATGCATGCATTATGTGTGAAATTAATTTCATGTGTCCACTGAACAGTTTAATATGAGTAGAACAGTAGAAGAATATTAAAAGACACAATATATTGTGATCATTCTGATAGTAGAGAAGTGGCAACGCTGTCGGTTCACTGACTGTTTTTTTTACTGCATGTCCTCAGTGAGTGAATATCTAATGTGTGCCCTGAAAGCCTACTTGTTCACTGCGGCTCATTTACTGATCAAAAAAAGCAATAACATCGAGGAGTAGACAATTAGATGAAGGTCAGCTCAGTAACGGGAGTCTAATAGTTTAGAACACATTGGCCGCATAGCTGTAGGTAATTTAAGATATAAAATAGCTAAAACATCCCAAAGGGATATTAAGGGAAGATACAAAGCACAGTAAGTAAGTATTAGACACTTTTATGAAATCACAATTTAAGTGCAGTTCATGCGGAAGTTTCTAGAACTAAAAAGGGTCCATAAACTGGAAATATGTCCCAAAAAGAAAAACACCACTAATATAGGACGCTATGACTTGAATCATGGACAGGAAATATTAATTTGTTTTGTACTAGTTCCTTTCTTCTTTTGTGCTGTAGGGCATCATCAGTGAGGTGAACCAGAGGCTGCTCACTCTGGGACTCAGTAGGAGGCTAAACAACAAAGGCCTATATTACAGCCATATATATTTTTTTATAGAGTATAAAGGGACACTCACAGACGCATCTTTAATGTTACCGTCACCTGCTGACAGCTTAGCTATCCTGGTAATGATGGGAGAAACATTTGTTGGGCCATACAGCTGGATCTTAGGGAGGCAGTTCTGGTATGCCTCAACCACTCCTTGGATCTCTGATCAAAGAGGGCACAGAAAGAAAATATTGAGACAGTTATCAACACTTGTCAGTAAAGAAGCTAATTAAACGAAAAGATAACAGTCATAGGAATCATTCACTGCATACTGCAAAGAATTATAGTAGCCTTAATGGGTTTTTGTCTTCCACAAGTTAGAGAAGTGAATTCATCCTGAAGAAGCTATAGACTAAGGCTAATTTATTTGATAAAAAAACTATTCATGACATCTTTTAGGGCAGGGCAGCTGAAAATGACTTTGACTGACAGTGTTTGACTTTTTTTTACAGTGTTGTCTGATTAAAGATGTTAATTTGAGTATCATCTGCATAGAGTTGCACTTTTTAGGGTATAACTGGTTAAGAAGGACCTTCCTTACCTTCACATTCATCATCTTCTGGGTTGAAATTAATGGCAAAGTCATGAGACACCTGTTGAAGGAAGATTAAATAAATGATTTAAGTTCTTAAAAACAAACAAACACATTTTCATCCTAATGCATAATTGAACAACGTGATGTGATGCTGTATAAGTCGCACAAGGGCATTTTGTGTCATGTCTTCACTTTTAAGCTTTTTGCATTGTTGTTTATAGGTATTTCATGTTATACGTGCAAGGGGTTGAGAAAAGTTGGCCTTTTGTCCTCCATAAAAAACACATTTTTATTCACTGTCTGAGTTTGTCATGGCTCATAAATCCACATCGAACTCCTCTCTGTACAGACTTAAATGCTGTCTGTATAATTCACGTCTTTTTTATATATGACATTCATTCAAGGGATGGTCATCACACACTGCAGGCCTATATAACATAAAATGGGTCAAAACATGCCATTTAGTAAGACCTGGTCAAATTCTATCAATCAAGACCCCAGCAAAACCTTGGGAACCAAAAGTGATCCAAATTGAAACTGATCATTTAGGTCTTCTCATCTGTAAATTGGACATTACAAGCAAATAAATAAAATTACTTGCATAGAATAAATATCTAGACCAATGTTCAGCATTTTTTCTGTTGTGTATAAATGATTCACAACAAGTTATACATCTACATTATAAAGTAAGAGGGGATGTACTTATATCAGGCTGATACAATTGTTCTGACGCTGTTTAGTTTATTTTAGCTTTCAAACGAATAACGATTTTTTTTACCAGTATTGACAGTAATATAATGCTAATTGAGTCAAAATGTAGATAGATTTTTAATTAAAAAAAACCTCCAACAAATTAATAAAAGTAAATCCCTTTTATATTGAGCTAGTCATGTAATTTACTGATATGTACTGGCCCTTTTATTATCCAATATGCAGAGTCAATTGCTAAATCAGAAAATCTATATGTCATGCACTATTTACTCAATAGCTGCTTTCCATAAAAGATTAAAACCGTCAACACTTCTTTATTTTCTGCACTTAAAGATTGTTTATTTCAGGGCGTTCAAACTGGCATGACTGAAGAGGAAAACATATTTTTCTATAAGCACCAACTGTCAGCCAGATCACATGATGACTCATCACTAGCTGGCTACTTTTTTAAAGTCATATTTGACTTAAACTTGATTAACAGCCTGATTTGAATCACTTAAAAGATAGATATGATCAGAAATTAATCTTACAAACCATTAGGATTTACAAGGGGCCCCTGGGAAAGACAAGGTCTTGTTTTGTAACTTGTTTGACAGGCTTGTTTCATGGTAGGCCTTTTGACAAGCTATATCAGGAAACATTGGTGTGACTAATAACATTAATTATGGCTGTCCTCCATTCAGGTGTAAGGTCTGGGTATTATGCAGGCTGGGTATTACTTGCATGGCTGAGAGAGGCACTGAAGCATCGTTAAGCATCTGTGATGTTATTAGTCACACCTGTGGTTTATCTGCAAATGTGTGTCCTTCATATCACAATGTTATAATGGAGCTTTCTCTGTTTGCCCTGGTGCATTAAATGATCTGTTATAGGGGGGCAGTTTAAAAACAAGCTCCTTCAACGTGAGCTTTAAAAGCCAATAAAAACAGTTCCTTATTACTTAAAGCAAACACAACTTTTTATCTGCCAAAGTTTGAAGTCAGTTTTGGCTCATTTCAAAATGAGACATTGATCATGATGGACATGGTCCTGTTGCAGTTGAATGATTTGTGTTGTCTGGTCAACCCGTGCTCACATGGGAAAAACTGTTTTTAGAATTTTCCAGCTGATCAACCACATCTTAATGAAAAATGAAAAGGGGATAGACACAAAAAGTATTGAATTAAGAAATGTATTAAGGGGGTTTACAGTATGGTAGCTGTCTCACACACTTTTGAATGGTCTTAATAATCAACTAAAGTACATTGCACAGAAAACGCTGTTTTAACAGCTTTTGGTTTTCAGATATATAAAGACAAGGGTTGCACTTCAATTACTGACTCTTTTCTTCAATTACAGGATTTTTTTTCAAGACTATTTTTGTCTTTATTAGACAAGAGAGCTTTGAAAAAAGACAGGAAATGTGAGGAGAGAGATGACATGCACCGAACAGCATCAGGACCAGGAGACTACCCTCAAAACCAGTGCAACAAGGAACAGTCCTTGTTAGCCTCTGTAGCGCACTGCTCTACCAACTGAGTTAATCCAGCAACCTGTAATAGGACTTAGGTCTTTATTGATATCATAATACCCTTTAGTTTGTTAGTATGCTTTGAGACTACAAACTAACCTCACCAGAGACCAAACAAACCAGAGACCAGAGCTTTGTAGTAAACATTAAAGGCAGGGTTGGTCATTTTCAAAAACTATCACGATTATTGTAAGTGGCATTCCCTCAGGGCCTCGTCTACACCCTCCCGTGTGCTCTCTCAAAAGCCACTTTGTAGAAACTACGTCGTCTCATGTCTCATTCAGCGGTAAGTACATGTAAACTCATAGTATAAACTAAGTCATCAGTGACACACTTCGAGTGTGGGCTAGTGTATGCAACGGGTAGTTCATCAAATTGGTCCCTCGTGGCAGACATTGGTCGAATCTTTTTATAGGCTTGCAACTGCTACACATAACAGATTTTCTTCGTTCCTTATTCAGAGCACAGGAGTTATTCATTTCTGTCAGAACCTAAAGACAATTTCAACCAAAATCTTAAAAAGTGTATCTGGAGAAAATTACCAACCCTGCCTTTAAAACAAGTTTCAAACAAGCAATCTAAAAAAGCTGAACTAAATAACTTTGATTTTACCGAACAATATTTAAAAGCGTCCTTAAATTCTAAATTACATCTCGGGATGTTTTTGGTTGTCAGGGTACAGCTCTGCAATACTCTGACTAGTTGGCAGTAACATTTCTATGAAAATTATTTTGCCAGTTTCTGGTTCCTCCATTTTTTGTAATACTCAACATAACTTAAAATCTAATTTATATAATAAAAACTTCAAGGCTTAAAGTTCATTTCTGATGCCTCCTTGGCTGGTTAATTACAGTATTATAGACAAAACAAGGTGTCGGGTACGCACATCCAAAGAAAAAGCATTCACAAGTGCTGGATTGAAAATGCCTGAAGAAGATCTGTGAGATAAAAATGTTGTTGTTGATTTGCTGGGTGCTTTTAATACAGTGTGCGGGTCCTTTTTCTGATTCTTGCCTTCTTGTTAATTATTAACCATGACTCAGATTAATTATTGTCTGCCTCACAACAATTTGGAATTTAATAGTTAGTCAGCAACAGATGTTTTACATGACTGAAATAATAATTAATCAGTGTTTCGTTTTTGCACAATACAAAGTGCAATCTAACATCAAACACAGACCGTTCGTGTTTGATAAATGCGTGTGTGTGTGTGTGTGTGTGTGTGTGTGTGTGTGTGTGTGTGTGTGTGTGTGTGTGTGTGTGTGTGTGTGTGTGTGTGCGTGTGTGTGTGCACTCATTCTTCACATGTCAGACTTCCTCCCAGGGCTCTATTCAGAATCACTTAAGGTTTTTGGTTCTCTGGGTCCAATTTGCTTAAACAAATGCTGTAAAACTCTTGAATTCTTATGCAAATGCAGCCTCAACACTTCAGGCCTTTTATGTCATGCGAACATGTTATTTTCTCAAGACAAGTTGATATTTCGAGATGTGGGGGGTATGAATAAAAATAAACTCAGTAATTACTTTTAAATGTGAAATATTGATGGAATGACAAATTGTGTCATATAACAGGTAATGGAAAGCAGCTCGCTCAGCGTAAAATCCCAGGGTGCCAAGAGCACATGATTATACATTATGCATAATAATGTTCATGGAGTTTAGACACAAAAAAAATGTAAAAAGGAGATATGAACAGAGATACTCACCTCATAATTTGGAGGGATTCTGGCACCAAATCCCAAAGCGGAAAATCTTTTGTCACTGAAAGAAAATGAAGCAGATGAATCAGTCATACATTAACAGGAACTGTAATTTAATCTGAGATAGCATTTGACAGTGATCTGAAAAGCATTGATGGCTTATCCATCTGTTCACGATTCCAAGGGCAAACCCACTGCTTGTTTGCATTTTATAAATGTTAAAAGCTTGAATTACAATTTGGAATCTGTCTCACAGTCCCTGCAGCCAGTGTTTGCACCTGTTCAAAGAGCTTCTAACAGTTATCCTCCTCTCCATTTTTCATCCTGCCATTTATATTAGCAGATATTTCTCTGAGAGGCTCTGTAATGCTGGATTGTGCTCTCCTTGTGAAACGCCAGGGTGCTCAGTTTTGTTTTAAAGGCAAGACAAAGGCTGCGTTGGAAAATACAGAAATCTAGGCATGAAATGTATCCAATTTGTGTAGTGTCTCAAAATTGTCCTCAGTGGGAAGAAAAAAGGAATGTCCATGGCATGGATACGACATGACATGAACCAAGAAACTCAAAGTGAAACAAAGGGGAAAAAAGGGAAAAACAAGGCAAGCTAGACTATAGATTGTGCAATAATTTTCTTCCAAGGAGAAGGTGTGGACTGTTTTCAGATAAAATGAACCCTAACCCTAACCCCCCACCTCTCAACTCTAACAAATGTGAATTTGGAGGAATGCAAATGTAATACTGTTAGGGACAGTTGATCAGCTTATGGTTCAATGAAGTTCAATGAGGCACAGTAGCTGTGCAGAACATTTTCCTCTGGCGTTCAAACAATCATAAACTGTCATTTGAAATGTCAAAATGTAACACAGAGGGCAGTTAAAGGTTTTATATGCTCTTTAGTGTGTTTTCCAAGTGTCCTGTGCATGTTTAGGCACATCTA
The DNA here is from genome assembly GCF_963584025.1 of Labrus mixtus. NCBI lineage: Eukaryota > Metazoa > Chordata > Actinopteri > Labriformes > Labridae > Labrus > Labrus mixtus. Next base: position 21,417,107 of record NC_083612.1, on the reverse strand, counting down.
TGTGCAAAAATTCAAAGTCTGCAGAAACGCGGCTTCTCCTACGTCCTCCTGTTAGCTGCAGCATTAGCTGCATGTAACGCTCGGTTCTAGCCCCCCTCGATAAAAATTGTGACGTCTTGTCAGTGTGATATCACTGATCTAACCCCATTGGCTCGTTGTGGCAAGCCCAGCAGCTCATGTTGCACGCCCATTAACGTCTGTAGCACGCCCACGATATGCCGTAGCCTGCGGTAGCACAGTAGTGCTAAGGTGCTAATGTTTTTGCTCCCCGGCCCTCGGAGCCAAAGTGGCTACATTCCCAATATGGTAAAAGGGGCGTGACATTTCCGAGAACCGTCCTGAGCGACTGACCAATTACGTCAGAGCCGACAGGCTGACCAATCAGATCAGACTTGGCACACGTGTGGACTCTGAACGTGGGCACTTCAGAGCCTTAGAGAGAGAGTCAGAAGCAAGCCGGTGCATGGAGCGGCAGTACATGAAAACAGACACTTTTTTCGAACTTTAGCTATTGTGAACATACTTTAGTAGGTACATAGATTAAATATATGAACCCCAAAAAGGGCATTATATGACCTCTTTAACAGTTTAAAATTCTTAAATTGCATAATGGTTGTATCTACAGTGGTGGAATCAAACTGCTGTCTGATACATTTTAATACGAGTGAATTAATTTAGTCCACTCGTTTTCATTATCTCCTCTTCAGAAAGATGTTTCTACTATTCTTTTTAACAAAAGAAGATAATGAATCACATCATCTAGCAAGATCAATAACTTTATGGAAAAGTTCATGACAAACTAAATCTTTTAGATGGACTCATACAATTACATTATCAGTAGTTATTGTTTCCATTAAAGAACTTTAGACTGTGCTATCTTTCTAAACCTACCAAGAGATCCGGAGGTTTAATATCATCCATGAATTGATATAATGTTAAAGGGGAAGTTGAATTTCTTAAAGCCCAACTCAAACACGGCTTGTGATGAAATGATTAAAAGTGGTCGTGGAGGATAGCAACAGCAGAAGAAAAGATAATTGTTTGACATTAATAGTTGACAAATGTTGTTATTAAACTGAAGAATGAAAGAAACAGCTAACCAGAGAAGCAGGGAAAGAGGGGAGGAGGAGAGAGAGAGTGATGCACATACATGGGTAATAAAGATAACAAAAGACACAAACTAGTCTTTTAGTTGGAAAGTCCCGTCTTTGTTTGACCCAATTATCCATCCATCTCTTCCTGCTACGTGCAGCTTTAAGGTAAATATGGGTAGTTCCATCATGATGGTGTATGATAAAGGTTTATTATCAGAAGATACAGAAGAGGCCTTCAATCTTAAATCAATGCTCCTGATAACAAGAATAGTAATAACCACCATTTGATAGGCTGACATCTGAATTACTTGAAAAATTCATGGAGTACAAGTTCAAGGACAAACTTTTTACTAAGTAAACATTATACAGATAATACTTTGTGTTTACTGTAACACAGTGGACTTTGTGGAGTTAAGGATGAAAGCTGCCACATTTGATTTTTAGTCAGATCAGTGATTGTTTGCCAACTCTAATGGCTGCTTCCCTTATCAGAACATTATGCCTTTATCACTGACAAATACATTCTGCAGCCCAGATCATCACAAATAATATCCCAAGCTCAACAGAATATCAGAATACACTTTTAAAATGTTGCGTTCAAGTGCGTTTTACTGTGAACATGGGCTGGCTGCATCGAAGGTTACCCAGCATGGTTTGCAGCACTATGAGTGTTGATTTATTTGGTGTGTTGACAAGTGGTGACTGGGGAATTGTTCGTCCACCAGTGAAGCTAACATGGCTTTGAGGCAGCTTTTCGGAGCCATCAGAAGTGTTTAATGAACACTGATGGGTGTGGACTTCTACAAATGTTGGCAGTGTGATGATTTTAACCCTTCCTGAGTATAAAGTACAACTCTAACTCTGAAAGAAGCAATTTCCCTTTGAAAAGATTTGTGTTGTTCTACTATAATAATTACAAATGCTGTAGCAGCACAGGCAAGATATAAACATCAAAACAGATGGGCCATTCTTTTTTAATTGTTAATATTATTTCCCTCCTCCAGGATTGTCAAGGAGATAAATGATTATGTGTATCTGTTCCCATAACCTTGAAGTATTATATTTACAGTGGCTGCAAATGGCAGCAGAAACAGCCTGTAGGCTCTGGAGAATTTCCGCTCATATTTGGTTACCATCATAATCCTCTGTTCCAAGAGATAAACATGTGAATGAGTCCAACTCTTATTCTCCATAATGCACCTCTCCACATGTCCTGGATAATGTGCTGCTCTGTGTCCATATATAAAAAAAAAAAAAAACATTCCAGTAACAATATTTCAAACAGATCAAAGCATTCACATAGCAAAGTGCTTCTGCAGCTGAACTAACTGCATCAAAAGATGTCCATGCCTTCAACATTTGGATGTTTTCAACTCATTTTGCAGAGAACATCCTTATCAAAAATAACAGCCATCTGCTGAATGCATGCCGTGTGACCTTTCTGACACACTGAAGTATGTTGTGTGGAGGAAAAATTAATGGGAAAATGTATTGTGTCTTGGTATTATTTGTGGTTTACCAAATGTATTATTACTTGGAAACATTTTGAGGAAATGGATTTGAGAGGACATATTATTGCTCTGCCAAATTAGATATGTAATATGTTCTTGTAGCTGTTATCAATGTGAATATGCAGCACTCCGACTCCGTACCAATAGATTCCTTCCATACTGTATCAATTCTTCCTCGGAGCTTTAATGAAAATAATTCTATATGCACAATTTAAAAATATCTTAAGAGATCGACAATCTCCTGGGTTGTAGAGACATAATAAAGCACCTTCAGCTGACACAAAAGGACAGAGAAGACAAATGGCAAGCCATTTTCCTCATTCAATTTTGCCATTAAGTGTATGGTAGTCCTTGTTTTCCTCTGTCTGCACATGTGAGGAGCCCGAAATGTGCCCGCTGTAATAGCCCTCTCAGCAGAGTAAACGAGCCTCTGCCCACACAGACAAAAGCTTGTCACTCCAGCTCTGTAATGCACTCCTCTGCAAGGACTCTAAAATCCCACATCACCTATATTCACTAAAGGCTAAAAGGTTCGCTTGCCCACATGTTACACCTCACTAATAACTCAAACTTAGGAGGGAAGGGGCTGCCCACACTCAGAGGTATGTTTCCATGTATGACGCTCCTGCGTATATGTAGAATGAGAATGAGATGCTCATTTTCAGGCAGGTTTTTTTGTGACTCCAGTACGATCTGCAAGATGCTATAATTAGCCAGACAGTGCTCCCCTGATATTCAATAGGAATATATCACAAGTGTTAATCCTCATCTGTCTTAGTTTTGACAGATGAGGGGGTCTTTCTCTGAAATATATTGTATTATAAATAGTTTCACTTTAATTAGCAAGCAGATCTGCTTGCAGTATTGAGAAGCATTTTGCAGTGTGTCATGGTTTTATATTCGTTCTCAATCAGTTAATCAGAATCTAAAAAAAGGGAGTCTAAAACAAGTTTCTGATATCGGATATCCACGAGTATTTACATTGAGACCATCAAGAATTCTGAAGAGCTTCTGTGTCTACAGTGATTCCTCAAACAGGCTTTACTCTGCATCTCTTCGATCTTAAACATCTGATTTCAAACCAGGCTATTATTTCTGCTGCCACAGTGCCTCCCACTTCTTATTGAAGTGCCTGCTATACGGTGTCAGCCCCGATCTCTGCATGTGTTCCTCTTTAGTTCAGGGTAATGAGCCTGTGCGAGCTAAGAAGAAGGACCTGTAGCGGTAGCAGATGCTCGGAGGAAACTGAACTGTTGAGATATCCACGAGAGAAAGCGCAAGCAGTCACCACTGTGAACAGAAAGGCTGTGAACATGCAAGACTGTTAGCACTGAGCAAACAGGCACAGGCTTATGCTGAAGTGTGTGGGTGTGTTTTAGTGTGTGTGTGTGTGTGTGTGTGTGTGTGTGTGTGTGTGTGTGTGTGTGTGTGTGTGTGTGCTTAGAACTGTGACTTCCCTCTTCCTCTCTGAATGTATTCTACATGATTATATCATTACTGGCAATAATGATATACATTAAACATTTGAGCATATACTGTATATATTAGATACTGTATGAACCTATTTTCACTTTTTCACTTTTTTGGAGGGTGATGGAAGCCACATGAAACAAAAAACATGAGTATGAGAAGGGAAATTATAACATGCAACAAAAGGCTGAAAATGGAACCAGGGGTGCTACTGTGTTTTGATCTATATCTTAATAACACCACTGGGTTGGTCGGCATCAACTATGTTTTAAAAAAGTACTAATGTTAGTTCTAGTGAGACAAAGTTAACAAATTCCAAGCCACACAAGATCTTTAAAGATCAAGATCAAGATTTATATCTACATCCTGACGTGAAAAACACATTGTCACACATCAATTAAAGTCCCTTTAGAGCTTCCCATGACTGTAACTCAGTCAAGATTCCCACCAAACACAAACTGCTCTTTAGACATTGTTTTCCTTTAATGAAAAAATATACCATCATCTGTGGTTTTATGGCATAAAAAAATGAAATCTGAAGCAATTCTAACCTTTTTTTTAATGCCTCACACACATTGATAACAGATATATTCTAATGTGTTTTTATTTTTCTCTCCAAGACCACTGGTAGTTTTTAAGGGACAGAAAGGCCCCTTGCTTAATCTTTTCTCTCAATCTGTTCCATCTGTTGAGATAAACAGAATCTGTCACTTTATTTAAACTGTGGTCTTGAAATGCCATAAAACTGTCAGCAACAAATGTGATGTCTGTACAGGATTCAAATGCCTGTGGCAGATATAAAGGTCAGCATGTCCTCTCTCCGATGGACTGATGGAAGCTGGAAGTTAATGGATACTTTGAACCGTAAAGGAATTTGGTCAAGAACATTCTACCAGTGTCCTTGACTGCTGCTTCCTCAAGCCACCAGCTTCAGTCCCAGATTAGCCTCATGCATTAGTAATGCCAACAGAGGCCTAATTTGTTTGCTCTACTTTTTGCAGGTACAAATAGTTTCTCAGCTTAAAGCAAATTTAAATTGACTTGCAAATGTGAACATGTGGGCGTAAAACAAGATTGTTTATGTGCAGCAGGCTGACTGGCAGCTTTTGTTGACAAAGGAAGGCTTGTAGATCAACCAAGAGAATGAATTTAAAATGCAAAATGTTTTTCAGACACGAATCGGAGAGAGAGCGAGAGCAAAGATGATGGTCACAATTCAGTCCTCTTAAATCCATTTCAAACGGGCAGCAGAAATGTAATAACCTGCTGGATTGTGCTGCAATCCTGTTCCCAGTGCTTCATGATTTCCATTACAATCCTTTCTGTTGCGCTTAAAATGGAGAGGCTAGTTTAGAGTGTGAGTTCCTACAGAAACAGCAAGTAAGGAGCACTCTGCAGCTCTATTTCACCATGGGGGACATGGACAATCCCCTCAGGCACCAAAGAGCCTTTACTGAGAAACAAAAGATAGACAAACCTATCATAGTCCTGACAGATCTCTCCTACTGCTATCAGAGCCTTCAGGTACTCGTTGGGCTGGTAAGGGTTGATGTAGTGCAAAGAGCAGCTGTTCCTGGGGTCTCCATTGGATGCCGTGAAGTCAATAGCAACCTGGGAGAAGGGATTGAAAATTTTGCAACATGAACAACATGACAAGTATCGATTTTTAGGCGTCTTAACTTTTTGCTTACTTTTTTTTTGCTGGTTATTATATCATACTGTGTGAGCGAGCCCAAAATATGCCAAATGGAAGCATAAATTATCTTATCAGTGGTAAGAATTTGCGCTTTTTACACCCACACACGGTAGATTGAAGCTGCTACAGCTCCCATATACTTTAGATCCAAGTAGCCAGTTATTTCAACAAGGGAGCAACTGCCTCTACCACAGTGGTCCTTATGATTAATATTCACTGCTTCAGTAATAATCCAGCCACAGAGTGAGAGGGAGCAGAGAGAGCAGACCAAAGGGCAAGAGTAAAAAGAGGTTAGAATTTATTCTATAAAAGATGCCAAGAAAACTGACTGTGAACACTGTGGATGTTTCAGGGGGACAGAGATGATTGAAAACTAACAGTGGTTAGGGAAGTATTGAGATCATTTAACTGTGTAAATGTATTAATACTAAACTGTAGTCATACTTGTTTATGAGTAAAAGTGCTGATTGAAAAAGAACCTTAAGTTAAAAAAATAGGTAAGTGTAAGGAAAACTACTGTTAGTTTTCTCATGTGATTATTTGTTTTGATTGTAAAATTCTGAAAACAGTGAGACATACAGGTACAAATATGGATTAAATAAAAATCATTATAATTCCATTAAAATGGAAACATGAAATGATTTGCATGAAAAACGACTGAAAAGATCGTCACACATAGTTGCCAATGTCAAATATTTTCTGCTAATCGTTTAAGCTGTACATGTAAATGTTCTTGTTTTGAATGCAAGATCCTCCTGCAAAGGGACTCAAATTATCAAGTAGGTATACAGGAGTTAAAAGTATTATATTTTCGTACGAAATGTTTAAAGTTAAAAATTTGCATTAGACTAAAATGATAAAGAAAAATTAAAGTGCATAAAATTCATCCTTAAGCATAAAACTTGTTTGGATATCAAATTCTGCAAGCTGTTTTTTTGTTTTTCACTGTTAGGACATTTGAAGACAAATTCTTTACAAATGACTAAGGCGACCATATTTTCAAACCTCAAAATCAGGACACTTTAATTTGACCACAAACCCACATGTATCGATCCACAGATCGGTGACCTGCACTAATCACTCAAGGTTGTAGTTAAAGGTTTCCTCCTGAGCAGCCCCTTTGGTTGTCAGTTTGCATCACTGAAGTAAATCACAACATTGCTGCTTCCAGCCTGCACTGACCGTTTGTGTTCGCTTGTTTTAATACGGCTTTGTACGTCAGCAGTGACTGAAAATGGACACCTGCAGTGTGTGCAAAACGCAGCACATTCAATGCCTGGTGCTTTTTAAATGAAGCTGTAGGAGCTTTTTGAAAAATTCCTTTTTCAGTATGACATGATTAGCTGGGCCAGCTAAGCAACACAACACAAGCTTGAGATTGTCTGACACATAAACAGACAAATCAGTATTGAACGATGGATTAGTGATGATTTTCTATTGGTTAAAACAGCAACAGCCTTGGCAACAACATTGATTAACATGCAGTATATTCAGACAAATCAGTGTTGTAAGCATGGTGTACTGCTTTGGTATTTCAATGGGTTAAAACCGGGACACAGACTGTTGAAAACTGGGACATATTAGTGTTTTATAGATATTTGTGGGGACTCGGGACAAGTAGCTTGAAAACGGGACGGTCTCGGTCAAATCAGGGCATATGGTCACCCTACCAATGAACCACCAAAGACGTTTTACAAAAAGTCTTATTCACTATAGGCAACAATAACTAATAGAAAATGCAGATGCATTTCAGTTTTAGTATTGATAATAGTATGATGTAAATAATTCTATAACAGGGAAGCGTTATTAATCACAGATGGCTCAATTTACCGTAAAGTGGATCTGGCATCCTCCCATGATGTAATCCAAAAAGGAGTAAACTCTGTGGAGCTGCAAGGAAAAAAAGAACATATCTGTAAAAGGCAAACCTCAGAGAGGATACTTGGATGGAAGAGTGAATATATTTAGTGTTGTTTATGGAAGCATCTGGTCATTAAAACTGTATTAACTCAACAAATCTGTTTCCTCTAAAGGTATTAAATGTGTTTTATATATATAATTATCCTCAGTGTAAACAGCTTAGAAATGTTTCCATTTGGGTGTACAGTGAGAGAATAAATATATATTTATCTATATATATATATATACACACAGAATTTCTGCAGCAGATTCCTACCTTCAGGTCACTGAGGATGACAACTCCTGAATTTTTATAGTTTCTCTTCTTCTGTTTGTACTTTGGATTCACACAATCCCACGTCACCTGAAGAGAGAAGGTTAAAGATGAAGACAGAAAATCCACTTATAGCCAGATATCCTAAGCATTTTCTTCTCTGTGATTCTATGTTCACTGACCTTATTCCCACTGGAGATTTTCTGCATTTCCCTGAACGTGGCGTAGAACTCGCCGATGAAGTCATGCTTCCCCCTGGAGTCGTAATCCCACACTAGGCACTGTTGCACACACAGACAATACTGTTTACAACCTTTACTGAGCAGGTCTGGCAGCACACAAGGTATCACACAATATGTGATGATACATTTATTAAACTATATTCCTACTTATTTAAAGTCCATGCATATAAAATGCACGTTCATTATGGCCCTGATTTCTGACTCCAGTGGAAGCATGCTGTCTGTCCAGTTTGTGAGTCACTAATCACCGTTGCTTTTACTGCTGTGATTAAAGGTCCCATACCTTGAGCTTGCGGTCCTCATCACAGCTGCACAGGGATATGAGCGACACTTTGAAAGGCTCCCACACAGGATTGAGGTTGTTTTTAATCACCTGTTTGAGTAGGATACCATTTCATATAAGGCAAAGTGGTAGACACAGCTGTTGTTGAAAGAGTAGAGGCAAATATGATCATATTTACCTCAGTTCTGTGCACAAGCTGTTCAGTTTCATCGTCATTGATTCGGTAAATTTCCAAAAAAGGGTCCGACTTACTGAAGAGATCCTGCAGAATAGAAAAGAGTATCAAAACTACCGGCCAACTGACTGCTGATTATAGTGTGGGGAAAAAAAGGTAAGTCAAAATATAGTGAGTGGGTGTAATGGTCACTTTTTCTTTCTAAAAAAGATATGTAAATCAAATTAGGGAAAGCATGCTCAAACAGTAAACTATAGTTGTTTTTAATATTCTTATAAAAGCTGTCCAATGAAATTGAGATCTATTTAAAAATTAAAAGAAATAACAATCTATGTTACATTTGTGACGGTCACTGCCTTAGTGTATAAACAGGTTTTTACTAATTGGTTCTGTCTCCCTGTTCCTAGAGGATTTGGCTGGTCCACTCTAGAGCACCTGGGCCGGTTCTCTCTCAGGGCATAAAAGCCCGACCCCAGGGTGGATCGCTCTCTCTCTCTCTCTCTCTCTCTCTCTCTCTCTCTCTCTCTCTCGCTCTCTCTCTCTCATGCCACATGGGATGATTGGTGTGCACACTTCAGACTTTGTTACATTTTGCTTCACAACACCCCACACTTCATTTATGCCACACATCCACTGTCACACTACTGAACCTTACTGACGGACACACTCCATGTTTGCTGTTCTAACGTCATTAGATTACTTTAAATAAATCGTTATTATTTGCAAGTTAGCTGGTGTCCTTTCTCATACTTGTCATAGCCCTTGAGCCAGGTTATGACACATTTGACACTGATTTAAGATTAAAGGTATGTTTCTTAAAATGAATGAGTCAGGTTAGGTCTTCTGATATTTCTGAGACATTATGTTGAATGTAACAGACAAAATACTTTTCTGAATACAGTGTTCATTTATCATGTGTTGTTCAGATATACTGTATATTATGAAAGGAAAGTAAAACATTTCCAAATGGCCATTCACTCTGATTAATAGCTGATTGAAGAGGCAGAGGAAATTGTCTCTGTGATTTTTGGCCAGAAAGAAGCAGGAACAACATTTACAGCACAGCATGGCGGCTCTTTTGGATGGGACATCATCAATGTGGCGAAAAAAGATTGATTCAGAAGAATCAGAGGATAGGTCAGAGGATATTGTTGTTAATTGCTTTGTTTGTATGTAAAGCACTTTGTACTAAATTATTATTGTATGAAAAGTGGTGTACAAAGTTAGATTGATTGATTGATTACTGTTTTCTCAAAGCCTTATTTACAGTCTTTATCAGTTTCAGAGCTAGCAATAAATGTACACTTTCTTTTTGCACTTCATTACTTCCCATGTGCTGAAGGTTATCTAAAATAGCCCAGTAATGGGTTGTCATCATTGCCATCATGCATTCTAATCAACTCAATGGCGGCTGTGTCCATGCCTATCATCGGTACATAAAAATCCCCACTAACCTGGAATAACGCACATGAATTTGAATCTTTAAAGGCTTAATATGCGATTTTTCACACTACAATATAATAGAAATCAAGTATATCCTCTGATATAACTCTGTGAGTCATGACTGTCTACAATGGGTGTAACACCCGAGTCCCACTGTCTGTGATGCTTTCCGAGTTTTCCGAGTCCTATCTTCAGTTTGTTTACATCGCCAGGACAGCCGGCCGGCTCATCACCTCGCGTATAAAAGTTGTTTAATTGAGGGACTAGAGAAAAGAAGAATAACATACTGTACTCACTGCTTAATTTAATGGCACGTAAGCATTTTTAGATCACGGTCATTTCGGGTAAATTTACATGCAGTGTGAAGAGACGAACATAATAAAGATCGTTAGCATTATCATGCTAACACAACAATGCAGCGAGAGAGTTGTTTTGGTTTCATGCTTGTGCTCAAGAGCGACATCTGCTGGATCAAAAAATCGCATCTAAAGCCTTTAACTGTTATTAAATGATCCTCTGTTTCTACATGCGTCTGAGAGATGAGCAACACTGATTATTTACGTCAATCGATTCTTCAGGGAGGAAAACAAATAATTACTGTGTGTGTGTCTGCGAATGTGAATGAGCTTGAGTGTTTAGTGGCTAAGGGGTGGGGAAGGTTAGGGGGGTTTGTGTACACCACATGAGACACTTAATTCTGCATTTCCCGCCACATTAGCCAGAAACATCTCCTGAGGGATGGGAGCAAAGAGAGCTGTAGCTTTCTCTCTTTGTCATTATGGTAACAGCTGGCCAGGGGCATGGGTAGCATGAACTGATCCGAGACACATGTCAAAATGTATTCCCAGGCTAACAATAACTCACATGTTAATCATTTTCAATTAGCACAATTAATGGTATATCATCATTAATCCTCCTGTTCATTAGCGTCCATACTGGGATCCTTCAATATTTACTGCAGGCTGAGAGGTGATACAGCACACAGGAAGCTAATTACATACAGTTTGTTTCTTCACTCATCATCGCTGTGTGTGTGTGTGTGTGTGTGTGTGTGTGTGTGTGTGTGTGTGTGTGTGTGTGTGTGTGTGTGTGTGTGTGTGTGTGTGTGTGTGTGTGTGTGTCTGTGTGTCTGTGTGTGTGTCAGATAAACGGTTGCACCCAAGAGATCCATAGCAGCTAATTAGCATTGTGAAGAAAATGTACGAGTGAGTGATACACATGACTGCAGAATCTAATTATGAGAGGAAGTTAAATAATTATATGAAACAAGTTTAAAGTAAGACAGAAGCTAAAAGGTTTACTTCATTTCGCCTCCTGACAGTCATAACTTTGGCTTATGTAAATTACTTTTTCACATTAGTCAACTATTCAAAGGAAGAATGTGCGACTTTTCCAGTAGATGTCGCTCTTGAGCACCAGCATTTTAACCAAAACAAACTGCTGTTTGGCGACACCTCCGCTATTCTGAAGCCGCCGCTCTCCTCCAGCGGCACACTTCCAAACCCTCTCCACTTGAGTTCGCACAAACGAGTTGTGAATTTGAATGCACCATAATAAAGCACCATTAAGAAAAAAGTTGTCCTTTGCCCATTGCCTTCATTGTTGTGTTAGCAGGCTTATATTTAGCATACTCTGGTTAACTCTGGTTAACAGTCATGACTCAGAGAGACATTTACACAGGATATACTTGATTTGTGCTGTATTTATGTGTAAAATGTTGCACATTCTGCCTTTAAAGCTGGATTATTAAGTATTTTTTTAAAGAAAAATTATGAATACATACATCAAGAAGGGACAGGGTTCGAAACATGATTCTAATTGAATACTTTAATGTTAGTCTACTGCGTGTGTAAATAGAAAACTATTATGTAACCAGTTATCGTCAAGTTACTTAAAAATGTGAACGTCACTAATTGCTCTCATAAAAGTTATGATTAGCATTACTCAGCCAGGCTCTGTGCGTATTAAACAGTAGAAAGGACATCCTTAATGTCAAGTTTGGTTGAACACATGTAGAAAAAGAAAAAAAGAATGTGGACCTTTTAATTGAGTTGTAGAGCTAATAGATTGTTTGAGCCTCCTTGCCTTCATGAGGTCCTCCTGTTCTTTGAGTGGATACGTAAGGTTCACACATCCCTCCAACCCCATCCGTCTCCCTCAAAATCAGCTTTTGTAATGATTGTTCGTAGTAAAAAAATGCTCACTCTTGTGTCCCAGTTCACCAAAATGAAAACACTGTTGCTCCACAGCTGTGGAGGGAAAAATGTGGAGGGAAAAAAAGCAGCAAATGAGATTCACCAGGATTTCTGTTTAAACTCTACTTCTATAGCAGACTGGAATTATGTAGGGGCCATGACGCACATAAAACCAAGCTGGTTTTCCCCCCGTTGCCTTTGTGTAAGAATCAGGTTCCATTTCCAACAGAGCAGGTGTAGGCACGAACTGCCAAAATAAAAATAAGTGATGTAGAAAATTCAAATTGAACACCACCGGGGATCAAGGTCGACCTGTGACTATTGAATCCTAAGGCTTGCTCCTACGTACATGGGTGAGTTCAGATCATCAGAGCTGTGATTGGATGAAAGCTCCCGCTGTCTTTTTGATTGAAATGTGCCTTCAGCAAACTTTGACAGTGTGAGAGCAGGAGCAGCTAAGGTCAGTGATATCCAGCCTTAAAGAGACAGCATGAAATCAACTATTGAAAACTCACATAATGTGAGATATTATTCACCGTCAAGTACATTTGAAACAAGTATATTCACAAATCAATCAATGAACTTTAACACTTGAGAACATGTTATCACCATATAAATTTGGTATCGAGCATTTCATTTCTTTGCTGTTGCTTTAACATAAACTCATTCATTATTTGTGCATGACTGAAATATAATATTTCAAGTGGGCCTGACTTCAAGGCACCTGATGCATTGTGGGGTTAATTTGAGGTTGCACTGCAGTACCATGACAATGATATTTCTTCTTCTACTATCCCTGTCTAGTGCTATTAAAATACATGTTATGACAAATCATGCACACAGTTTCTATTTCCATCAGAACCATGTCCTTTCCTCACCTTATCATCGAGCTTCTTGGCACAGAAGGAGAGCTCCAAATATCCGTTGTTGCCAGAGATTTCCTCGGCATGGACCTGAAATTATATAAGATTTTAAATGTAATTTTTAAAAAATATGATATTTAATGGCATTTAAAAAGATAAATATATTTTGTGTGGTAATTAGAGAAACTCCTGTACTTACAATTCATCTGCACTTGTACTTAAATTTCAATATTATTCAGGGAGTAGACATTATGTCAGCTGCCACTGTGACACACTCACTTCTAAAACATAACCTTCATCTGCCATGTTTTTTAATTCAGACTGAAATTTAACAAAGGTCTTTTATACAAGTTTTATTGGAAGTTTGTATACACCATTTTTATTTCTATTAGAAAAAAAGCTTATTTTTATATAACAGTGGCACTGTGGTGAGCAGATAACAAAGGGAAGCGCTTTTTACTTAACACAGAATTGTTACCATTAAAATTGGTCCCAGTGTTTACAAAAAGAAGAAAGTTCAGATTTGCCATTTTTAAAAATCCGCACACATTCTGCTGCTTAACGAGGGGCTGTCTGGCCCTCTAACAGAACACAGAGGTACGCTCTCCTTCTCCATTTGAAACTGACAGAAACGTACACATCAAACTTTCAGCTGTAGAGCTTGCACGGCCAGGTCTTGACAGGACTTGACAGTAATGATTGGCAAAGTAGGAAACTTGTACTTTTTACCAGTCAGTGTTCTCTGAAAGGTATGAAGTGAGAAGAAAACGTCTTTATAAAAGGTCTAGGCTGAAGGTGTCTGAGAATTTCTCCTTGGCCTCTATATGCTGTTCTATTTCCATCACTTTTTTTTATCAAATCACTATTGAGCCATGTCAGTCCTGTTGAGATAACAACATCTCTTTCATACGGAGCTGTGTGTGAGCTGAGCCTCAGACGTTTTCATTCCATAATATTTACATATCGTTCATTAACAGTTGCCTTTTGTTGTACTTAACCTGAAAAATCTGCATAGCTACTTTTATACTTTGCGATCATGGTGGAAAAATGAGACAGTCGGAGTAAATACACTTTGAGCTGGCTACATTTGCTCAAAACTTCACAAAGACATTTAACTCTCTTCACCTACAGTTGGCAGTTCATGTTCTGTGTTTAGCTGGTGTATCTAGATTACCTTGTTATAAAAAAAGTAAGACCCAACAAACACCACCTTGTTTTGATGATCACAATACATTAAAGCCAGTCAACCTGCAGCCTCGCTAACCCTCTCCCCCAGATCAACAACAGCATTGAATGCCATTTACTTATTCAATTGTTTTCTGATTTTTCATTGTCTCTGGAACTGACAAATATATAAACTCTCTATAAGGGCGCAGCAAGCAGAAAAGAAGCAAATGGTAGAATTTTATAAATGCAGAAAACAAACAAAGACAGCATGTGTGGGTAGCAGCTACATGCTTGGATGAGGGTTTAACATCATGAAGCTCTAAATTCTCTATATTTGCAGAAAGAGATGGTCAGAAAATCCCCTCGAGTAAATTCTCAATATTATCTTCCAGACCTTATAAAAGGTCTTTGCTGTAGGCTGTGGTTGGAATAAATTCCAATTCTGGCAAGAGATGAAGTGATGATGATTTTTAATGGATGAGTTGTTCTAACTTTTCCTCACAGCACAAAGGTCCTGGGTTCAAATCTCAGGCCAGGTCATTACTGTATTCAGAGTTGAGGATGAAAAGCTTCCTCCCACTTGTGGCGGGTTGCATTGTGTACCAGTCCACATCCTGTATGTGCTGTATATGGTTGACGAGAGTAATGTCATTACTGTGCAGACCAGAGTGGAACACTGACCTGATCTGTTTGTATTGTGCTTTATATGGCACCAATCCCTAGTTAGCTTTAAAGAGCCCATATTATGCCCTTTTTGGGGTTCGTATATTTAATCTATGTACCTACTTTTGTACGTTCACAATAGTTAAAGTCCGAAAAAAGTGTCTGTTTTCATGTACTGCTCCTCCATGCTCCCTCTCCGCTCTGAGTCTGTCAGCTACACTCTGCTGAGCCCCCACTGTTAGACCCCACGTGGGCCAAGTCTGCTCTGATTGGTCTGCCGATCCGCTCTGTCGTTATTGGTCAGTTGCTCAGCACGCGTCTCGGAAATTTCAACATGAGCTGCAGGGCTTGCCACAACGAGCCAATGGGCTTAGATCAGTGATCTCACACTGACAATGACGCCGTACTGACAATTTTTTATCGAGGGGGGCTAGAAACGAGCATTACATGCAGCTAATGCTGCAGCTAACAGGAGGACGTAGGAGAAGCCGTGTTACGCATTTTTGCACATAGATGTGCCTAAACGTGCACAGGACACTTGGAAAACACACTAAAGGGCATATAAAACCAGAAAAGGCATAATATGGGACCTTTAAGATAGTGGTTAATGGACCAACATGATTTATTTTCCTCATGTAATGTCTAATGCATGCATCATTTTGAATTGGATTTGCTTGCTACCCTGGGTTGAAAGCAAAAAAAAAACCTCATCTCATGGAGGAAGTGTACTTTTAACAACTGTAAAAACAACAAACTATGTACAGTATATCTATATATATATACATATATATATATATATATATATGACAGATAGACAACAGAACAGATGAAGAGATAAGCACTTTAAGACAGACAGAATAAAAGCTCATAACGATGCCTCAGCAGATGCACAGATGTAGACAGATATCTTTCTGCTAATACCATCAATTTTCCATTCATTACTTCACTTGGCTTTGCTGGCCATTAGTCACTTCCATCCATTTCCCTTACATCCAGCAATTCCGACAAATCCATCTACCAGAGCAGTAAGGTAATGAGCACGATGTAAGAAGCCTACCGTGATGGTGGATTTGCCCGCATATTTTCCATACTTCAGCAACAAAGGCTTCATCATCTTCTTTTGGGCCACAATCTTCAAAAGAGAAACATAAATGTTGGTGTTAGGACTTAAATGCTAAGAGCAGAGAACAGTGATCTGAGTCATCAGCTGTAACTATCCATTACGTTGCATTTGTTGGACTTAAGTATGACAATATTCATTAATTTATTTTAAAAAAGGAACAGTGCACACTAATGAACATAAACTTGTTAATATGCCAGATTTAAGCCATAGGCTACTTCCCATCTGCTGTACTTTGGCAGCTTGGTCGTACATACTTATAGACATTTACATAAAGACCACAATGAATTATAGACAACAACATAAACTGTACTTTAGTTGACAGAGACACATATATACAAGTATAAAAAGTGGCTGTGCAATGTTGTTCAAAACAAACCAGGATAAAGTGACCTTCAGAGTTAAAGTGCTTAAAGTGCCTGCTACTGGATGTAAAATGTCAGAGTATTAAAGTTAAAAAGTTCTGGAGTATGGCACATGATTATAAGGTACTGAGGTAAATTGCACATTTTCCCCCGAGCCTGTAACTTTAAAGTGATGTTGTGATTGCACATACTGCACCCAGTTTGCATATACAGACATGTGTATGTGTGTAGCCTACTATTGCACAGGGTTAGCAAACATAGATGTTTGTATGTATGCATAATCAGGAACAGTAAGGTTTTAAAAGCCGAGCTTTTGAGTCGAGAGTGACAGCAGGGCCACAACTAAATTTCCCCTTAAAGTTAAAGACTAGATCCTGGTAAAGATAATAGTTATTCACAAAGCATCTTAGCCCTTAATAGAGCTCCTAAAGTAAAGATCTAAGGATGAAGAGTTTCTCACAGAGAAGAAAAAGGAGAGAAAGGTGATCATCACAATTCCAGTTCTATCACAGCCTCATATTAATATCAGTCAGATTAAGTAGACTCTTACAGTTACCAGCATGGTGAATAAACATGAGCACATAAATATAATAAAAATACACAATATTTGATATAATTAGAGCTCAATTAATTAAATAAAAGTTGTAATTTAATCTTGCATCAGAATGGTTCAAGAGTAAATTGGTGACTGTTATTTTTCGAATCAAAAGTAACGTTTCTGGGCCAGCGGTTACAATGGTCGGGCCAGTGATCTCTGAAATCAGAGGGCCACTGGCAAATTTACCTTAATGTCAACCCCTGCACACATTTTATCTACGTACCTGGCCCAGAGTGCACTCCACCCCACCCAGAAAGTCGTCATCACGGGTCCCGATGCTGTGGGTGCCGTGGATGTCATAGACTTCAAATCGCAGCTTCTGGACCTCCTCAAAGTAGTAGTCCAATGAGAAAACCTTGGCAAAGACCGGGTGCAAGTTGCTCTTGATCACTTCTGTCCTGTCGAGCTGAGAGTGGACACAATTTATAAGATTTGAATATTTCAAACACTTACATCTGGTATATTTAAACTTTGTAGTTTTTTGAATACACTGTGTGATTAAAGCAGTAGCACACCTTATGGATAGTCAACCTCTCTCTGACAAAGCAATAGCACTTCTGCAGACTGTATCCAGTATCATTGTACAGCAAGATCACTCAGAAATAGGATTGAAAACAATGTTTAACAGATTTGTCTTATTTTAAGGAGCACTTGGGCAGAAAGAAGGGCAAATATTATGAAGTTCAGTCAAGAGGATGATATGAGAGAAGATTGGAAGGCCTGGACATTTAATCTCAGCGTCCATGCTTGTCTTTCAGTGGCTGACAGTGAGAAGTTGAGCTCTTTGAGGCCCCCAATAGCTCTTAATGTAGGATTTAGCTCCCAAACAGATCCATGGACATGCATGCACTTTCCAATTTGTTGCCAAATTATTATCTAAAAATGATTTCAAGTCTGCGGAGATTATTTTTTTTAACATAAAAAAAATGAAATATTCACATAAAATTATCATGATGTATTGTGTATATGTTTATTTTTTATGCATGTTTGGGACTTAAACCTCAACCTATTTAAATCATGTAAAACAGAACAGACTCATTACAGTCTGCAGTTGATCAATTGGTTATACATCTAAAAGTGAATGTAGCGCTTTCCTTGTCATCTAAAACTGTTTGTTAAGAGTTTATCCTCAACATAGATACATATCCTTGGGTACAGTTTTGCATGTCACAGTCCAATGTCACTTTACAATGTTTCCCTCCCCTGATAAAACGACAGTATGTTTATGCCTTTAGATATGAAATAAATACAATAAAAAAAGAAGAAAGAAATAAAACCAATAGAAATGTACATTTTTGGTTAATGAATGCATTCATATTTTATTCCATGTGCTGATGTAAAGATTTATTGAGGCCACTATTAATAACATTTATCTGATTGAGAGTGGGATAGCTTTCAGTTTATAAGGATTCAGGAGGATATTGGATAGGAAAGCAATATTGGCACGGCTTAAACAGGGAAAACCATTTTTTTCACCTTTAGCCCCTCCCAGCAAAATCCCTTGATTTTGATGATCAAAGGCATTTGCGACCAACCCTTAACGCTCCTCATCGTTGGAACTGGAAGTGCTTCATCAACAATTTCTACAATTTTCCATTCGATATCAATCAATATTTCAAGCTGTGTTTAAATCCCTTAAAGCTGCCTATTCTGTCTCTTTTTTAATGAAAATGTGCTCCAGTATCTCCACTATTACATCTCACATTATTTTCATGACAGCCTGCCTTTTACTCTGTTTTACTTGTTCTTCTGACTATGTTTTAAAAACTACTTGACCCTGACCTTTACTTGTTTCACTATGTGCCACATGAGCAGCCTCCAAGTTTCTTGGCATCGGCATACAAGTTTCTGAACTCTTATGAAAGGTTCAACTTCATTCTTCTAAACATTATTCCCTTATTTGGTGTGTTTGTGAACGCTCATCATCCAACAGGCTGCTCTAAAACCTGCCATAGGTAACTGTGAAAGCTATGAAAAACAAAACAATTAACAACATTTCATCAAACCATTCAGTGACCCCTTGTTCCCTTTGAGCAGGGGCATCTTTCATCATCCTGAAAGAGAGCACTCCTGTCAGAAAAGAGATGTTTCATCAGAGGATTAAAGTGATGACTCAGACTCTATTGATCTGCAGAGACCGTTGCATCTAATGGGACAAGTTTACTAAAACTGAGTCAAGAAACCCCCTCTACCTGTATGCAAGCATCTTCATCATCTTCTACTTACACTTACTCAAGTTTTTGCTTTCTTGGTAACCCCGCCTGTGGGACCATTTCCTTGTTTGTTGTAATTTTGTGTTGTTTATCCTTGCTTCACATTGTTGCCTGTATGCATGCTGAGGATGGACCGCTGCCCAAAACATTCATGCATGAATAAACATTTTAATTGGACTTCTGTCCTGCTCCTGTTGTTTTCAATTTAGCTTTTAAGCATTCAGCACAACAGGGTTGAATGTGTTGAGTCGTTACATTACATTTTTTTTTTTTGCCTTTTTATCAATATGCAATTCAATTCGTTGTTCAGTCAATTCTGAAACAGTTCACATTTCAAAATGCTTGAACTAAAACATAAACAGAACATGGTCGAAAATAATCAGATTTTGGTCCTTGTCAAGGTTCTAGATGTATAACTAAAATATGTCTAAGCACCAGCCTCACTTTCTCAGCTTTAGAATTAAAAAAAACAATAATACTACTAATAATGATTTTTTCTTTTTTTTATGATGACAAACATCCCTCCCTTACCTTCAATCATTCCCATCTCTCATTATTATCTTTGCCTGTCTTCTCCTTCTCTATTCGTGCCATCTGGATGGACAGCTTTGGGATGAGTCTGTTTGCTGTTGAAAGCTTATCAGAGCTATGGAGGATAGGTTGTGCTGAAGCCTGAGACGCCTGTTTGTTGCTGGTGTGGGGCCAGAACTACAGAGTTTCCTGACATGGAAAATTAAAGCTTTCTCTGATCAGTCCTGACAGGTATGTAGAGCTTTATCTATCATAGTGAGCCCCTGTAGTTCAGGATAGATATCAACAAATAGATCTGAATAAACTCATTATCATGGGAGCACACGGAGTCCAGTTTACTCAAACACGGAGTCCAGTTTACTCAAAAAAAGAGAAACCTACTGTCAGAGAAAATAACATTGTCTATCTCCACCTTCTTTATATCATTTTTTATATTGTGCTTGAAGAGATCAGGTGATGAATTAAGGCTATAAAGACAAAGCACTTCAGCAAACAGCAGTAAGTCAAGGGGGGCATATCAGAGCGGAGAAAGAGGGTGGTGGTGATATGAGTGGGCTCAGCCTCTTACTCAGTTGTTGACGTAAGTAAACAATTTGCACAAGCAACGGTGCTGAGGGATTTGACAGCGGAGGATTGTAAAGTGGTGTGCACTGTCAGTACTGTGAATTCTCAGAGAGATACAGAGGTAGAGGTGGACAAAATAGACATATTTTATTTTTTCAAATTCTGATTCAGTCAATAGGTAGTAATAATAGACTATTAGAACCTTCTAGAGCGTTTTAAAGTCTTGAATTTGATCTTTTTAAGCCTCTAGAATTCTGGTTTAATGTACAAAATACAGCTTATGTTAGAAATGGGAGTATAAATAACCATCCACATAATCTGAGAGAGAATAAATATATACAACAATTAGAAAAACCTAATTGAAGGCTGATGATTGAAAACAGCTCAATTTGCTGTTTGAACCTTATTTCAAGACTGTGTGGGCGTGGCCGACCAAATAGATTGACATCTCTCCACACATAACAATGCTGCATGTGACAATTGGTTTAGTGGAGCTCTAGACAGTATGTTTCAATCGTGTCAGTCAGAATCAGAGGAGAAAAAGCCCAAAAGCCATCTGAATTAATTTTAATATAACAAAATCTTTTCTATCCGTATTATTGATAGCACTTAGCATAAACATGAAATGTTGCATCCTATTAGTTCTAATGCTATAAACGCAATGCCAATATAAAGCTCTGCAACCCCTTCCTCAGAAAGGTAACCACACCACATTTAAAACCCAGTGGCACCAGTTCACAAGTTCACAAGAAACTTAATTGTAAATATTTCTGTTTTGGATGGAAATATAGTTGGAAGGTTATTGTGTAGCTTGATATCAAGGGGATGTATGTAAGGGCATTGGTTCCCAAAGTGGGGGTCGGGGACCCCTTGCGAGGTCAGCGATACAAAACATAGTCAATTAAAAATAAAAACAAAATTAGTTAAATGAAAATGATATTAATAAGTTAAATTCTGAAAATGTAAGTTTGCACATGACAGCAACAATTTAGGTGTCTGCTGTTTTTTTATACATAAAGATGAACACACCTGTATGTCTATTCATTAAGTTGTGTATGTCCACTCTGTGCTAAAGTCAATACATTGAAATTACTATTCTGCTTCTAGCCTTTGTTACAATAAATGACTGTATAAAGTTATTTTATGGTTTTTAGGCTGTTGTATTCTTTTGTGATGTTCTTTTGTGTTACCAGTGTTTGATAGTCCTGTCAGTGCATGTGTATGTTGGTGCGCTACGTGTAATTGTAAAAATACTTACAACATGTCCCCTGTTGCTGTTTTGCAGTGTTTCCCTGCATGAACTTCGCCAGTTAAGGTAGCAGAAAGGTGGTAGGTGGTAACTACAGGGGGAGGTGCATTAGTTTAGGAGCTGTATCTTCAGTTTTTGGACTAAACACAGCGCTCTGTAACAGAGTATGTTTGTCTAAGTTTGCCGCTACAGACTACAGCCGGCTGTTACGTCACTAACAATAAAATTCTGATTGTCCTCAGCTGATACCTTCATGTTTAATCGAGGCTCTGTGAGATGAAACAGTGAAAAGACTCGTTAGAAAAAATTTAATCATACACAATGAAATATCAACACTTAACAACACATTTCTGTGTGTGCCCAAAGCTGTTGGATCTCACATATAGACGCAGGAGAATTTGAATCCCTTTTAGTTAGTTAGTTAAGGTGCGTGTTGTTAAGGCAGGTGCCTTAACTATATAGCACTGTGGGAAAGACTGGTTTGGTGTTGTATAACTGGACTAAAATTATTGATTCATAACAACAAAGGAGCTTTTTCATGTTTTAGCAAGTTGGTTAAACCCTGAGCACTTTTGTGAAAAATAGGTATCTGCCATGTTACTGTCAGTAAAGGGAAACACTACTAAAGGAGCCTATTTATATCTCAGGATTGCACTTGGTTACAACAGACAGACGGACGGACAGACGGACGGACGGACGGACGGACAGATAGACAGACAGATAGATAGATAGATAGATAGATGGACGGACGGACGGACGGACAGATATAGATAGATAGACAGACAGACAGACAGACAGACAGACAGACAGACAGACAGACAGACAGACAGACAGATAGATAGACAGACAGATAGATAGATAGATAGATAGATAGATAGACAGACAGATAGATATATAACACATCTGAGATCATTATATGTATTGCCTTCAGTAATTGTAGCTTAAAATAGCCACTCACATATGCTACATTGAACCCAGGTCAGTCCTCTCATGTAACAACCTACTTACTACCAAGAAAAATCCATAACTGCTGTGTGCTCCACACTGTCAGCTGAGTGCTTTTATCATCACATGCCACAAAATATTGTATCCATGTTCCACATTCATACAGCCCAAACATTACTGTGAGCTTCTTCAACAAATGGCTCCCATGTGACAGGAATCAAGCAGAATTACCTCCCATTTCAATAAAAGGGAGGTTTTTGTTGGATGAAGGGTTGTGGGACAATAAATCTATATAATTACATATTCTCTGTCACATTTTAACACTGGCACATGTTGGCACTCCTTCATGAACTAAACAGCTCAATTAATAGGGAAGTGAGAGACCTGCTGCCTGGCTTCAAATCAGATTGGGAACCATCCAAGAAAGTAAACATTTACAGCTGGAATACCAATCGACACACTTCATATAAGCAGTGTGGTTTTTGTCCACGCATGGAGACCAGCAGACTTTATAAACTGTCTTACAATCTGAATCCTACAGAGGAGACAAACAGCTGCTGTGTGAGCCTTGGTCTCTTCCAAATGCATGAAAGAACTGCTGAAAGTTTACCAAACCAATAACAGATTGAACTGGTTGGGGACCAGTGTATAGTATTTCCTGCATAAACACTGCTTTATCATAAAATATTACCTTTTCCAGATTTGTGATAATAGACTATGGGAGGAGGATTGGCAAAGTGTGCAATCCCCAAAGCCTTGCTGTGTAACTATTAAGAAAACAAGTGCACAGATCACATCAACATGCTGTAATTTGAAATCCTACATATGTATGATTCGAGGTACAATTCTTTACACATTAAATAGTGTGGTTAATGACTTAGAAAGGGAGATAACTAAAATATGGTGGATTCATTTTTACAAGCCTAATGCTACTGTCTACAGAATTGGTCCCATAAGGTCCAACTAGCATTTGTCGGAATAGAAAAAACAAAAGCGGGGGCTCACCTCTGTCCACTGCCCGTTGGTCTGTACCATGAGTATGACACAGGGGTCTGACTTGTTCAGCGTGTCTCGGTCCAGCAGAGCTTTGCAAGACACCCGCAGCTCCACTTTGGAGACGCAGGTAGCCGGGCCGCTGAGGCTGGTGGCAGGGGAGGTGGCCTCCTGAACGTCATTCATCTTGGCTCAGGGCGAAAGGAACTGCGAACCAGTGGAGCGGTGTGAGTGGTGTGAGGATGTTGGTTGTAGCGCCGAGGGGAAGGGTAAATATAGTGGTGGGTAGCTCAGTAAAGACAAGACACGCTCCCTGGAGACAGGCTCTTTTGACTTGATGACACACAAAAAAAAGAAGAGAGACTTCTGTTAAGTCCCAGAGGAGCAAAGAAAAGTCAAGCTGTTATCACTGCCTGTCTGAGATATCCCCGCGTGAGGAGGATCCTCTCACCTCCGTGATGATGAGAGACAGGACGAGAAGCTGTGACTTTAGAAGTCTCAATCAGACCGAAACAATTTAATAAAGGTGTCCACATCTAGTGCTTCTCCTTTTTAAATGCTCTTAACTCCAGTATGATAGAGAAGCAAGGATTCCTCCGCATCACAACACAATCCACAGGTACAAAAACAGAGACTTGACTGTCATTTTCCGAACAATGCTATTCAAACCCTGTTTCCAGTCCTAAACATAGTGGGGGGGTTAACTATTCTTGAAGTGACAAAAAGCTAAACAGTGGGTTTACAAACAAAAGTGGCTGATAAATTCAGGAATCCGACAGACACATGGCTGAGTGTCGTTTTCCCGTAGATGACAACATAACACTGAGAAAAGGACTTAGAAAATCCCTGCTGAAGTGTCCTTAAGCAAAAGGGTTTCAGAACTCCCCCCCCCCCCCTTAAGTGTTTGAAAGAGGAGGTAAGTATGAGGGCTGTACAGTGGAGGGTGGGATGGGGATGATGAATTTCTCTATCTTATTTAGCCTACTCAATGTTTTACTTTAAGTGTCGCATTCTAAGGAGACAAATGAACAAGAGCGCTGTGTGTTCGTGTGTGTGTTCGTGTGTGTGTGTGTGTGTGTGTGTGTGTGTGTGTGTGTGTGTGTGTGTTTGGCTTACAGCACCACGGACAGCGCCCGCGGTTTTGTTCACCAGCTGTGGGTCTGGAGACCAGATGTGACCCGAAAGCATCAATCTCGTTGCTCTAAATACATTCACACTGAATGGGGTTATGATAAACGAACCAAGCAAAAGTTGAAGTGATCAAAAACCTCTCGGTAAAGCAACACATCCGCGAAAGAGCGAAAAGCCGCCGATTTCATCCAACTACTTAGAGAAGGCGACACGGGAAACGCTACTGAACGGTGTGTTATTCATTTACAACAATAAAACAACTCTGCTACAAATCTGTGACAGACTAAAATTGGCGTTATTTCCTTCTTTCAAACAACAAAGCGTCGTATTAA
Source organism: Labrus mixtus (assembly GCF_963584025.1). NCBI lineage: Eukaryota > Metazoa > Chordata > Actinopteri > Labriformes > Labridae > Labrus > Labrus mixtus. The sequence continues at coordinate 21,392,091 of NC_083612.1, read as the reverse complement.
AAAAAATAAAGCTACTTTGAAAACATCGTTTCTCGTTGACAGTCTGCGTCGAGTCCTCATCAAAAACAACAAAACATCAAGTGTGCTGACGGTCAAGTATGCTGTAAGAAACATAAACTCACTTCCCTACCTTTCGTTGTTCCTTACTCTCAAACACTTGTTTAATCCTCTCCCATATTAACACACTGCTTGATTATCTTTTTTTTCCTCCACTGAAACTCATTGGTTAGGCTGCTGAGGAGGGAGTAGGCTTGTCGAGATTGGGAGTGGAGAGAGTCCAGCTGCTGATGTAAGGATGGAGGGGAGGTTTTATCTGGGATTCGATTATTTGGAGTTCGAGTTAAGAATCGAGCCTTAAAAACTAACGTCAAGGCACGTTAAAAATGCATAACAAAGTCCTTAGAGATACTCTGGAAATATAGGTATATATTTTTTGATATGCTGAAATCAAGGATAGCCTACAGGTGTGACAACCTTGTAAAAAATAGTCAAATATATATGCTTTAAGCTCAATATAATTTCTAGAGATCGTTAATCCTCTGCAGCCAAAGTGAAGGACTTTTGATTTATTGTAGCTTATATACCGACTGATATATTATTCCGATATCTGATTTGGCCGATAACCAGTAAGACGATTTCATCAAAGTCTTTGTCGCTGATTTATGATGCCGATACTGTCATTTGCACATATTTCGTTCAAGTGAATTGCACAGACATTCAAGTCTCTGTTTGTAAAATTAACATTAAAGTTTGCATTCAATCTTTAGAATATAACCCTTGTCAAATATATCATATCATGCAATAGCCCAAGATTCTTTTCACAATGTTTTACATTCACTGGGCTTGATAACAAAACTGCTGTAAGCTAAGTTACATGTAAAATATGCCAAACTTCTTTTCATGTAACACCATGTTTACACATTGAATGTGCTGTATAACCGAGCTTTGCATACTGTGGACAAACATGTTTTTGCTTCATACACAGATGTCCCTGCTGCTACATCAGCAGCAAGTGTAAAACATGAATCTCTGATCAGAGTAGGAGCCATTTTCCTGCATTAACTGGACCTTTTGTTGAACAATGACATTACAATCTAAAATGAGATGCATGGGCACCAAAGCACACGTGAAGATAAAAGGGGAAATCAGATGCTAGAAGGATAACCATCTCTGTTTGCTAATTTGCTCTTAGAAAAGAAGAGAATTTATCCGTGTGTCAAGGGCTGGCTTTGTCTCATCTCATAAAGAAATGCATAGGAAGCACATGAGGACGGAACATATCAGGGACATAAAAGGATGGATCTTCCCGTAGCAGCCTATCAGAACCAAGGCTCCATGTGGGAGCTCCAGACAGTTAAGGACCTGTGACTCTTTGCTCTTTTCCTGTTATTGAAAACACACACACATAGCTGTTTACTCTATGTGAACATACACTGTAGCCAAATGTTACATAAAAATGATCATGACCTGATTCATTGTGTAGATGTTCAATCAATTGACAGCAATGTATGTTATGTAAGGTATTGTTTAAACACATTTATGCTTGAATCTTTTCACAGTCCGCCCACAAATGTATTATTTTCATGAATGTATTTCCAGACATTGCATAACATTTATAGATTTTTAGATTGCACTGAGGCTCCTGCAGAATTCTGCAAAAACAGAGCAAAGGCTGTAAAAGACAAAGGCGCTAACAGGATAAACAGAATCACTTCGGAAAATTTGGTTTCATCAGACATACACTTAAAATGACAACATAAAAGCCTTGCTTTAACTGTTTAAAAGCACCGTGTTGGCTTGGCTGTTAGTTGAAGAGCACTTTTGTAACCTGTAACATGTTGTTCCTGACTACTTTTAAATATCAGGACTCTGAAGTGTCCTTCAAATAGAAATACTTTTCTTTTTTTTCCATTAAAGCTTTGCAGCATTACAACTTTGTCTTTGATTTAAAGAGTACAAGGCTGATTCTTTTAGACTCTCAGAAGCTTTCAGCTAGTAATACGAAGCGAGCAGAAAAAAAAAAGGCAGGTCAATTTATTGTAGCAACTCCCAGCTTTTAATAATCTGCTTGGTTAAGATATGCAATTTTACCTTTTTTGGTGAAATTCTCAAACCCACACCTCAAAGTGCATACACTGTTTTAAACATGGGATCTGGCTGTTTTCTGACATCACCTCCAATTAGTTCTTTCCTGCAGTTCTCACCCCCAGTGCCTTTTCTTCCATGAGTACTCAGAGTCGCTCTACTTTGGGCCTCACACCTGAGCCCTGTTACACGACAGCTCAGAACAACGGCCATCTGCTGCTGCTGCTGCTGCTGCCGCTGTCTCAACACCTCACAGGACGTTCTCTGAATGAACACATGGTTCATTTATGCAACCCCTCTGCACTTCCATTCAGCGCTCGGCTTGGTGATTCTGACCACATTGCATGCTATACTCATAACAAGGTCTCTTAGCATGGTCTAATGCACTCACATTTTCTGTCTAACTAACTCCTGTGTTTGTGTAATATCATCCACAGTTTTCCACCAGCAGCTCCCTGGAGAAACACTCATTTTGAATGTAGGTAGGTTTTTTTTAAGCACACCATTGATTCTCTAGTCTTTCCTATTGGTGTTGGTAGCAGTAGCATCTCTTTTAATGGTAACCAATCAGTCTGCTTGTGTTTCAGCTCCACTTTAAAGCTTCCTGAGCAGAAATGCTTTCCTTTTGAGTGTCCTCAGTCATCATTCTATTCGCCTTACTGACTGAAGGTGACACTGTTAGATAAAAGCAGCACAGGCGAGTCCTTCACTTCAGTTGGACAGAAGTAATAGTCCCTGTAGGGGTACGGATTTTAAGGTGGAAGATCAGGTGAGCAACATAGAAAAACAAGTTGTTGCACAGAAATTGGCACCTTTGAAAGTGTTCGATGTAAGAAATATTAAGAGAATAGTCGAGTTAACATTCACAACTACAAAACTGTAACCAAAGCAGCAGGGGGGTTTATAATATATGGCAGAAATTCAAGATGGTAGCTCATAACACACTGAAAAATTCAGAGAAGGAATATTACGATTTTGGATTTGTAGCCCTAATCTCCAGTTAGGAACTCTTTGTTTCTGTCCACTTTTGCAATCCCATGGGAAAGTTGTTATTATGATCTTTTTTCTGGTTTGGTCCTTTACCTGTGGGAGTAGTTTTGGTTTTCTTTTTACATAAAAATGACATTTCTTTCTTTTAATGGTGAAATGTATCACTTATTAATAATCTTTGCCTTGGAAAAAAAAAAATGTCAAAGTCTGTTTCTGCAGCATACTGTTCTTCATGTCGTCTGACACTTACCCCCAGTAGCAGTTTCAGGAATTGAAAATAACATGATAGAAATAGTCAGTCACTTTGCAGATGGACTTCATGCTTTTGCAGCTCATGAAGAGGTAGGTACAAGTATTCATTTCACTCAGTTTCATAACCAGCTAAAATCTCATCATGGAAGCTATAAAGTGACAGCTTTATACAACATTCTCATCTCTGTGTTGTCATTGGTCTTTTATCATTAAAAACACATTTCAAACAATAATGTTTTAAACTGCAAAACTCTACTATTGCTGTTAAAACATGCTTTTCTGAAACCTGTGATCGCATGCTCCCACAACTTCATTACTGAATTTATCCAAACCATCTTGCTCCACACTTCGTGTATAACTTAGAATCCCAAACTATTACATTCACAGTGATAAACCACCGGGGGCAAAGAATTGATTCCTCATACCATAGAAACACTACCTGTAGATATGTCTCCTGTTTCTGCATGATTACAGACTTAAATGACAGATTGACTTTTTGTCAATATACTGATCAATGAATGGACTAACTGTCTCAGATCTGGGTCAGTCTTGGATCATATACATTGACCTTGTTAACATAATCCCCTCTTTCCTCATGTTACTGCTTATCTAAACTAAAGAATTATCTCTAAGCATCTCAAGTGATGTTAGTTTACCATAGTGTAGACACATTTCCTATCACTGGCCATTAACACACTTTTAAGTTTAAGGCATTTTATAATGTTTCAAACGCTGGGAATACACGAGACACATCAAGGAAAGTTGGTACGAGGAAACGGTTATTTTAGTCCTTGTATTCTATTACATTTGTATGAGCTACAATATTTTTTGTGAAGTTCCCTAACTAACTTGAGGAAAAATACCACCATCTTTTTCTGTGCCCATTTCAGCAGTATCAATCACCTTTGGTCCAAAATGACTCAACGGTCCACTCACCTCCATTAACTGAATAATTTATCTGCATGCTGATGTCTGGAACACAGTCAGACACCTAAGGAGACACAGACAAGGACGTTTAAGTCTCACATCATCCTGCCTCCTGCAGTCTGTGTATGTTGTTGTTCATACTGGAACTGGAAATTATCTAATGGTAGTAATTGATACATTCAAAATAGACTATGTCACTTTTTTGGGGGGTTTCTCTGCACCCTGTGAGTCATCTATTCAGTTCACTTGATCTTAACTACACAGTGCACTCGACATGTGCACATAGTTTTGGAGTCTCAGTTGTCATAGCAATGATCCATATTAGCAGTCTGTTTTGCTTCAAGTCCGTCAGCTCTTAACCTTCTGTATAAAAATTAACTTCTCCCACTGCTGAAGCTGAGAACAAAATCGTCCCAGTGGGAAGATATTTTTTACATTCTCCACTCCTTCCCCTGCCTGTGGGGTTCTTATTGACTTCCACCACTGCTACCTGTATTCAACACGCTGTGGAAACGGTAAAGGTCTTCTGTATTATTTCGGTCTTTCACAGATGTGAGGCTCTGTATGGATTAGACTTTTCATCTGGCTAAGACTTCGTTTTTAAGGTGAATATCTGAATAATTTGTTTACTGAACCTCTCTGAATGAATGCATCAACTTGTTATGTGCTTCTTTCCTCTAACTCCTTACATAATCTAGGGATCAAATGGTAAATTCTACTCCAATTACATTTTCACTACCGGCGAATATAATATACTGAGCTGATGACAAATTTTACATTTCCTCAAACAGGAAGAAAAAAGCCATATCTTGCACACCTTCATGTGTCCATTAATGTGCAACATTTTGAGCCTCTGGTGCCACCTACTGCTTCAAACATGAGCTCAACATGTCAGGTTTTACTGCACAGCATCAACATTCAGTGTCATGTCAACTTCCAGCAAACCAAGTGTGAAAAAAACAGGTAATGCATTTCACACCATCATCTGCACTTATTGCCTATAAGTACAGATACTGGTTATGTGCTCAAACCCATACAGATGCTCATGTGGCCAAAGCTCAGGAGGGATAAACCTTATGAAAGTTACTGAACCTGGTGTGATTTCACAGTAGTTACAGGTGTTTTTCAGTTGGAAAAGAACAGGTATTACAGTTTGTGTAACCTTGTTGAACTCCATTCATCTCCTTCACTTTCATGGTTTATTTATCGTACATGTTGCTTTCATCTTTGATTCATATAGCAGACGATTGCATCATTTAGTCTGCTGTCAAACAAACGGATTAAATCGAGTAGGCTTATCTTTTTGCCATCAGGTTTTTCATGAACTACTGCCCTTTTCAGTTTTTATTCCCTTGTTCCCAAAGTGTGCGTGTATGTATTCCCCAGAAGTCTGGTCACATCCATGTTGATACAAAGGAGTGCCCAAGTCCCCTGACCATTACAGTTCTTAAGTTCACAATGATGACATTCTCACATGAATCTTTTTATAAACTTTATTTTGCAAAGTTCGGTATAGTCTATTTTTACTTCTTCTTCTCCACGTCCTGCTCAGCAGCCTCCTTGGCTCTCTTGGCACGGATGCCGAAAAGACGAGCGTTTGCACGAGCCATACGCAGGCTGGCGAAAGCCTTGAAATTCTTCTCATCCTCAGAGATGACCCTGGCCTTCTCCTTCTTGTGCACCTGGAAGAAAAGACAATTGTGAACACAGGAAACCCCTTCCATATATTGCTCTGTCTCAGCTAAATGCAGCCAATTTAATGTTGACTGAAATACAAATACAAGTCCAAGTGTATGGCATCAATGCCTTTTGAGAGGGTTTTAAAAAAGCAGTCATCAGAAAAGGGGTTCAAAGCTTCATCAAAGTAGTACAGAGATTCCGGAGATTTGTCATCATTTGACTGCTGAAGACATTTTTGGCAAATGAAAAAGCTGAAAAAAATACCCAGACACCTTGATAATTTACGTGTTGTGGTTTAACATATTAGGTCAGATGATCTATATTGTGATATTTCTAAACACATGAATAAGAACACGAAGGTAATGAGTTTGTTTACTCTTCATGAAAATGACATTACTACTTACACTTTTGATGGGCATGACTGCACCAGCAAGCTGAGTGGCCATCTTGAGTTCCTCCTCCTGAAAAGAATAAAAAAGGTTAAATCTCTAAGGTAATCAAAAACTTGCATTTCTTTTGAGATTTGTTCAAACTGAGACAACCCGTAGCTATCACACATACCTGGGTGCTGCCAAATAATTGAAGAAAACAACATGCTAACCACGTCCAAGTACATTTTCATCTAAGTGAGTCACTAAAAGACAATGTTTTTTTATTATCAGCACCTTAATTAAATGGCTCACTGCAGTGATGAGATTTTTTTTTCAACTTAAATGGAAGTACTACTCTCAACAGTGTACAGGCAGCAACAGGTCCAATAAAAAGAAAAGAAAGCTAATTATTATCTTCAATGAAGGTGTTGCATGAGTAAAAAGCCAGGCTCTTCCTCATTTAACAGTGTAGTGAAGATTATTGTGGATATTTAAATACAGTGCTGTATTATGCAAAGTTTGAGTAAATGATACTTTGATAGGGTTTAATCTGAGTCTCCAAAACAAATCCTGATTTGTATTCATTATATCACAAATTCCTGTTTTAGACAGAGTTCATAAGGTTGTTATGATTAATGTGTATGTGGGAGACACTTTCATGGTTACTGGAGGTCTTAAGAATAAAATGTTCAGGTCCAGATACATTTATTTTATCACGGAGCGACAACAAAAACAAATTATACTTGTTCAATATTCATTTTGTCTTTGTCAATATTTTTGTGATGACTCACTCCAACTAACCACATGTCTTTACTGAGTGTTTAAACACTTATTTTCCAGATAAATGAGCCAACCAATAAAACAACTTTTAACAACTTCTACAGTCTGTCACAGGCCGGGACAGACTGTAGTAAGGACGTTTGTTTCTTTCACATTCTATGTAACAATACAAAACTTACAGTGCTGTCTCCCTTCTTGGGAGCAGAAGCCTTCCTGGGGAACAGAATGAGCTTGGATCGGTACTCCTTCAGGCGCTGCACGTTGGCCTGGAGAGATTCTGTGGATCTGTTACGTCTGCGAGAGTCAACGGAGATGCCAATGGTGCGGGCTGTCTTCTTGTGGATGCCAGCGGCCTGCAACGAAGGGTAGGGCACATTAGTTTTAAATACATAAGTCAATCTCCACTTTGCCATATTGGGTTTGGTTTATTATTTTTGTCAATGATAGCAGTCATCAGAAAAGGGGTTCGAAGTATTCATCAAGAAAATACAGAGATTCCGGAGATTTGTCATCATCTGACTGCTGCCACAAAATACAGTTAGTGTTAGTTCTCATTTTTCTGAATGTGATGACCCACCAGGAGAGTGTGCTTTCAGCTCAGCTCAATATCTTGCCAAATATTGTCAAATGATAAAGTCTTGTCATCCATTCGTATTTCTATGAAAAATTGATCAGACTTTTGACTAGCTGGTGCTTTGGTCTGGATATCCATTATCTAGTTTATCAACATAGCCTTGCACAAAAAAAACACATTACATATACTGCTTCATATTTTAGACAAGTATGCAATAGATTATAACTAAGTACTTCAGACTCACAATGCAAACCCTTTAAGTTGGAGTTCAGTCTTTTTGTGTCAATGAAATTACTTCTGTGCCCAATTCTAAAGCTGACATTTTACAGGAAACTGCTGTTAAAATTCCTTAGGAAATGTCACTCCATTACTTAAATAGCAACCTGTGGTTGAGTAAACAGCACTTATCCAAGTAACCATTAAGGCAACATAAACAGTAAACTGCACAAAGGTGAATTATCAATGTGGTTTGATTCAACGTCTTGTGAAGGAAAACAACAAACGCCGGCTTTGTGTTGATGCACATCAACAGTCACTTAGCCTTCCTCCCACAATAGGAAAGTACATGGGAGGAAAGGCGAGGTACACTCTGCCAAGAACATCCAAGACTTTGAGCAGCACTTGGTGCTATACATGATTTTTTTTTGGGTGGGATGCATGATTCATCCCTCAAAAGGTTGACTCTCTCTTTGCATTGCATCCACCGAGGCTGTGAAGAGCTTTTCTAACATGGAGCTCACCTTGCTAAATGCTAAGTTTAAGGGTCTCAGTCATGCTGGCAGACAATGTTTTTATTTATTGATTTTTTTGAGGGGGTATTTCAAATACACCCCCCCAAAAAAAAAGAAAGAAAGAAAATCAATACAAGAACCATCAGTTTTGATTGCTCTTTTCCCCCCAATTGGCTGTAAGTCCTAAGACAATTTCAAAGAATGCACATTTATGGGAAGCAATGAGTAAATCAATTCATTTTTAAGGGACAACAAAATATTACCTTAAGCTCCTCCAGGGTGAAGCCACGTCCGGCACGGACCTTGGTGTGGTACCTGATAGTGGGACACCTGACTTGTGGCCTCAGTGGTCCAGCGACAGGGCGAGGTGCTATGCGACGGGCCTTGGCCTGGCGAGCCTTTCGCCTACAAACACAAATATTAAAAACTTGAGTTATCGAAGCAATTTTGCAGTCTGATGAACTACTCGTCTGTTTCTGTATTCCTGATTACACTTCCACTGCATCTCAGTCGTTCTGAGACTGTATGTTCTTAGTGCTGGTGCTATGGTGGGAAAGGTCTGCTTACTACAAACAACACAGGATACACAGTACATATTAATCCAATAATTACTTCTTTGAATCACGTAGGCAGCCTTCAGTGCATCAAACTATGCACATGATGGTCAAACAAAGGGTGGCCCAACCGCTTCAAAATAGCCACAAGACCATGTCAGTATTTAAACAATGCATAGACATCTTTATTTAACTGAGCTGTTTGAAACTACATTAAATATGTTTGTCAATACATACAAAATACTAATCCACCCAACTTCTAATGGCAACATGCGCTGGTGGTACACATGTTCGTTTAATAGCCAATCAGTTCTTACCAAAAAAAAAATACTATAATCCAAATACAATAAAAAAAAAAAACTGAGGGGATTGTTGCCAAGGTAACAGACTATTCTCATGTTATGAACATAGTGTATAAAGTCGTTTATCAATGCAAACACTAAAACCTTCTTTTGATTATCTGCTTGCTTTTGTTGGCATTAAATGAAGCTCCCTACACATGTGGAAAGCTTTTAGAGATACTGCTGTTCATTCTTTCAGGGTAACACTTCACCTTCAGGTAGCATCACTGCTTTGTACCAGTGGACAGATATAGTCTCTCTCACCTGCGGATCTTCCTGGCTGGCTGGTTGAACCAGGTGCGGACTCGTTTCTGCCAGTCTTTGTGGAAGTGAGGGTTCAGGAGCATTCCATTCCGGCTGGGGGCCATGGCTGCCTACTTCCCTGAGAAGAGAGCACGAAACACGGACATGAGGAGGCTGACATGCCGGCACATTCTCCACAACGCGACGTGCGAGATGCTAAGCTAACAGGTTGTTGATGTTAAAACGAGCTGTTATAGATAGCCAATTCACGTTAAAAAGCAGGTGTATACTGTTATACACATCTGAGCATTAACGCGTTTGCTCATCGTTACCCGAATTAACATTATTTTGAAGTGTAAGTAAGAAGATTGTCTGTATGGGAAATGCTAAGAGTCACACACCGACACCACTTCACTAGCGATGGAAACACGCAAGTAAGACAAACATCAATAATAACAATAATCCTCTTGTTACAAAGGGGATTAAACACGCTATTTGACACTGTACATTAACATCAGAAAATACAAATAAATACCGAGGATTGAAGTAGATTATTGTTAAATCTGTGGAGGATAATTTCTCATACCTAAGAGGGGGGAAAATGGCCGAAGGGAAAAGGAAGTTGTGCGGCGGTGCATTCTGGGATATGTGTCTTCCAGCCAATGGTCGAACAGACGCCTTTAGAGAAGCGGAAGAAGAAGAAGAGCACAGTCCCCGAAAGCCTCCAAGACTATAACATTTTAAATTAAAAATTAATTATTTGAGTTAGTAAGTGATTGTATGAACATCGAGAAGGTTAAATGTAAATAATCATCACAAAATACATCTAATTCTTTTTTAAATAAGAAGGGTATAATTAATTGTATCATCATACTTATGGTTAAAATTAGAAAACTTATTTCGCATTTTAGACAAAACACCCTTTTTTATTATATCTTTTTGTTTTTCCACATCCTTCAATCTATCGAGCATTATTTATATAGCACCTATCAAACAAATCAAATTCAATTCAAAGTGCATTAAAAAATACAAATATTGAAAATAATAAAAATGCAAAGATAAAGAGTTAAAGATGAATAAAACAATAAAATCAAATAAACCATTATAATGATGAAATTATACAACCCTACATGAAAGCCAGACTGAATAGATATATTTTTAGTTTACATTTAAAAGACTGTTCCAACGTCTGAGTGTAATGGCTGAAAGCAACATTACCAAATGTTTATGATCTGCCTATTGGAATAACTAAAAGAGGGGGATCTGAGGGGGTTCATAAAGTAAAAGCATCTCTAAGATGTAGTCTGGTGGAAGTCAAAAACTCACAGGCAGCCAGTGTAAAGATTTAAAAATGGTGTAATGGAAGCTCTCTTTCTGTCTTTTGTTTAGCACTCATGCTGCTGCATTTAAAATGAATTGAAGCTGATTCATTGTATTCTTTGGTAGACCTGTAAGGAGAGCATTGCAGTAGTCTAGTCTGCTATAACAGCATGCAAAAGTCTCTCTGTGTTGCTCAACGAGAGAAACAGCCTCACTTTAGAAATGTTTTTTTAAATGAAAAAATGCTGTTCTTGCAATAAAATCAGAATCATATATTACACCTAGATTTCTTACTTCTTGGCTTGGGTTAAGTCCAGGTGTATTAAGTATAGAGGCCAGTTCTTCTCTCCAGATGGGGAGTACTTCTGTTTTGTCCAGGTTGAGCTGTAGAAGTCTATGTGACATCCAGGCTTTAATATCTAAAATACAGTTAAACAGTGAGTCAATCTGCCTAGTGTCATCAGGAGACATGACCACATAGATCTGAGTTTATTCAGCATAGATGTCATGCCTACTGATGACACTCATCTTCTATTCTTCTGCTTGTAAAGTTTGCACAACCAGCCAAAAGTCCAGTATTTCAAAAGTCCCCCCCCCCCCCATCATAGTTATGTTATTTAGATATGTTATAATTGTTTGTCATATTTATATACATGTCTGCAATATAGCTTCATTCTGTGTGTACAAATTAACTGTAAAATACATAAAATGTACAAAGCTTAGGATGTCTATCCTAATCTGCTGCCCATAAAACATATTTTGCAGGCTGATGCTTATTTCCTTATATGATGTTCACATATTTGATACAAATAAAGATGAAGTTATCACACTTGCCACTAGATGTAGGACTAGCACGTTTTATCATTGGTTAGCAGCAGCTGTAAAGATTGCTTTTTTGTCAGGTCAGAGATTGACAATTTACAGGCTCCAACTATAACTTGTCACAGCATAGTGTGTAGTGGCCCATTTCTGTTATCTACCCATGAAGCTGCAGTTTGAAAAAACTCAATGACATCAGCCCCTTCATCTGAAAGCAAAGCTGGCATTGTGAAGCAACCTTGATGAGTAAACTGATATAATAAAAACACATATCGACACTTCCTGTGGTTAGATGTATCATCACTGTGTTTACTGTGTTCGGGTCAGAATGTCCTCTGTGATCAATGAAGGGACTATAAAACATCTAAAACGATAGCTGCCAGTATATTAGATGACATGTAACAGCTTTGTACAATGCTTGGGGCAACTCTAACAAAATGATTCATTATTTGATAGAGACACTGGAAGGTGGGGAGAGACAGTAGGGGATGACGTGCACCAAACCACATCAGGATCAGGAGTTGAACCTGGAACCAGTGCAACAAGGAGTTGTGCTTTAGTGTTTTATTAGTTTGAAGCAGGACATCAAGTTGAGAAAATTCAAGTGTGACATGGTTTCAGTACAATATGGAAAATTAGTGTTTTTTTGAGAGACTTGTATTAACCCATTGTTAAAGCATTTCTGGAAGTTGTACCTGGGAATATAAGTTTACAGCTCTTATGGATACGCTATCAGCCTGTGAGTGCAGATTTTTGTTCAGTTGCTGATTCTAAAAACACAGCTTCATTAATCATTAATCAATGTGTTGCTGCAATCTCTGCCTATCTTCACCTGAGGGCAAAGGTCAAGGTGTGTGGAACAATAATGAGCAGAAGAAAGCAGAATGCTCAGTCAGCGCATGTACAGCAACATTTACCACTTACAACACTAACATGTGCAGAACCCTTTTTTATATTCCATCCTTATTCTTGTGAATTGATGAAATCTTAAAACAAACACCATCACAACACTTTCTTACATGTTTCAAGCCAAGAACGCATTTTTTTTTTAAATGGGCTTTTTATGCCTTTATTTTAGAGATAGGACATTGGATAGAGTCCGTAACCAGTAAGAAAGTAGGGACTGACATGTGGGAAAGGAGCCACAGGTTGGATTCGAACTCAGGCCATCTACTCTCAAGGACTTGGGTCTCATGGGGTCATGCACTAACAGCTAGGCTACCAGCATCCCAATTTTTAAGATATTTGAAACAAAGTCTTTTTTTTTTTTTTTTTTTTAAGAAAATAATCACACATCAAAATACTTTTTAAACCAAATTTTATTAAATGAATTGATATGGCATCACAATCATTTGCTAGTTTTTCCACCACATCTGTGCATATTTAAATATGGAGCAAGTAGCTGAAAGACCCAATATCTATGAAGGATCACAAGTTTAGGAGCCCTTTTATGTTGGCTGGTAGCGAAACTAAATTCTAACCTAAATGGAATATATTAAAGACGATTTAAAATTATTTTGATAGCAAAATTCCAGTATCAAAATAAATAGCACAGATAAGAAAAGGAGTCACACATGAGGTTAGTAACTCTGCCTAATAATCATTGTTTGAAATGACATTACAGAACAGTACAGAAGGGAGAGTTCCTCAAATTATTCTTCAAGTGACTTAAGGAATTTATCATATGCAGCTTGATCCATGAGGCCATCGAGTTCTTCAGGCTTTTCAATCGTCATCTTGATCAGCCACCCTGAAATAGAAGGGATCATATATGAAAAGCTGAAAGAAGGCACACACTCATGAACAAGATGTAACATGGAAACTTGTTAAATGCCTTTGGCAGCAGTCTGCTGGCAGAAATTCAGTGAAATGACAAATTCACTGGAAAAGAACAGCAGTGATTGTGAGGAGCTTACCATCTGCATAGCAGGATTTATTCACGAGACCAGGATTCTCTGCAAGCTCTGTGTTGATCTCAGTCACCTCTCCGGTCAGCGGTGAGTAAAGCTCACTGGCAGCCTTTACACTTTCCAAGACCCCGAACTCCTCTGGAACACAGTCATGACAGATACTTCTTATCACACTGCAGAAATGAAATACTTACATATATGTGTAGTGTAATCCAGGCTCTTACCCAGTTGTTCAAGTCTTTGGCCAGTTTCAGGTAGTCCACAGTAAACCACATCACCTAATGCTTCCTAAATGAGAGAAAAAAAAATCAATTATTAAAATAATTCTGTTATAGTGATAAATCAAGTTACACATACTGATATATTCTGTACCAGTTATTCATTACACAGACTCTCACTCATTTATGACTTGCCCTTCATATGGCTCTGTTATTTCTCATGGGAAACTCCTTTGATTTTTACAGCCCAACAACTTAATTATAAATAATCCATATACACAGATCCATACATTTCATATGTTTGTCTGAAGATACCAAAGTTGCCAGATCTTCAAAGAATCACGATAGCCTACACACACAACTACATAACGTTCAAGCCCTCTGTCCCTTAGACCTGCAACTCACGATTCCAGGTTTATCTTTCAAAGTAGAACATGCATCATTTCTTCTTTTTTAAGAAGTAAACAATAAAGCAGCCAAGCATTGTACTCCCAAACAAATACTACTCATACAAGAGGGTTAATAATGTTTTGGCTTGGGATAAATACACATTTAGTACTCAAGGGAATACTTGCAGCATGGTGATGTATGTGCAACTAACTAACAATACACCAGAGTTCACTCTGATCGTGTAAATGAAGGAACATCCAGTGCAACTGTGAAACTCAATGATGCAGGTCTATCACACTTAGGTGACATTTTCTACTCATAACATGCTGACAGATAAGCATTGATGGATCATCTTTCTAGGTACATAAATAATAAGTTGTAATTCACTTAAGACAGGTAATCACAATCAGCCAGATTCCTTTGAAGCACAGACATACAATCCTAGCATTTGATTGTCTCTTAGACATGACTGTTTTCTGGTTTATTCCTACACGTTTAACTGGAATAGTTATGCCAAGGGATGAAGATATAATTTCAAGTTTTCTTAATTGAAAAAACATACAATATATTTAGGCAGTGCCTGAATACAACTACTACTATTAAGAATGTTAAATACACGTGTCACCTCTATAGTTTGACCTTTTTTATAAGTCAGGTTAAATTAAAAAGTTAGATCTAAATCTGTTCAATGACATTGTATCAATATACAGTAAACTGCCACAGGATGTTTGCATTCCTCTGGTTTGTTTTATTCACGCAACTGAACTAAAGAGGATGTTGCAAATTGTTTTGGAATATGAAGCACTTAAACAAGACTCAACTTTGTTGTGAGCTTAAGAACTTCTACTCAGTGATGAAGGGGGGAAAGCAAGCTAGTCCCCATGCCTGCTTCCTGAGCATGTTAGAAAGCAGACTGACATGTGGAGCTCAAAGACTCATTTATAACAGCAGCAGTTTACAGAAAGAAAATGTAGAAAATGTTCTTTGCTCAAGAGAATTATTGTTTATAAAATGTTACATGGGATAGCATGGTGAACACAGGGTGCTTTGGTAAATCAGAAAAATCATGTTCCCTGTAAAAAAATTGTTTTGCTGATGCATGCAACATTTATAAAAACATAGATTTTGCGGGACGCTGGTGGCACAGTGGTTAGTGCGCGCACCCCATGTATGGAGGCTATAGTCCTCCAAGCGGGCAGCCCAGGTTCAAATCCGACCTGTGGCTCCTTTCCCGCATGTAATTCCTCACTCTCTCTCTCCCTGATTTCTGACTCTATCCACTGTCCTATCTCTCCAATAAAGGCACAAAATGCCCAGAAATAAATCTTTAAAAAAAAACATAGATTTTGCAAATGTATTTGTGCAACATTGAACCAACACATAGGGAATAGCATTGGATGAAGCTCTGTGTCTTTGAGCCATGTTGAACTGCATTTCTGAAGAAATGCAACATGGGCAAAGTCCTCAATCAAGATTAAGCAGTGCCAATTAAAGCAACAAATCCAGTGGAGTGACATTCGACTCAACATCTGCACAGAAACATCTTGGACCCCATTGACCTCTATAGTTCTGTAGCACTTTAAAGTCAGTATCTGAGAGAATAAAATATTTATAAATCAACATTTTGACTTCAGTAGCAAAAGTGCCATCACAGTTTGCTGAACATATGAAAACAATTAGTCTGTTTCTCTAAAAGCTGTCAAATGCAAAAATCATCTGCCATAATTCAAAGCTTTGAATATCCTTAAGCAAGTGTCTGCCTTGAGATTTTCCGCACTCTGCTGCAGTTTGGCCGTCATTAATCGTCTCAAGCAATAGTCATAAGACTATAAATTAGCCTGCTATCGTACATTTACTGCAGTTTAGGACAAAGTGCAGTACTGAACTGCTCACATTCACTCATCACTTTTTCTTTGTGAAGTGTGTCGTTAATCAAAGATAAGACAGGGAACAACCTACCTGAGCATAACTGCTGATACCAACGGTGCCAATTCCTCCCTCAACCTGCACCCACTCGTGCTTATCTGTGAACTTTAGGGCTGCGGAGAGAATAAAGGGGATAGGTTTGATTAGACCACATTCATCATTGTGATTAATAAAGACATTATCAATTATATGAGCCCCATGGTGGTCAAATAAACATAAGTGCCATGATGAATCTTGTTAAATATAATGTGGGAAATGAACGCTGAAGAGTAGGCTTATGCAACACAATGTACTGCCAATCGAAATTAATAATCTGTAAATAATAAACAATTTTTAGTTGGTTGTAAAGACACAACCCTTAACCATTAAAAGCTAGAGCTTCATGTTGATGTAGTAAAAGATCATCACCATCAGTGGTTTGACACAAAAAAGGTGTAAAAGAAGACTCATGGTCACACGATAAAAAGAAGTTCAATCAAATCTGTCATTAAAAAACAAGAGTAAGAGCCTTTAGATGTCATGCTGTCTTCTTTTACAACTCCCTGAGGGAAGAACCATAGTGCCTCAGCATTGCCCAGTGTTGCTGTCAGACCATGCAGAAAAATACAGGATTGAACCAGATTGTGAACTGTGCAAGATGATGTTGCATGGCTGGAGAGAGCAGTGTCAGTCCAGAGAGCTGAATATTTCTGCTGTAAAGGGCTGGAGAAACCATTTACATAATTATCCCCCCCCCCCAAAAAAAAAAAAAAAGTCAAAGAGCCTTGAAAAAGCTTTCAAATTTCATAAACAATGCCTGGGAGGAAATCAAGTACACAGCCATAACTAGAAGGGACATATAGAATAGTTGAAATGTAAGATATGTACAAATAAAATTTTTCACAGCAGTTTGTGGCATATAGCCAGGATCCTGGTTGGCTTTCGTTAAATAGGCTACTTCTTGGTGCACGAGACATGGGTAATTTGTTGTTTACAGGCATCAATTACATCAGGATTTGGAGCTCGTGCTCTTCCAATGTCATCCTAAGGAAAAAGCCTTGCTGTAGCCAACCTAACATGTGCCTGCCAATGTTCTGTACCTCGATTTCTTAACCAATTTAGCTTAAAAAAACTTAGTAAAAAAAACTTTCAGTGGCTGCATTCCTACTCTGAGCTGTGGGAAAGTGACACAAACTGCGTGAGGATTTTCGCCCATTAGACAAGACAGGAATGTGTGACCAGCCCGCATGTCGTAGAGTCCCGATACAGTCACTTTGTGCAGCCGTTATTTTGGGTGTTTGTTTATTTATTTGTTACCTGTGGACAGGGCCGAGCTCGTGCTAAGAGTCCGCAGAGAGCCGCTCCTCCACAACAGCCGAGTCGCCGAGACCTGCGCTGCCGACGAGAGTTGAGGGAGTCTGGGGGAAAAGTTTGTGGAGAGGCACCGCAACGCTGCTCTCATCGCCATCTTCACTCCGTGTGTGTGGACTCTTTAATCGACTGGTGCACATACACTTGTCCACGGGAGCGCGCACCATCCCACTTTGTGCATGCTCGCGCCAGGAGGGGAGGAGGAAGGGGGCACGAGTCCAGCTGTATTATCAAACCGTGTGTGCAGCATGTCAAATACCCACTATATCAGTTGTTCATTTTCACAAATGATTTAAGCCACACACAGATATTCAGACTCACAATTAAAGTATTCATATGAGTACAAATACTCTGTTAAAAGTAAACTGTTGAATCGTGAAAGCCCTGCATTCAAGGACACAAAATGAAGTCATTGCTACAAAGTGTACGACCGGTATCAAACCACAGACTGTAAATATTATCAAACATAAAAAATAAAGCAGTGTATGACAACTTTAATTTGATGTAATATAATGTTAGCATCATGTCCAGGTACAGCCAAGTATAACTATGGTTGGGTTTAACACTACAAACATGAATCATTTTTTAATATGACTTTATTGTATTCAAAATCTGAATAAGTTAAATAACTGTGGCTGCCTTAGAAATATAGGACCGTAAAAAGCAGGCCACTATGTATCTGTGAAATGTAATGCAGTAGACAGTAAAAGGTATAAAGCAGCAGGTCAACGAAATGCATTAGTAGCAGAACCCCCCCCCCAAAAAAATTCTACTGTAGCCTACGTGAATGAAGTCAAAAGTGACTTCCTACTCTGCAAATGAATACACTGGAAAATAAAATAAAAAATGGCATTATATATGATAATCCGTTGCAGCAGTGAAAAGTGTGCGGCAGGTCATACTGTGACAATTTGAAGCAGTCAAAATATAAAAATTGTTATTTTGTATTTAATAGACATCACAGACATTATTTGATGCATGTACAGCTGTTCACATGGTTATAGGGGGCCACGTCTTGTTGATTTATTGCATCACTATTGAGTACAAATCCTAGACATACTTACAGCAACCCTTCATAGTATCCACTTTAAAAATATATATATACAAAGTTCAAGACCCTGAAGAGGAAAAAGTTAAATAAGAGATCATTAGCAGTATTTCTGACACCTCTACATGCCTGTGACTCTAATGGCTAAGAGGACAATCATTTGATGCTGAAGAGAACTACTCCAGTGTAGAAGGGGTTGTGAGGAAGCTTCGTATCCCCACACATCACTAAGGCCATATTAACTTCATATAAGGTCAGGCCTGCAGGTGAGTGCACTACAAACCCAGGTCATACTGCTGAGAAATCCTAAATTCTCACCCAGTTTCTACATCATTCTTTCAAACAGGAAATGTTTCGCATTATGTGGCCAGGATCAGAGCCTTATAGGTTTTCCATAAAGCATTTCCTGCACATGCTGCAAGCTTCTTGTTTATTTTTAGTTTGGCTGAACTGAAAATCCTCCCCAAAAAAGTTTAAAACCAAATTTTCTATTTTCTGACAAAATTACTGACCAGTATTACAAAAGTTATAAATGAATTCCAATAGAGTTTTGTTCTGTAATAACACCACACACATCAAAAGGAAATGTATTAAGTAGATTCAGATGCACTTTATTCAGACATTTTCATGTGTATACTTCTGAGCAATTAAACACATTGTGGAGCCCATGTTGAAAAATGTCAGACAATGATAGCTGGTTAAAAATTTATGAATCATTTTAAGAATGATTAAAATCAGAACGATACTAGACCTCTGTAATTATATGGTAAATATGTTTTCAGTCAATCAAGAACAGTTTTTCATCCAGGTCTGCAGCCATCAGTTTGTCACACATAACATCCTGATCTCACATTTTATTGACATTTAATGTCTGGCTGATTATGAGGATTAAAATGTAAGCAAGTAAGGAAATATGATAGCAAAAGTGTAAGAAATACAAAATAATTTTTATTTTTTATTGTTCAACATCAACCGTCAACCATGTTACCAAGACCAGAAGATTTCCCTTAATAACAGAAACAAAACTTGAACAGACACACCAACATTAATAAAACTCAAACCCAGCAGACGGCACTGACCACGTTGAGGTAAAGGCTCATATTCCAAGACTCCTGCATTGATATGATAGCAGGATATAGAGGTCATGTGATCAGACGGAGGTGCCTTCTGTGGGCGCTGCTGTCTTATTGTCGTCAGGCTTCATGGCGGGGAAAAGAAGCACCTCCTGTGAGAGAATAAAACCAACCATTTAAGGGTATTTTCTCTTACAGCATTACCGTAAAGGGGAGGCCGACCTCTCTGATAGATGTCAGCAGCTCAAGTATGCGTCCAGACAGTCAAATAAATCTGCTTTCTTGACAATGTTATCTCATTGAGTATTTGCTCTTTGTATCCTTTTAATCATGGGTTCTGTTGTATTGAAGTGTAAACATAGCCTGAACAACTCGAGAAGATAATGCACACAGTGATGGCTTCATGTGATCACACCGACTACATAATCAGTAAAAGCAGTTGTTTCAATTCTTATTTTAGTGTAATCTGTACATTTGAAAATTCTTCTTTTGTTAGGGCCAGGACAATTTGCTTTTGTTCCGAATCAATTTTATCACGATTCATGAGAGCCGATTCCATTTGCGCTGCGATTCTGAAGTATTTCCAAAAACAATGACATGACCTGTCAGTGCTTTGTTTTGATCACCTGTTGTTTTCTTACTATAAAACACTTAGAAAGCAAATTTGTAGGACAGGATCTCCTGGATGTGGCAGCTGAGTGATGATCATCTGACAAGCATTTGTTATATTTTTTACCTGGGCGATGACTCATGCCCAATATAGTATATGATTGGTTACCTGGAGCAGCAACATCAGCACCTTACTAATCAGCTCAGGCTGAGACAGTTCAGTAGTAGCGCCTCAGTTGTATAAACCGTTAACAAACATGGCATGCTCTGAAACACACGCTGGATGCAGCGGTTGCATTTCGAGTTTTTTTTTTTTGAGGACATTTCATACGGCAGCTTTACCTTGATGTTGTTGGAGTCGGTGAGGAACATGGTGAGACGATCGATGCCCATTCCCCAGCCAGCAGTTGGTGGCAGTCCGTATTCCAGCGCTGTACAGAAGGTTTCATCGATGAACATGGCTTCATCGTCACCCTCAGCTTTGGCCTGAAAATTATTCAATTCAGCTTATTGTCATTCACTCCCACACTGCAACAGTAACAACTCTGAAGCTTTAGATAAAGACTCGATGGCACTAACCTTGGCTTGCTGCTCAAAAAGCTCCCTCTGTCTGATGGGATCATTCAACTCAGTGTAGGCATTGCAGACTTCCTTCTTCATCACGAAGAGCTCAAAGCGCTCCGTTAGGCCTTTCTCTGATCTGTGCCTGTAATCAATGAAGTAAGTGTCAGTGAGAATCTGAGCCTCACATTTGTAAATGATAAAAACAAGGCTGACCGAGACACTCCTTACCATTTTGCCAAAGGACTCATGATTTGAGGGTGATCAATGATGAATGTGGGGTTGATGCAGGTGACCTCAAGGTAATCTCCAACCATCTGTGGAGACAGACAGTAGGAATTTAGTTTGGTGCTGTAGGAGCCATTTCATCAGTTATCATGTGTTACATTTGTATTTAGTTTTCTTTGTAAACACCAGGGGGCAATAAGGGGCTTACCAGTCAGTAGGCTGATAGGAACGATTTAAGATAAGATAGTAGGTGTGTCACTGAGGTGATGCACCAGGAAGGGAACACAAGATTTTAACCAGGATACGAACCACCTGGAACATTCCTCAACCACCTGGAACATTCCTCAACTTTGTTAATAGTAAGCACATTTTGAGAGAACACATTTTTTTTTTCTTTTTAAATAGCCACGCAGGGTGCACTTTGGTGCCTACCGAAGGTCTCTGCGTGCAACTGCACTGACAGAAGCCTCACAAGGTGCTGTTATGCCTCCCCCTCTAGACAACATGCATCCGTTGACAAGCGGAGGGTACTAAGCAGGTAAGACATTGTAAGAAGCCAAACAACCATGTCCACTGACAAGGTACAGTAATATTTCCAGATTTTGTGCAGATATTGCTCTTCTAGTGTCTACAGCCTGCTGTTTGCATGCAGAGTATGTGCATGAGTATTCAACTGTTACATAAAGTCAATAGTTAGTGGCTAAATGGCTTCATTGGAGAGGGTAGTTTATTATGCTGGTTGAGGTAGGGTTGCAAGGTTCCAATCTTACACACAAACACTGATAACGATACAGTTTAATGTTACATGGCAATCTGTTGTGAATAATATCAACAGTTAAGTAGACTCAACTTCTTGCACGGTCGCTCTCTTTTTCTCTTCTTAGCTTTATCCGTCACTGTCCTCTTTCTCTTAGCCTCATCCATTGTATCAAACATTACAGAGTCGGGTAACTTGCTCCTTTTTAAAACTGAAAGCTTGTGTGAAATATTATTGTTCAGCTGTACGCACTTCTCACAAGATGAACTCGGCCCACTGCCAAAAGATACTAACTAAAGTTAACAGGTAAACCGGGTAAACCGGCCATGTGAGAGTTACCACTTGTTATTGTGTTTCAAATCAACCTTTGAAACTGAGGTGGGAAAGTTACATGTTTGTTGATTTGAGACCTGAAAGTAAAATTAAAAAAAGAACAGAGGTGATGTTACCTTGTCAAGGAGACGGGCAGTGGTTCTAGGAGAAGGACACTCAACTCCTTTCTGTGCACACAGGTCATCAAAGAATTTACGGGTCTCTGAAGATAAAAGCATGAAAGAAAAATGTAAAGAGAAGTAAAAAATGACTGATTGGGCAAATCTGAGCCAATAAAATGACAAATAACCATCAAAGAAGGAGACAATTGCTTTTCATCAGATTCTTACCAGCAGAGTCGTAGCTGTCAGAAGGAGGGAATTTTACTCCCATAATCTTCTCCAGGTCGTGTGTCATGCTCACTCTTCTGAATGGCGGAGTGAAGTCTATCTCATGGGCCTGCCCCTCCGGACCATCGGGGTGATAGGTCAACTTGTATCCTCCAGTGATGTGCTTCACCATTCCTGGAGCAAGGAGAGAAAATGAATAAGCAAGGGAGATCAGCCTTTCCATTTTGTCTCACACATATGTCAATGCTTTTGCTTGGACTGGACTTGGGCTGCACACAGACTTTCCTTGCGGTGGTGAACCTCAGATGCAGAACTTTCTCTCAGGATGTCAAATACTACCCAAATGAGCTCCTCTAACTATTGTAGTTTATAAATGATTGAAGTTTAAGTCTGCCACTCCTCATGACAAAGGCAACATTCTTTACAATGTTTGAATAAGTCGTCAATTGAAGACGCCTGGGCTACTCTAATCTCCACAATGACTTCATGTGATTGTGAAAAAAAAAAAAAAAAAAAGAGATTGGTTTCACTATGATACCTTTAGGTGTTTTATGGATGACTGAGGTGTTGCAGTTTACAGGGTGGGTCAGTTTCTTTTACAAACTACATTTGAGTTAATACATGTATCAAATGGAATGCTGTGAAGAAGACTGCCACTGTTGATCACTGTTAATCTTCTTTACATTAGTAGCAGTGTTTTCCACACAATGACGCTGTAACTGGGCGCTGGAGTTGGGTGTGGGTGGTAACCGACTTTTATTAGGGTGAGGTTGTATGTACAGACAGCAAGGTCAACAAGTCAAAAGTAACATCCACTTTGTGACACCAAACATTTTCACTTTTTTCACCGTCCTCTTCAGCTGATGTCATTTACTTTTACATCCATAGTAGAAAAATTATCCAAGTTATTTTTTGAATAAGTTAATGTTGTTACCTTCGGTCTACCACAAGTTCTTTATTTTCTTTTAATATTAAAGCAGGTTTGTAACCGAATAGGAAGTAAAGTACACATAATTTAGGACAGTAAAAAAAAATTACAAAATAAAAGCATATAAAACTCTACCATAATGCAAAATTATTTAATTTAAATAACGTGATTAATCGCAACTAAATGAACTTCTGCACTGAATCGCAATTAAAAAGAAAAGCTAATCGTTTGACAGCCCTACTTTTAATAAGTATCTTTTTTATCCTATCTGAAGCCTCACTATTGTTAGAAACATTTATTAATAAACTGAATTGACTATACTCAAACAAAGATTGGATGGAAGTGGATTAGAGTTGGTGTACTATATGCATGCTTGTTTAAAAGTTGTAAACAAACAAGATGTCGCTGCTGAGGAAAAACCATTTGGCTGACACCGTGTGTTTACTCACCTGAGAGCAGTTTCTCTGTGATTTCCATCAAGTCGTAGTAATCTGCATATGCCATGTAGAATTCACAGGTGGTGAACTCTGGATTATGAGTGAGATCAATGCCTTCATTCCTGAATTGACGGCCAATCTCATACACTCTGTCCATCCCACCAACCACTAGCATCTGCAGGGAGGATATGATGTACAGAGATATTTATTTGGACAACTGGAAAACTAAAATGTTTATTTCAAATTTTAAGTGAGGCTGGGGAATAAATCAATTCAATGTGACTCTGTACAAAATAGTGAGAATTGGCAATCAAAGGACAAAGTAATTTACAAATGTACATAAAACGTCCCTCTTGAAGTGTCTGATTACGGAGAAAAACTTCTCATGAGAGGGCTGGATTACCTTGTGGTAGAGTTCAGGTGCGATCCTCATGTATAGGTTCATATCCAGCTCATTGTGGTAAGTGACAAATGGACGAGCCACTGCTCCCCCAGGAATTATGTTCATCATTGGTGTTTCAATCTACACGGAATTAGAAAGGGAAATGTAATGACACACAGAACGAGCATTCTTATAAAATCACTGTTTTGTGCAGACTTTCATATAAATGTATGTAAACACATTTTTTCCACTTAAGCTTAAAGGACCAAAGATATACTTTTGTATTGATAAGTTGTGTGAAGTAGTGAACTTTGATGTCTGGTCACACAATAGAGGCTCTTACCTCCAAAAATCCCAGCTGGTCAAGGAAGTTGCGCAGGTATGTGATGATTTTGGAGCGAGTCACAAACTTCTGCCTCACATAGTCATTGAGAATCAGATCCAAGTAGCGCTGGCGGAATCGTGTTTCCTTTGACAGCAAAATAAATAGAGGGGTTTAGGCTATTGCAGTGCAGTACAGGCAACTATAAAATGTTCATTACTGTAACACTGTGAAGACATTTAAACCAGGGCATGGTTAATATATATGAAAACAGCGTACTTTAACTTTTATCACTTTTGGAAGAGCTTTGAACTGATAACTTAACATTATTTTTTCCATTCTCTTCATACCAGAGAAAGACCCTCTGTCCTTTTGAATCTCACTTATCTTTCAGGCAGAACTATCCCACAAAAACTGAAATCTCCCCTCTCAGGGGTAAGTTTCAGATGCACCACATAGAATCACATCGTTTCCTCCAATGTAATGCTGTTTAAGTTTGAACTTTGGTTTTAGTCAATTTTGTCTGTTTCCCTTCAAGTGAAAAGGAAGTATTTCTCAAAAAAGCAATGCCTAAACATCCCTTATCCCACTAAGTCAGACAGTATATAGCTGTCATTTTTGTTTTTAAGTACTCATATGTCTGAAATGCTATACTGTCCATTGTGGGGGGGAGGACTCTATATTTTTCTGGTGTTCCAATAGATCTACAACAAAATTTTAACTGGAGGCTCAGTTTCAGTATCTTACATTGGGAAAACATAAAAATCACTGCTTCTATCTGGTTTTCTCAAATATCACACCTATAAATGTTCTTTTTTGCAGAAAAGAGGTGATGGACATGTTTCATTTAGTCTTAATGTGAGGGGCAATACCTTGTCCTTGAGGCCAAAGTGGAGATGGGGCAACATGTGCAAACATGGTGACAGAAGTGTCATCTCGAGGGGAATGATGCTCAACTCCCCCTTTTTGGTCTTCCCTGGGTTACCACGCACACCTATGATATCCCCTCTGCGCAGTTTGTTGTTAATAGCCACAAAAGCTTCCTCAGACTTGTAGTTCCTGACAGAATCAGAGAATATACATAAATGAGCTCATATCATTTATTATGTAACTGTTCAAGATACTAGTGTATAATCCTCCACAATGCCCCAAATTATAATTCACTCGATGGTGCCTTGTTCTAAAAATGTACTTTGAAGAATTTTCTATGGCTGTGATTTCTTACCTTAAGTTCGCCATAACTTGCAACTTGACGCCTTCACCTCGCAGGTCGTAGAACAGCAACTTGGCACCAGACTCCCTCTTGGCGTGGACACGACCTGCCAATCATCAATTAAGTTGAAGAGAGGATCTACTGCTGGATTACACTGTACATATCACATTTAAAATAAGGAAAATTCCAGTTACCTGAGACATTGAGGACCACATCAGTCAGTTGGTCTCCAGGCTGTAGATGATTGTATTTCTCAATGAACTCCATGAGTGACAGGTCTACATTATACTTGTGTGGGTATGGGTCCTCCGCTGTGCCCTTCAGGTCACCGATGGCCTGGGAGCGGATCTTGAAGTATTGCTATTTTAGAAGGAAACAGATGATTATGTTTTTTCTAGGGCTGTCAAAATAACACGATTATCACAGAAAAACAACACAGATTAATCGCATTCTGACATCATGTCACAGATAATACAACTTTACGTAGTCATTTTTCTTGATATGATAAAATCCAATGCTAGAAAGGTTTTTGGTTTTATTATTATTATTATTAAGTCTGCTTCGATCCCCCTGTCCAACATGATGGAGTGTACACACTCTCTGCAAAGAATCACACAATACCCAGCTTCCATACAGTCCAAACTCTAAATGCCTCGATAGAGAGACAACCTTATGTGTTGCATATAAAATAACAATATATCTTTAAAATTGTGCAACTTTATGAAACATACGCCAATGTACACAGTCACACTACAGACCAATACAATGACAGGCTACTCAAGGAATATGGACAAAGAAGGGTGCAGTAAGTCTACCTGTAAAGCAACGATTATTACATTTATAAATTGAAATTTATCGTGACTATTCACAAAGCCTGTAATTAATTAGATTACATTTTTAATAGTTTGACAGCATCAATTTATAATAAATAAAAAATGGGTTGAGTAAACAAGTTACATTAATCAGAGAAATATCTCACATTTGGGTCAAGGGTCTCCTCATCCAATGCACTGATATCTTGTGCTCCCTGGTCGTTGGATTCCTTCACTTGTTCCACCTGCTCTTTGACCTTGGCATCTTTCTCTGCTGCCTTCTTATCAGCTTTCATTCGTCTCTTCAGCTCACTGGTAAGAAATACGGTTGAATAAAAGATTAGTCTTTGGTCAAGATAGATAAGGATTTATTATGTTAATGATTTATGTGATACTCAATGATCATAAATAACAGAACCTATCTGATTTCCTACAAAAGTACACTGTGCATTTTGTTCCACTTTGTTAGAAAATAAATAAATAAATAGAAGCCACACAAACAACATAAAAGCACAACAAACAAACATGCAGAAAGGGAATGGGGGCCACATTTTGTTGTGATGACAAAAGGTTGGTTGTTTTTCTCAGAAATGGAAACGCCACCAACCTTTTGTCACCTGTCCAACGGTTCCCATAATTTTGAACTGGGATAGTGGCTGTAAATGGGGAAGCACATTTTAACCACTGTCCCCTGACCCCAAAGGCGTGGCACAGCTGCTGCCTGGCTGCTCTGACCAGGCACAGCATGCTGAGCTACCAGCAGACAAACCTGGAAAAATAGACATACAAACAAAGTGTACAGTATGTAGAGAGATATATGACTTGGCCCAGCAGGCTAAATTTAACTCTGGGTAGAACAACATCATAAGTCAGCACCAATACCTTTGTTAGAGAACAAACCATGAAAACCACAAAACGAAACGTAGTGCGATAGATTGCCATGCTATTCAGTAAAACTACAATACCCGATATACATCCAAACAAATGTAACTCGCTCATGATCGTGGCATTCTTTTGGTTTCTTTTTGATGTCGTATATGAGTTTTATATGTTTTGTCGATTATTTACTGTAGCAAAGCAAGTTGGTGTGAATCAAAGCTTTAAAGCTATTCTTAAATTATGCTTACTGTGTTGTCCTTCAGTCATTATGACTTTTTAACGTACTTGTTACCTATGTTATATTCTCATTCTTTCGGTTTATTTTTGATGTCGTGTATGAGTTTTATGTTTTGTCGATTATTTACTGTATATATATATATATATATATATATATATATTTATTTATTTTTTAACATGGCCCTTATCCTCCGTCGTATAAAGTAGTACATTAACGCATTATTTATACGCAATACCTGTACTTTTAATGAGAATATAACATAGCTAACAAGTACGTTAAAAAGTCATAATGACTGAAGGACAACACAGTAAGCATAATTTAAGAATAGCTTTAACGCTTTGATTCACACCAACTTGCTCTGCTACAGTAAATAATCGACAAAACATAAAACTCATACACGACATCAAAAAGAAACCAAAAGAATGCCACGATCTTGAGCGAGTTACATTTGTTTGGATGTATATCGGGTATTGTAGTTTTACTGAATAGCATGGCAATCTATCGCACTACGTTTCGTTTTGCACAGAACTACAACTACCAGAGACGAAAACGAGGGGAACCCTGGGATGTGCTTGCCGGCTGTCTCCATATGCAGCACTCACTTAGCTAGTACCGTCTGAACCTGATGCAACATTGGATGAATTCGGCATAGCCACATTCACACAGACTTCGCAGAAGAAACAGTTAATGAATACAGCAAAATAACACCAGGTTGTGATAGAGACTTGTTAATATGTTAAGGAAGTGAACATTTTACTTACTTTTTGCTGAGTTTGTCTCCGTCCACTGCTGTCACATCAGCCATGTTGAAGCTGCGCTCAGGAAGATCGGCGAATGCGAATGCGCACCAAAAAACGCTGCTGCCCTCTTGTCTAGTGCCATGAAGCCACGCCCCCTGGAGCTTGTCATTATGAAACTAAAAGCTTGCGTCTGATTCGCTGTTTTTGAACTAAAGGGTTATGGCAATCGTATCATACTTTTGAATAATCGCCAATAGACTAAATTAGATATAGAGATATATAGAGATAGATAGATAGATAGAGACAGACAGATAGATGGATACTTGATTGATCTGTAGGGAAATTGAAAGCATCCAGTAGCAGCTTACAAAGAAACAAATATTTAATTTAACATTTTTTTACATCCAAACAACAACGGCTGCCCCCCTCCCGTAAAGGCCTATATAAACTCGAACAAAGATTTAAGGAATCCCTTACATTAATCAAAATTAAACCCGTTCAATTAAATTAGACCCATAGAAAGACATTTAACTTCACCTTTGAAGGAATAAAAATAGATACCAATGTGCGAATTAACGAAACCTATAAACAGCTTATAAACAACAGCAAAATGAGTCCCTATATAATAGTGGAAACAAAGGATTCTGAGATTAATGGAACTACTATAACATAAATGTTATGACTGACGAGCCTGAAAGTGTTCTTTAGACTCTTGATCTCCACTATGTCAACTTCTTCTGAAACTTTTTTTTTAACATTCAGCGTCAGACATGAATTTTTGAGCCAACTTGCTATGGATTTTAATTGTGTTGAAAATTGATATGCAACGACATCTGTTGTTTGACCAGAAGTATATATGACTGTGTCATCTGCGTACATTTGGAGACTGGCCCCTTCATATGACTCTGGGAGGTCGTTTATATATAGACTAAAGAGTATTGGTCCTAGGATCGATCCATGTGAGATTCCTGTTTTAGATTTTAAAAAGGAGGATTTTTTGTTATTTATTTCAACACATTGTTGACAGTTGGAGAGATAAGATGCAAACCATGCCTGGGATTTTTCTGAGAAAATGAATTTTCGAAGTTTGGAGTTGAGAATGCTATGATTTACTGTAACGAATGCTTTCTTAAGACTGCCCCCACACTGTAAAACAAAAAGTCATAATAACATAACATTTTAAGTTAGTTTTACTTCAAGTCTATGAAAATGTTGCGTTAACTCAATATTATACATTTATGTCACCTCAACAAATTCAACGGTTTTCAACTTTGAAAAGTGATTCATATTAACTTAAAAATGGCGAGCTCTGTCGAACCTCCTTGCTCGCAGAGACATCTGTTGTTAGTACAACAGAGCGTGAGGTCTGATCCCGCCACTCTCTGAAATGTGATGGCAGGGGGAAGCAAGATTTCTCCCGAAGCAAGATTTCTCCCGAAGCAATCTTGCGTTTCACAGGCTACCTATTTGAACATACTTCCCTGAGGCACCGTTCATCCGATCATCACCAACTTAGTGTCAGTGTGTTCTAGACATGTTAAAGATCTCCCGTGTTCTGCACAATTCTACATAAAAGGGCGTTGCCTTGGCGTACTGTCAAACTTTGATGAGTGGGTGCACCCCTGTAAAATGTTGTGGATTTTTCTGTTGGTAATAAAAGATCTCAAGTCAAAGTCTTTTGTCTTTGTGTATTTTATTGCATATAATAAAAAGTCATTTTGCAAAAGGGGTAATCAGCTGCAAAAGTAGCATCAGTCACAACTGCATCAAAGATTCCCCGGGGCAGTCCCGGTTGCAGAGCATATTTATACTTCAGGACAATAGGCAGACACCTGGGCCAACTGAGTTTTGTTTCTTTACAACACTTTACCAGTTTCTGTTTCAAAGTATGGTTCTGTCTCTCAACAGCGCCACCTGACTGTGGATGATAAGAACAGTGAGTTTTCAATTCAAAACGCAACTGTGTGGAAAGCTGTTGTATGGCTTCGTTGACAAAATGTGAGCCATTGTCTGAGGACAGTTTTTCAGGGATTCCCCACCGGGGAATGATTTCTGTTAGTAAGGCTTTCGCTACGACTGAGGCAGTGGCATGTTTGGCTGGAAAAGCTTCTACCCATTTGGAAAACATGTCTACCAGTACCAGACAGTACCTTTTACCCTCACTGGGGGTTAGTTCGATGAAATCCATCATGACATGTTGAAAGGGTCTGTCTGGCACTGGGTGTGCAGCTTGATGTGTCAGAGGCCTGGTCCTACCTGGATTATTTTGGGCACATATCAAACAGTTTTTACAAAAATCAGCTGCAAATGTAGAAAATCCTTTTGTGAACCAATGTTTTTGAACTACAGCACATATCCCTCCTTTTGACACATGGTCTAGGCCATGGGCCAACTTACAATAGGTCAAAAGCAGTCTACGAGGGAGACAAGGTTTATCATCTGGACCTCTCCATACACCCGCAGAGAAGAGGCAGCCGTTTTGAGACCAGAGCTTTCGTTCTGCAGGAGTAGAGAGAGAGGCCAGAGTAGACGGGGAGGCTGTAGGGGAGGGTGAGGAAGTTGAGTCAGTGTGTAGATAAGAAGTGTGAGAAGTGGAGGAAGCTGCGGCTTTGGCAGCTGAATCTGCAGTACATTTGCAAACAGCAATACTAGCTGGTAGGAGGATGGCGTCTAACAAAGCTGCAACTTTGTGTTGGTGCAAAATGGGTTTACCATCTGATTTGAGAAATTTGCGATGTTTCCAAAGGGCTCCAAAATCATGCACAACTCCAAACGCGTAGCGAGAGTCTGTGTAGATGGTAACAGTTTTGCCTTTTTGCAGGCTTCAGTCAGGGCCACCAGTTCTGCTGCTTGTGCTGAGTAATGAGAAGGCAGAGGAGAGAAACAAACAACAGAAACATCAACAACAGAAAATCCTGCATGGGCCATGCCCCGTGCAGGATCTCTGAAAGCAGAACCATCAACATAGAAAATGAGATCAGGGTTTGTGAGAGGTACATCTTTCAGGTCCGGTCTCGGGGTGCAGGTGTGTTGGAGTTCTGCAAGGCAAGAATGGGGTTCACCCTCACCCGGTAAAGGGTGAGGGTGGCAGGGTTAAGCACAGCACATTTTTTAACATGAACATTTGGCAAACCTAGAAGTGTGGTGTGATATCTGAGCCATCGTGCTGGCGTGAGGTGTGATGTTTTCTGTTCCTGTAGAATAGATGCAACAGAGTGAGGCACCAAAAGGTCAAGGTGGGTGTAACCCACAAAGTCACGTGAGGCTCAGTCCACTGGATGGGGCTGGAAGCTGTCAGGTCTCTCAGCGGTCTCTTCTTCTTGGAGAAATTGGGAATAAAATGTCGACAGTAAGAACACATGCCCAGGAAAGAAAGAACTTGTTTTTTAGTCATGGGTTTAGGTGTCTCTGCCACAGCTTTAACCCGAGAGGGAGAGAGAGATTTACCCTGTGGTGTGAGGATGTGGCCTAAAAAGGTCACCTCCTGTTTTACAAACTGTAGTTTAGACAGGGATGCTTTATGGCCTTCTTCAACAAGATGGCGCAGGAGGAGGATGGTGTCTGTCTCACACTGTTCTTTTGTTGGGGCTGCGATGAGAAGGTCATCAACGTACTGCAGCAAAACTGAACCTGGAGAGAGTGTGAGACAAAGCCTGACAAAAAAGGGTAGGAGGCTTTTTTGTAGGTTTTGTCATGTTGGAAATGCATAGTAAAATTCAGAATTGTAGGTTCAACGTGCTGCGGGGGCTGAAGGTTTGAAATATTGTAGGGGGCGCCACTGAGCCACGCCCACTCACTTAAATGGTATAAGATGTTTGACTTTACTACCAGGATTATATGTATGAAGTTTCGGGACAGTACGACTATGTTAAGCCCGTGAAAAAACTACTTCCTGTTTGATGGCGAGCGACGTATCCGTATGGCGACAGCGTTGGACGTAGGCGTTTGAGTTTGAAAGTGTTGCATGGCCAAGGTGTTAGCATGGTCCACACCAATTTTGAGGGGAAAATGAGCTACCGTGTAGCAATGGCTAATGCTAATTGAGAAGCAGGAAGTTCCTGTTGTCAACAGGTGGCGCTGTGACTAATCAAAAAAACGTCAATCATGGATGTGTTCAGGGCGGGTCCTGTATCATGCATGAGAAATTATAAAATGATTGAACACTAGATGGATGGATGGACTAGAATCGCTAGGGTTCCAAGAGGGTCCTACGCACCTAAGCACCCTAATTATAAGAACTAGGCCTATAAAAGAGGTCAACTTAATATAACTTTAGATCAACAAGATGAATACTAGACATGAACTCAATATTGTGATATTTGAGCAAAAAGTTGATATACAAATACTTGAATTAATAAAAAGTATGTTAATATTAACAAGAAATATTTTGCCCCCCATTTGATGACGATTCTGACTGAAATATTATTCAAGTCGGGCACCTAATTCTTTTCCGAGTTGTTGTTCCGACTTGAGCAGGTGTTCCTGTGCATTTTACAACTCAACCACATGAATGCAGCATAAGATCTTGGGGTGCGTTCGAATTGTCATTTTTGCTTAGGAAGGTTCCTAACTGAGTGAAATGACCCGGAAGCATTTAAGTGGCGGCCATGATAAGAGCCGATCAAATTCTCTAAAAGCTAAGGAAAGGTGGGTCAATGCTTCCTTTATAACCTCCTTTAGCATAGGATACACTGGACCATCCTTTGCGAAAGGAGATGAGATATGCCGCCCCACAATTCCTTGCGGCCGCAACATTTAAAGCGAGTCGCGCATCCGACCGTTCATGACAATTACAGATGATCGGAAAGTGACACAGATCACGTAAGGCAGTGGTTCTCAAACTTTTTAGACTGCGTACCACCTCCGAAAATATTTGGCTCTCCCAAGTACCACCATTATGGTAGACGTTAAAATACACTGTAGGCCTATTTCAACACACATTTCATGCAAGAGGCAAATTAATTCATAAAAAGAATATCATTGACTGCTGGCAGCCACACTGTAGGCCTACTAAAGGCTAGCGCTAGAACTTGCACACACAAAAGTGCAGAACAATAAAAATGACAACTTTATACCAACAACCTGTTTGGAAATATTTAGTCTCCAGTGTTTCCCACACAAACACGATACCTGGGCCCCAAGTATATTTCCGACCTTTTCTCATTTAATTTTTTATTTATTCTTAAAATTGCTGCGTGTCAGAGAGAGCGAGAGGTAGCGGGGGAGAGAGAGCGCGTGAGAGTGCAGGCGCGCGCTCCGCAGGCTCGGTGCAAACAGCGCCTCTTTATTATAAGTCTCTGCGTTCAACGTAGCAAAACTGCCTTTTTAACCCTCCAGCTGGCCTCCGCTTCACCGGCGGGACGGCGAGACAAAAAAGAAGAATAAGAATAACAAGAACAAGAACGAGACCGAGACGGCGATCGGAAAAAAAAAACAACCAAACAAACAGGATTCGGAGCAACCACCCCCCCCCCCCCAAAAAAAGAAAGAAAGGTAATAAATTACTAAAGTGAATTTCTCTGACGACGCGGCCGCGACCGTTGCCTGCCCATGGGATAAGAGTACAAGATTCTGACAGAAACCCCAAAGTTCAGGGTAGGGTTGGCTGAGGAAGCCATGCAGAAACACATCAAGCCTGGTTTCTATGGGCCGCAAGGACAGGAAGTGCTTGCTTTTAGCCTCGACAGACAGGAAGTTCCCAAACTGTTGGATAATCACATCACCTGTAACAAAACAGATGAAAGGAAATATGTGAAATATTATTTAGATGAGTAATCATGATATTAGCAGACAGGCTTATGTCCAATTGTTCCATGGCTGATAATCAGGAACAACATTATAACTATTCATACCAGCAGAGACACCTCTGGACAACTGCTTGTCTTGCAGAAACTTCTGCACTAGACTTCTCATTCTTCCCTGGCACCAATCTGGGTCGGAGTACATGACTGTGGGGTCCAGGCATGCCACCTGTCTCACAACGGGGTACTTCAGGGGGCTCTTGTCCTGGACTTTCTTTAGGATATTTGACATACCCTTCACGCAGTCCTTCCTAAACTCTAGGGCAGTGAGCTCTCCTACGCTGTTCTTTCTCTGGAGGTCCTGACAGATGGGTAATGTGTTGTAAATACAGCTGAATGGCCTAACACAGCATTCTCTCCTGCCTGTATATGGAGCATCATTTGATAGAAAGTAAGTAATACATCTAAATTAACTTCAGGGCTGCCTCTGCACCCAAGCCTATGTCAGCTTCTTTCAGGTTGACCCAGATCTTCTTGTCAGGGACATCCAGCCTGACCAGCTGCAGTGGAGTGATGTTGTGGAGATGCTCCCTCTTGACAAAACACCTAAGCATACTCTGAAAGGGGAAAGGAAAATGCATGATGATTGTAAAGCTAGTACCTTTATAACCACATTAACCATGAAATACATTTCTATATAGTTATTTAAAATAATCTCTTATCATCACTGTTACGTTCCCCAAGATGGCTAGGGGATGATGGGAGTAACAATAAACTAAAACCCAGGGAAAAGAAATAGGAACTTAATATAAGCAAAGTTTAAAATTATTTATTAACAAACTAAATCAAAATGTGCAAAACAAAATAAGCTTCTTCTAAAAAACACAAAACAAAAGAGAAGCCAATTCAAAACTAACACTCAAGATATGAACAATAAGGCCTTAATCGGACCACACAACTTCCAGAGACGGCTCACACTAAATTTCTAGTCAAAGACACACTCTGTCCAACGACCCACTGGCAGCCTCCTCTCTCTCCTGCTCTTTATAGTTTGCCCCTGATTAGTAATTAGCCACAGGTGTGGCTGGGCACTCTGAGGCTGAGGAGCAACACCCGGGGAGCACACACACACACACACACACACACACACACACACACACACACACACACACACACACACACTCACACACAGGAGAGAGCGAACAAACACACAAAACTACGGCACATAACAATCACCATAAGCAAGTATCAATAATGATGAGTGACCTTTACTTAGCCAAAACATAATCTTTCAGTAATTTTAAGTATTGATTAGGGACGAGTTTGATGACTCAAGCTACCAAACAGCGTCTCCCATTTCTGCATGCTCACGCCCACATGCACGCACACATACAGTATGCCCACACACGCTCAACTTGTTTTGCTTTTCTTGTTAATTCTTCATTATTAATTTGATTACCTTGAACAACTCCGCCAAGTCTGTGCAAAGGAATGGCATGACTGGTGCGTCAGTCTGATACTTTGTCAGAAAGGGAGTGAAGGTCCTCGAGATAGCCATGAAAAACTGTAGCTTAGGCAAGATGAGTGGATCTTGCTGGGCTGCTTCTATGGTGTCAAATGAGGCTGTTCCAGGGTTTGGAACCTTCTTTGTCCTCACTGCATCCACATACTTCACCAGTGATGGCCATACCTTTAATATTTCATCATGTATGTGTGCATTATTTTATCATGCATGTCTATTTTATCATATATTGTGCAGCACCTTGTAATTATGTTTTGATAAGTGTTATATAAATAAAGTTTCATTATTATTACCTCTATGGCCCTTTCCACAACTGGCAGGTTCTCAATCCACCGATGGCCACAAAATGGTAATGGGAAGACAGAGGATTTGGTGAGGGCAATGAAGTCATCCCTCCTCGCTGGTGTATTGTGGAAAAGGAAGTGCATCGCCCTCAACACCTTGGTGGGAGAGAGGGGAATGACATTCACCTATCCACGCACAACACTGATAGCACTGGTGGGACTCCTTCACTAAAACTGTGTAAAGGAGCAATATTGCAGGCCCTTCCTCCCTGCCATATCAGACTGTACAACCAGCACCCCTCCCCAGTAGACCACAGTGACAGTGACCCCCCCCCCTCAGAAAGGGCCTGGCTTTTGTCACATCATGCCCCCTTCGCTCTCTACTTAGTTTTCTCTAATTGTTTAGCCATTGCACTGTTTTAAAATATTAATTTAGATTATTATCACAATTGTTATATTATTTATTACATTATTTAATTTTATATTTTTTTCTCAGAGGGGCAACTTGAGTCAAGGAGGGCAAATGGGCAGTTGCCCGGGCAACCAAAGCAACGTCCTGAGCTCGTCCCTGGACTGAACATTAATGTACATTAGGGGTGTGCACGTGTACACGTTAGTAAATCATAACCGTTTAGGAAAAATAAATTATTTAAAAATGTTTTAGAGACACGCATTCAATCATCTGATCAAAAATAACACATACTGTTTATTTAGAGATGAATAAAGCTACAAATGTTCCACTTTGACAACGTCAAAGTAGGCCTAAGTTTCACTTTTGACTTGCGATGGCAGCCAAGACTACTCAGCCAAGTGCGGCGTGGAGGAGCCGCACTCCTGGGGATTGGCTCTGGTTCCGTTCATTGTTTGGACGTGCCTGTGCGGGTTCTGGCTTTCCA
The DNA here is from genome assembly GCF_963584025.1 of Labrus mixtus. Classification (NCBI taxonomy): domain Eukaryota; kingdom Metazoa; phylum Chordata; class Actinopteri; order Labriformes; family Labridae; genus Labrus; species Labrus mixtus. Next base: position 21,355,298 of record NC_083612.1, on the reverse strand, counting down.
TGTCGCCCTTCCGCAGCGGCGGTAACCGGTCGACTACGACCTCAGATCAGATGAGACAAGCCGCTGAATTTAAGCATATTACTAAGTGGAGTGTTGCCGTAAAATCCGGTGTATAAGTCGCACCCTGTTTTTAAGGTCTCTTTGAGAGAAAGAAAAAAACTGTCTTCCTGCGTGACGATTTATATTGTGTTCAGAGATGTCTACAACGTGCAGTTTCTGTACAGCTGTGTCGTTCTTTAGTTCTGTCTGTTTTCACTTTCGGGAGTTTGCGCTCCTACTAGCTACAGTACGGTAGTTGAGCTCTCAGCCTGCAGGGAAAGTTGTGAGGCACAGACTCCTAGCTTGCAAGTCGCTCTGCCTGACTCCGCTGGTCACTCTTTAACTTTAATATAGGACTCTTTCAATCAAAAGAGCACGCCACAAGGTTTATTTAAATGCTTTCTGTAAATGCATGATTATGACCTCGTGAGGGAGAAAAGATGTGAAAAAAGTCGCGCAGCCAGACTGGTCTGTGTCGCCGTCTTTCCCAACACAGCGTGCACTCAGCTTTCAATACACAATGGGGATGGGTTTTTAATCACGTCAGGTCGCAGTTAGTGGCTGCTGCACCCGCTGTAATGACGGCACATGTTTAAGTATTTTAAACTGGTGTATTGGTCGCACCGGTGTGTAAGACGCAGCCAACTTTTAAAACAAAAAAATAGGTATGAAAAGTGCGTCTTATACACCGGATTTTACGGTAACCTTCCTGCTTCGCGTTCCAACCGTGGTCAGGGCGCACAGGGGAGACTTATTTATCTGCTCCAGGGCCGAAGTTGTAGTCCTCAACTTGGGGGCTAACCCCCATCACTTCACTGGGGTGCAGCAAGGTGTAAACAGACACGGAGAGTCCGGCTTGTTATTTTGAGGTACCGGGCCGTTTATTACGCTCGCAGAGCTTGAACTGTACATACACTTAACATCATGTCTCTGATTTCTCCTGCTTATTCTGCTCCGGTCCCCGGCATCATAACGTGCCTATGGTCGCACACACCTGCCGAACACCCACACTCGCCTAGTTCTCTCTCTCTCTCTCTCCTCACTCGCCCGCCCCCCCCCCCCTACACACACATGCGCACTGAGCCATTCACAGACAGACATAACCTGCTCGTATAACTTCTATGGCAAGTTTTCTGTGTTACTTATATAGCCTACTTTATAAAGCACAATTGTATCTGTCTGACAACTTTGAGTGGCGGCAGTGATGCGGAGGAATCTCTGAAAAGCGGCCGCACCCTCCATTGGTTGTATAGCGCGATTGCGGTCCACTTTTCTTTTTCTTTTTTTAAAATTAATTAAAAAAAAAAAAAAACGGTTAACCGTGTACACGAAAAAAATGACGTCCTGTAACCGTTTACAATTTTTTGTAACCGTTCACACCCCTAATGTACATTATGTGTAAATAGTATTAAACATATGTAATAATTTTAAATCAAATTCATGCTCTCTTTTTAAATCCTGTCAAGTGTCCACTTGTTGAAATATTCCAATTTCCCTTGTGGGACTAATGAAAGATTTCTCTTAGTTAGAGAATCCACATTTGAATGCGTTATGTAGGGTGTGGAGGCCACAGCTACCCACAACAACCAGCTGGACACCACCATACTGCTCAGCGTGCTCTTGCTGTAGAAGCTCAAAGAACTTCCAATTTACATTGGGTCCATCCATGGAGATAGACACCATGTTCCTCAGATTCAGCTTCTCCACACACTCCTGAGAAAGATAGGAATATGATTATAATGACTTGATTGCCAGTGGATCAGTGTAATTTAACAGTCTGTCTGCACACATCCTCAGTTAACATTAACTCTGTCCCTCTTCCTCATCCATCCACTCCCTCTCCCGTCCCCTCTATCGCCCTCTCCCTCTCTGTGGCTCTAAATAATCAGGGAGAAATGACTAGCCTACACAGCATCATTCCCTATGTTAGGCCTACCATTATACTGAACAGGCCTGCATCATGACATTGCCAAAATGCATATAAAGTTAACGATTAGTCATTGAAAAAATATATATTACTTACTTTGAAGTGGTGCAGTAAATCTTGAGCTTTTGCATGTCCCATGAATTGCGAGCCCAAGTAACGTGAACGCACTTGATCTCCGACCCAATATCGTACGTGCACGTTGAGTTGCTTATTTTTAGTGGCGTGGTTCAAAGTCTCGTCGAACATTAAAACAAAAAAAGACGTTTTGTAAAGTGATGTGTCGTGTGTTATTTCGTGTCGTGACGTTTCGTGTGGTAAAGTGACGTTTCATGTCGTAATGTTTCTTGTGGTAAAGTGACGTTTCGTGTCGTGTTGTTACGTGTGGTAAAGTGACGTTTCGTGTCGTAATGTTTCTTGTGGTAAAGTGACATTTCATGTCGTGACGTGACGTTTCATGTGGTAAAGTGACATTTCGTGACGTGTCGTAACGTTTCGTGTGGTAAAGTGACATTTCGTGTCGTGACGTGTCAAAAGTCAAGAGAATCATTAAAAATGTCTTGGTCACCTCCCTGACTAAGCCGATTGCTCATAAGCCGATTGCTCAGTTTGGCTGGGCGGCCAGCTGTAGGAAGAGTCCTGGGGTCTCATTTATAAAAGAGTGCGTAGAATCCATACTTAAAAAGTGCGTGCGCCAAAAACGCGGAAATGCACACAAAATAATTCAGATTTATAAAACCGCTCGTACGCCCACCTGCATACAATGTTCCCTTTATAAATCAGGATCCACTTGGAGAAGTGCGCACGTGGAGAAGCCGCAAATTCCGCCCCTGGCACGCCCATAATCAACCATAAATGGTCAATGCAAAGCACTTCATGAATATTGAGGTGTATAAGTCAGCCTTTTGATCATAGTCTTTACGCGTAACAATGGCAACCGAGAGGAAACCCAAGAAGTAAAACTTTTCAGACACAGAGGTTGAAGTCTTCATAGGTGAGGTGGAGGCCCGAAAAAGGGATTTTGTTTGGCTGTCAGCGCTGGAGTTCCAAACAAAAGAAAGGGCAGTGAGTGGCAGACCATCACTGTCGCTGTTAATGCAGCGAGCGCGACAGAGAGGACGGTGTCAGACATCAAGAAAAAGTGGTCCGATTTAAAAGTCGAGGCCAAGAGGAGGATTACCTCCCACCGGCAGATTTGGCCGAAGTCACAGTGGAACCAGGTAAAGCAGTTTTATATTCTTTATCGTGATATATATAATTTTAATTGTTAAAAGCACAATGTGCTCATGTGGTGTCGTTCATTCTTCCAGAATCGGGAGTCCTTCCCGGTGAGGAGGAGCCCTGTGAGGGGCTTGTGGGCGCACAGCATGCTCTCCCCAGCACAAGTGCGTCCCGTGCGCATGGTGGAGGCGGAGGTGGACGTGTGCTCACTGACGCCGTTCTGCAGACACAGAGGGAGACAATTACAGCAATTGCCAGGATTTCTTAAGAACTTACAGAAATTAGAACCGTTCTATGCAATATTGTTTCAGTGATGAACGAAATATCATCTTCATTAAAAGAGCTTGTGAAAAAGTGAACCTTATTCTCTGTCTTCTTTACAACCGACGCATAACAGTCTCATGGGCCCTTGCTTCCTGCTGGAAGCCCACATGTCTGGGAGGGGGTTGTGGGCCTGGATCCTCATTTTGGGGAGGGAGGAAGTCCAGAAGGGAGAGGGATAGCAAACCTCTGTGCCATATTGTGCAGAATGCCACACGCCAAGGTAATTTGGCACACTTTTGCCGGAGTGTACAATCATTTTCCTCCCGAGGCATCCAAACAGCACCACCTGCATTTTAAAAGTCCAATAGCACGCTCCACAACCAAGCGCGCACGAACGTAGACTTAGTTGAAGAGCCCCTATTATGCCCTTTTTGGGGTTCGTATATTTAATCTATGTACCTACTTTTGTACGTTCACAATAGCTAAAGTCCGAAAAAAAAGTGTCTGTTTTCATGTACTGCTCCTCCTTGCTCCCTCTCCGCTCTGAGTCCGTCAGCTACGCTCTGCTGAGCCCCCACTGTTAGACCCCACGTGGGCCAAGTCTGCTCTGATTGGTCTGCCGATCCGCTCTGTAGTTATTGGTCAGTCGCTCAGCACGGTTCTCAGAAATGTCCCGACTCTTTTACCATATTGGGAATGTAGCCACTGGCTCCGTCTGAGGGGAGCAAAAACATTAGCACCTTAGCACTACTGTGCTACCGCAGGCTACGGCATATCGTGGGCGTGCTACAGAAGTTAACGGGCTTGCCACAACGAGCCAATGGACTTAGATCAGTGATCTCACACTGACAATGACGTCGGACTGACACATTTTTATCGAGGGGGGCTAGAACCGAGTGTTACATGCGGCTAATGCTACAGCTAACAGGAGGACGTAGGAGAAGCCGCGTTCCCGTGGACTTTGAATTTTTGCAAATATATGTGCCTAAACATGCACAGGACACTTGGAAAACACACTAAAAGAGCATATAAAACCAGAAAAAGCAAAATATGGGACCTTTAAAAACGCATTTCCTCTGCTGGTTTGGTCCACAGTGTAGGGAAACCTGATGTAGAGACTACTCAAATTATTTATGCCTTTTATTGCAGCAGGCATTATTGCGCAGAGGGATGGCTGTGATATCCCAGACCTAAAAATGAAATTTATTTTGAAATTAGGCAAAAAAAAAAGTAACTATAGCCTGTAGTCAATATTAAAGTTAACGCATACCTGTCAGCCAATTCCCGTTGGCAAGAGCCGGTTGCCAAAAACCCAAGGGTAGTCAGAACCTGTATTGGTACAGGAATGGCAGGTGCATCCTGTTTCCACTGATCATTCTTGAGATGTTGCTACAACTTGATTGGAGTCCACCTGTGGTAAATTCAGTTGATTGGACATGATTTGGAAAGGCACACACCTGTCTATATAAGGTCCCACAGTTGACAAAGCATGTCAGAGCACAAACCAAGCCATGAAGTCCAAGGAATTGTCTGTAGAACTCCTAGACAGGTTTGTATCGAGGCACAGATCTGGGGAAGGGTACAGAAAAATGTCTGCAGCATTGAAGGTCCCGAAGAGCACAGTGGCCTGCATCATCTGTATATGGTATAAGTTTGTAATCTAACCTTGCGTACCGGTGCACACATTTTCCTGTCAGGTTTGTTTTTATAGATCACAAACTTTGCGTAGGAAAAGGCGTACGCCAGTTTCAGACCCCGTTGTGAGTACGCAACGGTTATAAATGAGGCCCCTGGTGGTTTGTGCCCTGACATGCTTTGTCAACTGTGGGACCTTATATAGACAGGTGTGTGCCTTTCCAAATCACGTCCAATCAACTGAATTTACCACAGGTGGACTCCAATCAAGTTGTAGAAACATCTCAAGGATGATCAGTGGGAACAGGATGCACCTGAGCTAAATTTTGAGTATCATGGCAAAGGCTGTGAATACTTATGTACATGGTATATTTTCCTTCTTTGTTTTTAGTAAAGTTTCAAATATTTCAAACAAACTTTTTTCACTTTGTCATTATGGGGTATTATGTGTAGAATTTTGAGGGAAAAATACATTTAATCTATTTTGGTATAAGGCCGTAACAAAATGTGGAAAAAGTGAAGCGGTGTGAATACTTTCCGGATGCACTGTATATATTATATATATATATATATATATATATTTTTTTTTTTTCAGTAACTCACTCATTCACTCTACCTTTTCAAAAGTGGGTCTCGCAGGAATTTCAATCACAACAACTCCAAATCAATAAAATCCCTCTGGTCTCCCAGAAACTCCGGCTGGGCTGTTGCTCGCCGCGTATTAGCCAACCAAGCTAGGTCAGCGCACGCTCCTGTCAAGCAAGACAACGCCGCTGTCAACTTTGGTCTGCTTAACATCTGCTTTCTCACGAGCAAGGGACATCTCATCCAGGATCTCCTCACTGACTATAAGCTTGATTTTCTCTGTCTGACTGAAACTTGGCAACAGCCAAATGACTTTTCTCAACTGAATGAATCCACTCCTCCGGGCTTTGTTTACATCTCACATCCCCGTGGCAACGGTCGGGGTGGAGGTGTCGCGATAATTCACCGCGAGAAGTCGAAAGTCCTGCAAATTTCTATAGCCTGCCTTCAGTTCATTTGAATGTATTGTATTTAAGCTTCCTGGACCCACTCCCACCATTGTTACTACAGTCTACCGCCCCCCTAAGCCACACAGTGACTTCTTAAATGACTTTGCCACTCTACTCACCCATCAATCTACTTTCTCACCAAATGTAATATTGTTGGGGGACTTTAATATTCACATGGACAATAGCAATCTGCCTCTTACCAGAGACTTTTCATCATGCCTGGAGAGTTTTGGATTCCATCAATACATAGACTTTCCGACACTCACAAAAGGTCATACTCCGGACCAACTGCACAGCTGATGAACTCCATGTAACTGACCTTTTCCTCCTTTCATTCAATGCTGCACTCTGCCTTTCTGCAATCAAGTCTCCACGTCTCATCTCATTTCAGAATATGAAGGTCATCAAAAACCTGGTTCAGATCCAAACAACTTCAATAACCTCCATTTCTAACTTTCCTTTCATCTCCAAAATTCTGGAAAAAATAGTTGCCACCCAGTTACAGTCTCACTTAACTCAAAATAGCCTCTATGAGCCCTTTCAGTCCGGTTTCCGCCCCCGTCACAGTACAGAAACTGCTCTATTAAAAATCACTAATAATCTCCTCATTGCTTCTGACTCTGGCTTATTGCCCATCCTCATCCTTCTTGACCTGAGTGCGGCCTTTGACACCATCTCACACCCCATACTCCTCAGTAGATTCTCCTCCATTGGCATCACTCACACCCCCTTGCCTGGTTCCACTCTTATCTCTCAGGCCGCACTCAGTTCATACAGCTCAAATCCGACCCCTCCCCAGTGACTACAGGTCAGAGCTCTGTCCTTCTCTTCATCACCTGCCTCCTCCCCAGGGGCGGACTGACCAACTGGGCGTTCTGTCAAAGTCCAGAACAGCCGTCCCTTTATGTGGACCGTGTGGCTCATCAGAAGAAAAAAAAATATCAGCGATATTAAGGTCAAAACAACAGAGGGCGCCAATACGATCATTTATTATGTGGGGAAAAGACAAAACTTGAAACAAAAAAAAAAAAAAACACAAAGAAGAGGGAAAGAAAATGTCAGGTAGAAAGCGTAAGGAGAAAGGTGGCTGGGATTATTTCATTAATTTCCAGTGTCACTTCTGATATGCAAGAAAATGGGAAGATGACAAAAAAATACTTTTGCGTTTTGGGGAGGGAACGTAGGCCTATTAGTAGTATCCTCTCACACACACAAACACTGTGTTTTGTCCTCTTTTCTCAAAAATGACAGAGCCTAATTAAAAGTAGCCTAAGCACAGCCACTGTCCTCATACTTGGACAGTTTAATTTATTAAAGGGTAGGTTATGATTATTGACGAAATATTGAATAGGTTATTTAAGGGTAATTGTAACATCTTGAAGCATTTATGCTTATGGCCACAGAAAAGGACATCCTAATGTCCCTTGACAATGAGCTCATTATAGATAGAGTTGCAGAAACCAGTGCCCTGTTGATTAAACTTTTACTGCCACAGCATTGAGTACATTTTCATTAGCAACCTATAAACAAAGTTTCTATCCTCCAAGTTCAAGTTAATATAGGTTGGGCCTACCTTCTTCGAGAGTGTTCTGAAATGCTTTTGTTTTATTGTAGTTTTGTTATAAATAAACACCTCAGAAATTATCATTGATTGTGAAATGTTATTATCTGTGAATATCTTCATTCTAGTAGGCTTGTGTTTTTTGGAAAAAGTCCAGGGCCTTTTTTTAGCCCCAGTCCGTCCCTGCTCCTCCTCCTTGGCAATATTTTCTGTAAATTCAATATACTTTTCCACTGCTTCCCGGATGACACCCAGCTCTACCTCTCCAGTAAACCGAACTCCACACTTCCACCTTCCTCCCTCACCTCCTGTTTATCTGAAATAAAATCCTGGTTCACCTCAAACTTCCTTAAATTAAACAGTGATAAAACCGAGATCCTTCTCATTGGCACTAAATCCATATTGTCCAAAGTTGGCAGTTTCTCCCTCACTATCGACAGCTCCTCAATTTCCCCTTCCCCTCAGGTTAAGAGTCTGGGTGTCATCCTCGACAGCACACTATCATTCCAATCCCATATCAATAACATTACCTGGTCTGCATACTTCAATGGTGTATGTGTGTGTGTGTTTGTGATTGGTGCACAGGCAGAAAGAGTTGATGGGTGGGATGTTGTGGGGGTAGTTATGAGTTGAGGTTGTTGATTATTGGGTTCCAGACAGATTCAAATTCAGCAGTTTGTTTTCTGAGTTAGTTGTTCCTTGATATATATTCGATGAGTAATTTTTTCCAATGTGCAAAACAAGTGTTTTATTTGTCTCTTAAGAGGTGAGGTCCCTTGTATAAGCCTGTTGGCTTCTTGACCTCTCCTGACACACCTTTTATATATTTTTAATTCTATTTGGATGTATTCTTATGTGTGTGCTAAATAAATAAATACAAATAAATAAAATAAAAATGAATGAGTTTCTCTATTTCTATGCAGTAGAAAAGCCTACACACCAAAACATGAAACAAAAGCTCGGAGACGTAATAGTTAAAGGTATTTCATTTAATACAGATAGCAGCAAGTTTAAAGAAATATAATTGCAAGAAAATAAAAACATCCCAACAAAAGCCAAATATATAGAAAGATTTTCCCCCAGGGTAATAGACAGTTGTTCTAAAAAGAGGACAGATTTTCCTCTTGCTATTTTCAAGAGCAAAATAGTCTGTTTACCGATGAATGGTTCAATCTTGAAGCACATGTTTTTTTTTTTATAAAAGATTACTTGTATTTTGCAGAATTTGCAGTTCTCATTGTTTCAAAATGACAAGACTAAACAAATCAAGGATGCTTAATGTATTTATTGGTCTGAATAAAAAAAGGAAGTCCTGGTAGCTTTAGAGACCTCGAGAGAAGTCAGGAAGATAAGGAACCACTTTGACAGACAGTAAACAGTAAGTTTGGATACACAGAGGAGGGAATAAGAAGACTGACTGCCCCCTTTTCTCAACAACAACAAAAAAATCATGTTTAATACAGGTGATAAGATCCAGTTTTGGATTTAGAAAACGTTTAAAGGCAGAACTAAGGCATCAGGAAATATTTCAACAAGCATCGACATAAATAACAAAAAGAACATCTACTTTGGTTTTCTACCTTAGAGAGGCTATTTAGAAAAATATATATATTGAAAAACTAACAAATCTACATTTACAGTATATTAGCTGCATAGCAGTTTCAGAGAAAATTTGCCTGCATCTACGTTGTAAAACATAAATGCAATGTATACTTCAAACATGTAAGACATACGACATAAATTGCACACAACACATTACCAACCAATACCACATTAACTTGGTCACTGTTGATGAGAATTTAAAGTACACTTAAGTCTTATGGCTTCAAATTTTCTAATGAGGACTACTCATCATGTGGGGCATAAACAGGAATCTGTTGTATTACTAATAACTCTCCTAAAGGCACATGTACAATATCTACTGGTATATAAAGTGACCTTTTAGGAAAATATCAACTGTTTGAACACTTGTGAAATTAACTTAATTAGACTCAATTCGTTGGTAATCATTCAGCTGTTAATGTTTCAAGAAACCACACATTGTTCTATTGCAGGAAACGGAGACATTGTTAGGAAATATGAGAACTTTTTTATCAACTTTCCCTCCAAAGTACAAGTGACTGTATAATGGATCACAGATTTTTTAGTTACACTGTAAAAAACACACATGAGGAAACTGTAATTTCTAAAAAGTAATTACCTCCCCAGTATGTGAATAAAAGAACATTCAGCATCTAAGCAAGACATTTACTGCCATGCTTTATAATCACATTCAGTACTATATTCATAGTAAAAAAATACTGAAATTGTTTTGGTCCTGTTGTGAAAGATTTCTTGATTTTGACAGTATAAACTGGTTGGTGCCATTTTGGCCTGCTGTCAGCTGTTTGTCATAAAGGACTTCAGGTTCTGATTTGAAGCTTTGAACAAGCACATGGTATTTACATTCAGGTGTGTATTATTACACCTAAACCTTTCGGAATCACCAGAGTAACTGTGAACAGGAATAAATTCATGTTAACACGCTATTTAGAGTGTCCAAGGAATATTATAATGTCTTTGAAAGGCATCACCACTTGTTCACACTAAATGTATCGGCATGTTTATGGACCAAAATCACATTGCTGTCATTAAATACAGTTAGAACATATTTGAATACAATTCGAAAGTTATGGGAACAGTTTTGAAAAGAACCAACACCCAAATAAATAGGATATGCCTCTTTGACATGCGGCATGGGAGCTACACCAGAAAGTAAAGAAAGATAAGTCGGTGTTATCTTTGTGGGAATTTTTTTTAAAATCTGAGTTCTTCTATTTCACAAGTAGAAAAAAAGCAAATCACGGATAGCTCTTTTCTCCAAAGTCAGGTTTCCTTCAGGAGTAAAGTCCCTTTCAAAACGACTCAAACTACTCAAACGGACACACCGTACTTCTACATATCACATTAGTCAAGGTGACACAAAATCCATCACAAAAACAGCAGTTTCTGATTTAACTAAAGAGTATATAAATGTAACCTTATAAATGTGTTTCTAACAAAATTAACAAACAAAACAATACGACAACTGAAGCATAAAACTGAGCTCATCCTGTCATCTTCAGAGACCAGCCCCTTGTTCATGCACACACAGTGAAATGAAACATGACAAGCATGTTTGTTTTTTTAAATAAAGTAAGTAGAGAAGAAATAATATTGTGACATTGTCCCTTAAGAGGAAATATATATCTTAAGGAGACAAATAAAAGTTTACAGTTTTTAAAGTTGCAAGTCAGAAATAAAGAAACTTAAAGCCATAAAACTGGCCTGTCATCAGGAGTAATGCAAAGCGAGATTTGAGTCAAACTTTGGTCCTGAAGCCACTGGCCAACTGCAGACAAATACTTTCGACTTTAATCTAGAAAACGTGTTCAGTTTACATTTGAAGGACATGTAAAAAGAGATCTGTTCCTGCATGTTAATACATTTAAATGGGTGAGATGTAGACAGCAAACTCTTGCCTCTCCTCAACATTCACTAGACCAATCCCATTCATGAAACTAGTATAAAAAAAGGCTTGTTTCGAGCTTGTTTCAGAACACTATTCCAGTTCATGCGTGCCTGACGCAGAATGGTGACATCAAAATGACACCAAAACACACAATTATCTCATCTCTATGACAAAAACAACAATATACTATGTTACATCCTACTCTCTCTACCGTAGATGCATGTACTCTCATAGGGATGATACATTATCACATGACTTGAATGTCTTGATCCACATTTGTCTACGCTGGTTTTCAGGAATAAATAATGTTTTGTGTTTTGGGAAGGAGTAGCTTGCAACACAGCTGACAATGAGATGCACTGTTACACTATATAGAGATATTTTGGAGAAACAACAGACAGAAGTGTCTCTTCTTCACTGAAAACAATGAGGCGGGAGAAACACCACCTCTCGTGGGGCTGTACCCTCAGTGAGTGAAGTGTCCACACAGAACAGCATCATAATGTACTGATGATTTATGTCAAGAAAAGGCTAACCATTGTTAATATATCTACTACAATGCTTTCTTAACAAGTTTCTCTTTGTAATGCACTTAAAGGAGAACATATCCTAAAAAGAAGCAAACTGACACAGTTTGGATAGAATGATTAGACTAAACGTTAGCCTAAACATGTTTGCTAACCTACATCATAAAGTGCTATCTGTACACAGTGGTGGAGATGTGCTGTTATATTGAAAGATATGTTACACAGCAGGAGGCGACCATCTTCACGGCACAGCTGTTGGCTAAACTACAATTATGCTGATTAATTATCACGGGGCTAAACAGGTCTATGGTGAACCTAATTAAGCCTTTTGTAGAGAGAGAAAAAAAGAGCCACATTTCTTAAATTCTGAACCCACTGAGCAGTTTCTGTCTTTGTCATTTAAAAAAAAAAAAAAAATGAAAGCCAGAGTCATTTTGTCGGCTGTTTGTCACATCTAGAGAGTGTTTTTTTGTAATAATATCAGGTGCAAGCTCGCTGCAAAAAAATGAAAATAAATCATAAGCACCTACATTTATGATACACACTTGGTTGTGGCAACATATCAAATAATGTATTTATTCTTGCAATTCTTCTTACTACTTCCCCATGCTTCATTCAACCTCTCTAACCTTCTTCGTTCACTTTCTGCACTGTTGGGTGAGTACCATTCCAAACCTTGTCAACAGTAACCATCTTCAACCAAACATTCCCAGTCATTCCCACTTGTTCCTGCTAAACGTCACACTAAACATTCAAGGCAAGAAAAAAAAATACACTAAAAGTAGTAAAGGGCACACCATTCATGGGCACCACTCAACACTTTGGAGAACACTTTATAAAACACCAAACAATCTGAAAGGTGATGCACATAACATTACTGACAATATATCTACTGTTTTACACAAAACTTCACATATTAGATTGATAAATAAGGCCTTATGTTACTGTTTGTCTCATACAATGCATGTTTCAACAATGGTGAGCCAGTCAGTCATGAAGTCAAAAAGAGAAACTCTCTTTTCTTGGCTGAGCAATCCAAAACCAAATCCCAGGAGTAATCTCTGTCGATTCTGGATTTTCTGCTTGTTAGTCCGATAAAAGCCATAATTTATTTCAGTCTGGAGAATCATCATTGATGGGCTTTTAGGGGAAGAGACCGCCTCCGAAAGGCAAGCGGCTCGTGACAATGTTTAACACTTTTGCTCCTTTTTCTAATTAATTGTGTTTGTATTTTTTTTTGTTCTCATATAAACACATAATGCAGGACAAGTTTTAAATCTTGTACTGCTTGCACTGAACAGACAGTATTTGGACTATTCTGTCTACATTTAACAATGACACCAGAAAGGATTGATAGAGCAATACGAGACATATCTTTGAACCTGCATTAAGGTTAGTATGAGCGCGTTAAGTTGCTGCCGGACTCCTGCAGGCTGACCAGCAGGTCGTCAATCTTCTCCATGTTCTGTGAAGCAGTCATGCTGTTCTGTACAGACCCAGACTGAGACAGGGACTGGCTGAGCAGAGACTGGATGTGAGCTTCACTCTCTCTTTGGTTCTGACCTGACTGGCTGATAGCTATGATCTGATCTGACAGGGTGTTTCCAGGAGTGTTCATCAGCTGGCCGCACTCTGCGAGGAAGGGGGAGAAAAAGACATTCAGAACCTCACATTTACAACAGTGCTATCTTGAATCTGGGTTTATCTTGTGTACATGTGTAAGTCACAAGTCATAGATAGCTAAATGTTCATCTGTAGCTCAGTTTGTAAAAATAGAAGTATATTTACTTCAAGTGCATTGAACACTAAAACGTGGTGAGCTTGATGAAAGTGATAACTAAAACACACTACATGGCTTACGCATGAAAAACAATATTGTAATATGAATTTTATTTCTATTTTGCTGTAACCTATTTTTTTTTATTCTTGATCATCCGTTCTGACAGTGGCTAGTGTATTAAGATGTCCAAAAATGTACAATACTATACCTACTCTTAGTCCATTTACCATACTAAGGCTCTACTGGAAGACAAAAGTCAATAATATTGCAGTGAATTCATGCCCATCTCTATCATGTTGCCAGAGAGGCTTCATAGGTTTTGATAGAGGAAGATAATGAGGAAAATAAACTACTATTTCACAATGATATCCATTTACTTTGGAAACCACTATGCTCAATGTGCTTAGATACACTGGCTATTGAAAACATTTCCTATTTGCAGAGGAAGTTGACAAAGGCTCTCATTGGCTTTCACACAGTTTTTCTTGATCTGTAGTTTATGTAGTCTATATTTGTTGAACTGAATGCTGTCTTAACAGGGTGTCTATGTTATATATCTAGAGGGTGTGTGCCTGTGTTTTCAAGTCCTTACCATTCTGAATCCCATAAAGGAAGAGTCCTGGTTGTGGAGGCTGGCTGGGCTGATTGATGTTTCCGCTGACAGCCGTCTGAAACAGAGTCCCTGGCTGTTGCACAGGGGAGGAGGTTGTTGTCTGGAGGTTTGCCACGCCATTCTGTGAGGCAAACATAGCTGACTGTGCAAGCTCCTGAGCAGCCAGCCCCCCTTGCAGAGAGGCTATGTTTGACTGGGGCATAAAAAGGCCCACTGGCTGCTCCTGCCGGCTATTTGAGCTGCTGCCCAACTGCATCGGCTGCTGCTCCTGAAACATGACTTGCTGTCGAGGATCTGTGGGGTTGCCTAAGGCCATTGGCTCAGAACGATCCTGCTGGTTGACAGTCACCATGCTGGCTTGGGAAAAGAGCAGAGGAGGGTTCTGGGTCTCTTGTGAAACCAGACTGCTGCTGGTCAGTGGTGGCATCTGGCCCTGGCTGCTGAACATGAGGCTGGAAGTCTGATCTGGAGAGGACAGACGGTTGTTGCAGAAGAGTAATCCAGCTTGCTGTTGCTGCTGCTGGCCTGAGCTGAGAGTGTTTGCAGGATGTTGGGAGATGTTCTGAAACAGGGAGGCCTGCTGGGCTGGCTGTGTGTGGGGCTGAGCCTGGGAAGGCTGTTGCTGTTCCATAGGGCCTCTCTGCTGGATGGGGGAGAGCTGAGTCTGAGCCTGATATACTGACTGTGGCTCAGGAGCAGGAGTTTGTAGGGCAGTGAGGAAGGCCAGCTGCTGCTGCTGCTGCTGCTGCTGTTGCTGTTGTTGCTGCTGTTGCTGAGCACTGCTGCTCTGTGTG